>NC_133659.1:160336989-160710788 GCF_037893015.1 Macrotis lagotis | reverse complement strand
AAAAGTAGAAAATTTCTATTATTGCATAGACCATATGTATATCTAAAGCAGAGAGGAATTTCCCAGACTATGTATTGAGTTTAACCTTCTAATTTGGAAGAAACTGGAACTCTGGGAGATTGTCATTGAAAAAGAATTTATTGAGCCACTACTATTGAGTGTTATGAGCTCAGCTCTCACGTCACACAGAACGGCAAAAGACATGGGAACTAGGATTGTAAATCCAGCAAAGGAGACTGAGGAATGATCAGACAGGTAAGTGGAAAGTCAGGAGAGAGCAATGTGTCAAAAACATAAAGAGAATAGTATTAAGAAGATGGTAAAAGTATCACCTTTTCACACTATTCCTCAGCTCTAGAACTTCCTAAATCACATATCAGTTTCACACTAGAAACCCTCTTCTCTCTCCACCCCCATTCCCAAATTCTTTAGATACACCTCACAACAACCTGGGAGATAAATGATGAGAATATTATAATCCTCATTTTGTAGATGATAAACAAGTCTAAGAGAGGTCAAGTGACTTGCCATCTTCCAGAATTAGCCCAGGAATAGGTATATGATAATTGAAAAGGAGAAATTAAGGGAAGAAATAAGGAAAAAAGGGAGAAAGAGAAAGACTGGGATCAAAGATTGAGGATCCCATGAAGATTTCTATATCTACTATATAATCTTTGGAGGGTTATAGCAGAAACAGAGATAGGTCTGTCTGTCCACCTCTCTGGATATCACTTCCTCAATTATAAAACAGGATTATATTGGAGTGAATGGCCTCTGAGTTTCCTTCTAGCCCTAAATTATAATCTTTTTATTCCTAACATTGCCATGGGATGGCAGATTGTCTCTACTTCTATGGGCTTATATTTTGAGAGACTCCTAAGGAGTTAGTGGGTATTACATATATGGTTTCACTTTCTGTGGCTTTTTGGGTCTTTTGACCAGGCCTCATTCCTATTCTAAGCCAGTTAATTAATTGCCATTTAGACTTCCAAGGTGGAGCCAAGATGGTGGTCCTAAACTAAAAAGCTCCTGGAGCCTTTTCCTACCAAAAAGCCTTTATTCTAACATTCATACTATAGATCCCACCAAGAAAAAGAGTAGACTCAAAGAAGTTTTCAACTGCAGACATTGTGGAGGATCTTCATTGAAGGTCTATCTCTTTGGGGGAAAAGGGGAAGAAAAGTTCAGGAGGCCGGAGAGTGGGGAAAGCCAGCAGGGCACTTTTAGCCACAGTTCAATCCAGACCCAGACAACTTAATAATAATAGAGGTCCCAGCAGCTAGATAGCAAGCCAGCAAGGAGGATCCCAAGTCCAAACAAAGTCTGAACCCTGAAAACACCAGGGTAGAGATAGGGTCATGAATAATCATCTGTTAAGTCAGAACCTGGACATAAAGGAGAAAACAAAACCTCTGCAAAGGCAAGGCCTGGACTGCATAGACAACCTTGGCCAACAACAAGCCAAGGATTAGACCCCAGCCCCAGCAAAATAAAAGCTTGGATCTACACTCCATATACCCTAGGAACAGAACTTCAACAACAAAGATGAGCAAAAAAGCTAAAAGAGTCCAAATTCTAGAAAAATACCTCACAGATAAAGATGACAGTAATGCCATGTCTGAAAAAAGCTGTGAAACATCACTCACAGGTGTATCAAAACAGTTTATAAATTGGACTCAAATACAAAAGCTCATCAAAGAGCTTAAAAAAGATTTTAAAAACCAAAGAAGAGAGGAAGAAGAAAAATGAAAAAAAAAAATGAAAATCATGCAGAAAAATTGTGAAAAGTTGACCAGAGAATTCAACACCTTTAAAAAAGAAACACAAAAGGTAACTGAAGAAAATAAAATCCTAAAAACTAGAATTGAACAGTTAGAATCCAATGAATTTACATGACTACAAGATTCCATCAAACAAAATTAAAAGGCTGAAAAAAATTGAAGAAAATGTAAAGTACCTTCTAGGGAAAAATGAATGACCTAGAAAACAGATCCAGAAAAGACAATCTACGAATCATTGAACTACTAGGAAAATCTGGACCAACAAAAGAACTTGGAAAACAGTCCCAATCTGCTAGAGCAACATAACAACATAACAATTGAAAGAATCCACAGAAGCCCTCCAGAAAGAGACCCCAGGATGCAAACTCCAAGGGCTGTGATCACCAAATTCCAGAACTCTAAAATAAAAGAGAGAATATTGCAAACATCAAATAGAAAAACAGTTAAAATACAAAGAGAACACAATTAGACTAACACAGGACCTTATCAGCTTCAACATTGAAGGATTGGAAGGACTGGAATAACATATTTTGGAGAACTAAGGACCTGGGATTACAACTAGAATGTACTACCCTGCAAAATTCAGCATATATTGTCAGCGAACAAGACAGATGTTCAGTGAAATACAGAACTTCCAGAACTTCCTGACACAAACACCAGAACTGAACAGAGAATTCAATTGCCAAATATATGACTGAAGAGTTACATAAAAAAGGTAAATGAAAAAGGGGACTGAAAAAACAAAAGTGCTTTAAACAAATGTTGGTCCCTAAAAGGGAAGATTTAAAAACTTTAACTCATTGGAACTTTACTTCTCTAAGGATAATTAGAAGATAGAATATAATTGAAGAGAATGAACCTAAGAGATATAGGTTTAATTGATCTTGTACTTCAATCAAAGAGGTTCAAGATCACAACACTATGTTTGAGATTAAAAAGTCCTGGAAAAAAAAAAGCAGGAGTGTCAGTTTTAATTTAAGTATCTCATTATACTCTGACTGCTTTAATCACAAAGTGCTAAGCACCTTGCATAATGAGGGCATCATAAACTGCTAGGATCTGACACAATGTCTCTAAATCCTATCATTGGAAAAGTTCTCAGTGAGACCTCCAGAGCCTCCCATATTTAGAGATCTTCAAGATACTTTCAGTTAATTAGATCAGGATGCTTCACTTAACAAGGATTAAGTACCCTGGGGTGTGGGTGGGGGTAAAGTGGGAGACACAAAAGGTCTTGGTTCACTTAACAAGGTGTTAAGTACTTTGTGTGGGAGGTGGGGTGGTAAAGTGGTAAAGAAAATAGGCCAGGGGGAAGGGCACAAATAATTCAGGAAATGATATGACTTTATAGGATACTTTGGCTTGTGAAGAGGATTGTGTGTACTTGTAAGATGCTTGAAAAGGGGTAAGGTAAAAAAAAATGATTATAATTATAATTTGATGCAATTTGAGTCAATACTGCTTATCAAACACTAAGTAAACAATCTGTGATGATATCTGATAATAGGAGTTTATCTAGCAATCAAGAACTGTGATTGATGATATCTGACTAATAATGGAGCACCAAAGGAAGAAGAACAAAGATTTATAATTTTAGAGGGAAAGAATGGAGAATGTGAATGCTGTTGTAAATTTTATTCAATAGATTTAGTCCAGTGAGGGAATAAGATACATTCCCACATGGATTTAAAAATCTAACTTAATCTACAGGGAAGGGGGTTTGGGAAAGGGGAAGATAAGGGAAGAAGTGACTGATAAAAGGGAAAGGAAGGCATAAGTGAAAATAAACTGAAATTTAAAGTTTTATAAAGATAAATCAAAGGGGAAAGGTAGTAAAATTTTGATGAGGAGGAATAAGGGAAAAGGAAAGAGATAGATATAAATGGAAAAAAGGTAGCATAGAGGGAAATACAGAATTAGTAATCTTAACTGTAAATATGAATGGGATCAACTGTCCCATTAAATGAAAATAGCAGAATGGATTAAAAATCAGAATCCTACAATATGTGGTTTACAAGAAACACATTTGAAACAGAAAGATACACATTGGGTAAATGTAAAAGGTTGGAGCAAAATATATTATGCCTTAGCTGAAGTAAAAAAATCTGGGGGTAGCAATTCTAATATCAAAGTAAAAGCAAAAATCAATCTCATTAAAAGGGATAAGGTAGGAAACTACATCTTTCATAAGAGGCACCATGAGTAATGAAGCTATATCATTACTAAACATGTATGTGTCTAGTGGGATAGCTTCCAGATTCCTAGAGGAAAAATTGAGTGAATTACAAGGAGAAATAGACAGAAAAACTTTAATAATGGGAGACCTCAACTTCCTTCTCTCAGAACTAGATAAATCTAACAACAAAATAAAAAAGAAGGAAGTTAAGAAGGTGAATGAAATCTTAGAAAATTTAGATATAATTGATCTCTGGAAAAAATTTAATGGGGACAGAAAAGAAGATACCTTTTTCTTGGCAGTTCATGGCACCTTCACCAAAACTGACCATGTATTAGGGCACAAAATCTTTAAAATCAAATGCAGAAAGGCAGAATAATAAATATACATTTCTCAGATCATGATGCAATAAAAATTACATGTAATAAAGGGTTAGGGAAAGATAAACAAGAACTAATTGGAAATTAAATAACTTTATCTGAAATAATGGGTGGATCAAACAGCAAATAATATTCAAGAAAATGATAATGAGACATCATACCAAAATTTATGGGATGCCGCCAAGGCAGTTTTTCTACAGAAGCATGGAAGGGAGCATAACCCAGAGAACAATATATACATTAAGAACAACATTGTGAGATGATCAACCTTAATGGAAGCAGCTCCTCTCAGTAGTTCAGAGAGCTAGGTCAACATTATTAGACTGATTATGAACAATGTTGACCCCATCCAGTGGAAGAAAAATAAAACAAGATAATACAGGTTTCTCTAGAATCCAACCATTTATTGTTTCTTATAGAATAATAATATTCCATAGTATTCATGTACTATAACTTGTTTATCCATTTCCCAATTGATGGGCATCCCCTCAATTTCCAATTCTTTGCCAGTGCAAAAAGGGCTACTATGAATATTTTGGAATATGTAGGACCATCAAATTTAGTAAAATCCTTGTTCTGAGATTTCATCTTCTAAGACTTGTGTAGATACAGAACACTGACTCCTTAAAGACATTAAGATTGGATATTCAGATCTCATGCCTAGGCCAAGCCAGCATAATAAAAATGACTGTTTAGTAAGCTTACTTTAACTACTGATTTGGTATAATATCAGTCAAACCATATGAGAACACATAAACATTATGAGATGAACAACCTTGATGGAAGCAACCCTTCTCAGCAGTCCAAAAAGCTAGGACAACTGTATTTGACAGATTATGGACTATATTATCCCCAACCAAAGGATGAAAAACAAAACAAAAGACACAGAAAAAAAGTGGGATGAAAATCCACTTAAAAAAAATATAGAGACTCTTCTGAGCAAAAAAGAAAGTTTATTTTGGTTCTTCTCCAGAAAAGGGCATACTCCAAGTCTCACAAAAGTAGTGAAGATCAAGGAGCTGCCCTGAGGTGACAGTTAAGTAAGATTATATGGCCTAGCAACATTCTCCCCTCCCTAGCCCCCCTCTTCCAACCTGATTGGTTAAGGTTTTCAGAGTTACTGTCTTTATGTGAAAAATCTACCCATCAACAAAGAGAAGAATAAAAGGTTTTCATAAACTATTACCTCACCTACCAGATGGTGAGAGTATCAAAAGAAGATTTCTTTTTTTTTTTTTAGGTTGTTTTTTGGTAAGGCAATCCAGGTTAAGTCGCTTGCCTAAGGCCACACAGCTAGGTAATTATTAAGTGTCTGAGACCTGGTAGTCCTGACTCCAGGGCTGGTGCTTTATCCACTGCACCACCTAGCCACCCCTCAAAAGAAGATTTCTAATGACCTTTTTGTTATCTACCTAAATGAATTACTGTCTGAATATACAAGGTCCACTAAGGAACTCTACTATCTTCTTAGTTTAGTACTTCTCAAACAAAAGAAGGCAGGCTACTGTTCTCCCAATCTATTATCAAATAGGTGGCTAACTAAGACTGCAAAGTCTCTTCTCTGGAAGTATTCCACTATTTCCCTCTCTAACAGAATCAATGCAAGGTCTTTCTGGAAATAGTCTACTATTTCATTCCCTAGCAGAATTGGGAGGGTGTCTCACTGGGAATGCAAGGCTTCTCTCCCTCTTCTAAGAATAGTCTGTCTTTGTTTTAATGATTTTTAACCCTGAGAGGACTTCACCAGGAATATTAACTCTTATGAAGGAATATTCCACTCAACCCCTACTGAATCTGATGAATACTTTATAAAAATTATCTCTTATGTATCTCTTTCCCTTAATCCTAATTGTTCATGCCAAACATTACTAATTTGTAAATATGTTTAACAAATTATATAGTAAAATGCTAACCTGACTGTTTCCAACTGAGGGGAGGGGGGTGGGAAGGGAAGGAGGAGGGGAAACTTTGTACCTTGGAAATATACATGTACAAATAGATGAAAATAAATAAATAAACAAGCAAACACATAAATAAATAAATTGCCAATTAATGCAAATATTTATGGAGGAGGGGGAAGAAAATTAGGATCCTAGTATTAAGAAATTCACATTCAAATTTTGCCACAGACATTATCTTTTCTTTCTCTCCCGCCCACCCCAGGCAATTGGAGTTAAGTAATTTGTTCAGGGTCACACAGCTAGATAATTGTTAAGTGTCTGAGACTGAATTTGAACTGAGTTCCTCCTGATTTCAGGGCCAGTGCTCTATCCAGTGCGCCACCTAGTTGCCCCTTTTTGAGTCTTTTGATTCTGGGTGGGTAGAATATTCCATCTTAAGAGTGGGGAAGGGGTGGGGATGTGAATGAAGGAGGAGAGGATGGACCATGGGGGGGGGGGAGTGGTCAGATATAACGAATTTTCTTTTTTACTTCTTGCTAAGGGGCTGGGATTGGATGGCCTGTCTGGGACCATAGGGCCAGGTGGATGCTGGGCCTAAGGGGTGGTATAGGGGCTCAGGGCCTCTTGGCTCCAGGGCCAGGGATCTGTTTGCTGTGCCACTCAGCTACCCTACAGCAGAGACAGAGTGAAAGGAGAGAGAAAATATAGTACATGGCAGTGGAGAAATATGTAAGGAGGGAGTTGCGATCAGCAATGGCAACAGTGGAAAAATATGGAAGTAACTTTTGTGATGGACTTATCGTAAAGAATGTGATCCACCCACGACAGAGTTGGTGGTGTTGGAACACAGACTGAAGAACGTTTTTTATTATTATTATTTTTTAGGGGGGTGCAGGGCAAATAGGGCTGGGTGGCCTGCCTGGGGCCGCATAGCAGGGTGATCATTGGGTGTCTGAGGCTGGATTTGGACCCAGGTGCTCCTGGCACGAGGGCCAGTGCTCTGTCCACCACCCAGCCGCCCCTATTATTACTATTTTATTTTATTTTATTTTAGGTCTTTTGTTTTTTTCTTTTCTTGGTTTATGCAGGGCAGTGGGGTTGGGGTGGCTTGCATATCACACAGCTGGGTGATTGTTGGGTATACAGGACCAGATATGGGTTTGGGTGCTCCTGGCTCCAGGGCTGGTGCTCCGTCCACTGCGCCACTTGGCCATACCTACAATTATTACTATTATTTTTTAATTTTAATTTTTAATTTTTTTCTCTCCCCTTTACTTTATCGCTCAAGTGAGTCTATATTTTTTGGGGGAGGGGGTATTTTGTTTACTCTTGAACAAGAATATTTTATTAATGTATAAAAATATATATAAAATGAGAATAAATAAATATTAAATAAAAAAAGAATTTTTATCACTATGACACTGATTAAGTAAATTAATTAAGGTAAAAAAAGAGTTGATATTCCTAGCAAAGTCCTCTCAGGGTTAAAAGTCATTAAAACAAGGATGGACTATTACCCTTGGACTATTCTTAGAAGAGGGAGAGAGGCCTTGCATTTCCAGTCAGACACCTCCCATTCTGCTAGGGAGTGAAACAGTAGACTATTTCCTGAAAGACCTTGCATTGATTCTATTAGGGAGGGCAATAGTGGAAAACTTCCAGAGAAGAGACCTTGCAGTCTTAGTTAGCCACCTGTTTGATAATGGACTGTGAGAACAGTAGCCTGCCTTCTCTTGTTTGATAAGTGCTAAGCTAAGAAGACTTTGCATACTCAGACATTAATTCATTTAATAGAAGGTCATTAGAAATCTTCTGATACCCTCACCATCTGGATAGTTAGATGATATTTTATGAAAACCTTTTATACTTCTCTTTGTTACTGGGTAGATTTTTCAGGTAAAGACTGCAACTCTGAAAACCTTAACCAATCAGGTTGGAAGGGAGGGGGCTAGGGGGGGGGGGGAATAATGTTAGGCCATATAATCTTTCCTGACTGTCACTTTGGGGCAGCTCCTTGATCTTCACTACCTTTGTGAGACTTGGGGGTGCCCTTTTCTTGAGAAAAGTCAAAATAAATTTTCCTTTTTGCTCAAAGGAGTCTATATTTTTTTTAAATGGATTTTTATCTCACACATGGGCAAGACAGAATATGGCAGAAACTCAAATTTAACACTGCTACCCACTTTTAGGTACTACTGTTAGTAAGGTACTTTGCTAGCACACTCCAAAGCTGTAGAAAAGTGAGTTTCTACTGCTTTCATATGATTATAATTCAAATTATTATGCAATTTATATCTGAAGTGGAATGTGGACTGTCTAAAGGTAGACCTTCAAATTGTTATTATGATTATGGTACAATATTCCTGTTATGTCAGCTTAAGTGATAAGAATTGTGCACAGTTGTCCAATTGATTATTGCTAAGCCCCTGTCCCATGGAAAACATAGCAAAACACTTTACAAATATTTGATCCTCTTAACAACCCAGACTGGTAGATGCTATCATTATCTCCATTCTACAGATGAGAAATAGGAGAGATTAAGGTCTCATAATTAGTCAATGTCACAAGCATAGTTTGAACTCAGTACATCCTGATTTAAAATCCAGGCTTTATCCATTACAGTATCTACCTTCCTGTGCAAAAACCCTGATTCTTCTCTGAATTTACTATATTTCCTAGTTATATGATCTTGTAACTTTGTAACCAGTCCTAGTTACATGACTGATAAAATATAGATTCCTCAAAGCAACAGACCTGCTTGGATGCTGTATACAGTTATCTTTTGGCATAGAATCTATTTTTATCTTTTAGCATAGAATCTATTTTTTTCCCCTTGTTCTCTTGACTTCACTCTGAATTCAATATTGGCTTTTCCCCCTCCAAGGCAATGGGGTTAAGTGACTTGCCCAAGGTCACATATCTAGGTAATTATTAAGTGTCTGAGGACAAATTTGAACTCAGGTCCTCCTGACTCCAGGGTTGGTGCTCAATATATCCACTGTGCCACCTAACTGTCCCTAGCATAGAATCTATAAAAGTAATAGCATAATAACATAATATAGCTTTTCTCTCCTGGATGCATACCTATTGTCCTGTCAGTTCCCAGATCACACACCTGCTACTCTAACCTAGTGTACTAGGTAAGACATAGCTTGGTTGACTTAGTTCCTCAATTTATCTTGCCATACCTTCCCCTTGAACTTGTGAAAAATTGGTACTGACATACATAGAACTATTTCTATTAACTTTCATCTACACAAAGTTTTAGAGCTGGTAAGGGATTTTAGAGTCAATCTACTGCAATGTTCTTATGAAGTTTGACTGATATTATACTAAATCAATAAGTTAAATTAAGCTTACTATAGTCATTTTTATTATTTTGGCTTGGCCAGGCATGAGACCTGAATATCTAATCTTATTTTCTTTAAGGAGTCAGTATTTTGTATCTGCACAAGATGAAATCTCAGAAGAAGGATTTCACTAGATTTGATGGTCTGTGGGGAGCAGTTCCTTCTCTGTCTTTCCACCACTCTTCCCCCTACCCCTTCCCACAACACACACAAATAGAAATACTTCAGTCCTTTTTGGACAACATAGCCTTTTCCAGGAGGATGACCCTAGTCCCTAGAAATTATATGAGGGGAACAATTCAGAGTATAGGGATAAGGAAACTGGGCACAAAAAACCCAAAGGTTTTGTTCATATGAATTCAAAGGTCCTTTTTAGAAAGGGGTGGAAGAAATCAACTAGTTCAACATGCTCATTCTATAGCTAAGGGAACAGATTCAGGGCCAGCGAATCATTTGCCCAAGGTCACACACAAGTGGTAAAGCACTTGAAACTACATCTTCCAACAGCAATCCGAGACCTCTTTTCACTACATCACCATGCTCTTAATAAAGAACTATTAAAGTGATATAAAGAGATCAATTCCAGTAGTGAGGTAGAAAATGAGAATTGCAATGGGGGTCGGGATAGGTAGGACAGGGAAAGAAGGAACCTGAGAGGAGGGAGAGAGACTTTGACGGGAAGCAAATAGAAGGCAGAGCACAACCTGGGGAGAGAGAGAGGGAACTTCCCATGCAAACAACTTGGGGCAGCTGGAGACATCTGGCTTGGTTTTTATTTTATTGTCTTAACTATTTTTATTGATCTTTGTTTTGACATTTCACTTTTTTCCTAAGAAAAAAAAGGAAAAAGAAGCTTCCTTCTGTTCTTTCCGCCTTCTCTTCTACTCCCCGCCCTTGCACTTTTCACAGGGAGAAAGGAAACAAGCCCGGAAACCACATTGATTGCGCGTTTCGAAGGTTTAGTGAATCGCAGGAGGTCAGGCCCGGGCTAGGGCAGGAGATGTGGCGAATTCTCCAGCTGCCGGCCGCAAAGAACTGCTCAGCACCGGGTGGACCTCATGCTTCGCAATACCTAACTGTCTTGCTGCTCCTCCTCCGGCTCTTTGAGGGATGGGGAGTAGGGACTGGTAAGACGGGAAATGATTGGAGACAGGGCAGGGTGGGGAAGAGATAAGAGGTAAATTGAATGCTTTCTTTCACTTACCTGGGACTCCCTCCCCTAATCTTTCCACACCTCCGGGAAAGACCTTCTGGGCAGACCTCTCTTTCTCAGACCCAGTTTCCTCTTTGGAGGGGAAGGGGAGAGAGACAGATAATAATTGCAATTTTTTCCCTCTTTTCCATTTCTTTTCTGTTTTACTTTTTCTCTCAACCTCTTTCCCTACAGCTTCCCAGGAGCCCCCCACCTTCCAATGCCAGTTTATCTTCAATTTCTTCGGTCCTGGCTGGACTCAGAATCTGGGTTCTGGTTGGCTGGGAGATGTGGAGACCCACAAGTGGGATCTGCAGACTAGCTCTGTTATCTTTCTCTGGCCCTGGGCCCGGGGTCACTTGAGTACTGAGCAATGGAAATGGCTGCAGAGCATCATAGAGACCTTCCTGACCAGCTTTACACGGGATGTGCAAGACTTTGCTAAGGTTTTCAGAAAGGATTGTGAGTCTTGGGGGGGGGGGGCTGCAGAGATGCCCACAGCTGATGAGCTCAGAAGTTTGTTAGGGGAAGAGGGAGAGGAATGGATTGGAATGGATCCTAAGAATCCAAGATTCTCTTAGTTAAATTCTCCTTATACCGAGCCCTCCTCCAAATGTGACTTTTATCTCACTCCTCTAACCACGGTTATAAGTTCCCAGTCCTGACCCTAAAAACTTCTGGGTTCCTCTATTGCCCATTTTGATACCTGTTTGACCTTGGAGGAAATCTAGATAATTATATCTAATTTTTTTCCCCTCTTCCTATGGCTGATTCTGCCATTCCCCATATCTCGTTTTGCCTTCATTTCCATTCTTATTTACAGAGGATAGTGGAAAGGGAATTTACAGTCTCGAAAGTCAGACTTGCTTTCTGTAGGTCCTCTTAAGGATATTATATAGGAATTGGATACTAGGTTCAAAGCCTATCTCAGGTGGTTTCTGTATATACAATTTTGGGCAAATGATTTAACCTTTCTGAGTTTCATTTGTCTCAACTGCAAGATAATAGGGGTGCTTGACATTTTAGTATCTGAGGTCTTTTCAACTTTAGATATGTGTTCTCATGAATCCTATTTACATTGAACAAGTATTTTACCCTTTCTGAGTTTTCATTTCCTCATTTGAGGTACCTGAATATGATTTTTAGAGTCTCTTCCTCATTAAAATACTGTGTGCAGAGGTGGGAGATTATAATTATTTCCCACACTCATTAGCACCACCCTTTCCCTCACTACACATCTAATTCCTTCCATCTCTCCCTAACTTCCCCCCCCCCCTTCTTTTCTCTCATCCCTAGACCCCATTGTGATCCAGATGAGAGTAAGCTACTCTCAAGGATCTCCGGTGAGCTTCTTCCAGCTGGCATTTCAGGGAACAGACTTTCTGAGTTTCCAAGGAGATTTATGGAAGCCTGCTCCAGGATCTGAAAGTATATCCCAGAATATCTCCAGTATTCTTAACCAGGACCAGGGTACCCGGCTCATGTTACAGAGTTTACTCAATCACACACTTCCTCAGTTCCTTGATGGCCTTCTAGATACAGGAAGGAGAGACATTGAACGACAAGGTCAGTCCTATGAACCAATCCCTTCCTCCCAACCCTAAAGAATCCGACTATTAAGACTGAGTCTCAGCCCCCCCCCCCCCAATTCCTGACCTATTCTGAAATCTTCAGAATTTTTTAAAAATTTATTTTTAAACCTACTGATATATTTTTTGTTTTTAAAAATTGCTTAATTTTCTCATTTGGTCCCTCTTTCTTCCTTTTCCTGAGTAATCTGCAAATAATCTCTTTAGAGAAGTTAGGTAGGTGCTTTCTCATAGCTCAAGCTCCTCTCTTTTGAGTGAAGCTTGGTCATTTTCATTCCTCAGTGTTGATTCAGTTGTTTTGTGGCTATTCTTTCTATGGTCATTGTAGTAATTACAAATATTGTTTTTGACTGTGTTTACCTCATCAGTTCATACAAGTCTCCTTCTCTGTAGTCTTTTTATCTAATGATTCTTACAGTGCAATAATATTCCTTTACATTTAACCATTCCCCAAATGATGAACATCTCTGCTGTTTCTAGTTCTTAAAACTACAAAAACATGCTACTATGAATATCCCAGTTATGGGTCTCCACATCCCCCAGCTGGCATTGGAAGGTAAGGGGCTCCTGGAAAGCTGTAGGGAAAGAGGTTGAGAGAGGGTATTACAATGAGCAATAGAGGAACCTGGGAGTCAGGACTGAGAACCTATGACCATGGTTGTATATGTAATTTTTCTTTTTATCATTGGCTTCCTTGAGGTCTGTGCCTAACAGAGGAAAAGAATATTTTAGAAACTTTCTGAGTATTTTGAAAAATTTTTTTACATTCCTTTTTCTACTTTCTTCTCTCACTTATTTTTTCCTCTTTACTACCTTGCTTCCGTTTTCTTCCCTGCTCAACTGAAACTTTTCTCTTCAAAGTTATCAGAAATCTCTTAAAACACATTCTTTTTGATTTCTTTGTTACATTTGACACTGTTGATCATCCTTTGCTCCTAGATATTTTCTCTTTTGTAGGTTTTTTTGTTTTTGTTTTTTAGTTTTTGCAAAGGCAATGGGGTTAAGTGACTTGTCCAAGGTCACAAAGCTAGGCAATTATTAAGTGTCTGAGGCCAGATTTGAACTTAGGTCCTCCTGAATCCAGGGCCTGTGCTCTCTATCCACTGTGCCACCTAGCTGCCCCCCTTTTGTGGGTTTTTATGATACTGTTATCTTCTGGTTCTCCTTTTACCTGTCCAACCATTTCTCTTTCTTCTTTGTTGGTTAATCATCCATATCACACTCCCTAATTGCAAATGTATCACAAGACTTTGGTTTTTTTCTCTATATAGTTCTCTCTCTATTTTTCTCTATATATTTCATAAACATTCATTAGGTTTAACTATCATATCTGGGTTGATGATGTCCAAAATTGTATTTCCAACTCTTATCTCTCTCTTGAATTTTCATATTGCATCACCAGGTATTTATTTTCCTATTGGATATTTCAAATTGAAGTTCTTTCCCAGAGTTATCTCTAATTATTTGTCTAAAGTGGAGCTCATTAAACCTATCCTTGTACCAAATTTCCCAAATTCTTTTGAAGGTTCATACTATCATTCTTCTAGTCTTCCAAGTTTGTTTCATTGGAATTATGTTAAATTTATCTCTTTCCTCACTTCCCTATTTCTAATTGGTTGCCAAATTGCATCCTTATTCCTCTCATCTGACCCCTTATCTCTACTTACAAAACCTCATTTCAGGGACTATAGAGTTGTATTTGGAGTCAGGAAACAAAAGTCCAAGTCCTTTCTCACACTTTTACTAACTGTGTGACCCTGGGCAAGCTGTTTGACCTCTGTCTGCCTCATTTTCCTCATTTATAAAGTAAAATAATAATAACAACAACAACAACAAAAATAATAATAAAATACAGTGACAATAACACATTTTTCCTATAGTTGTGAGGATAAAAAGATATTTGTAAAAACTATTTTGGAGATCTTAAAGTTTTTATTAGCTATTTATTTTAGGCCCTGATCTTTCCTACCTGGACTATTACAATGTTCATATAATTGGTCTCCCTACTTCAAGTTTCACCTACTTCAATCCATTCTCCACAAAGATGCCAAAGTAATTTTCCTTATGCACATGTTTGAATTTATCACTTTTCTAATTCAGTGGTTCCCTATTGTCTCTAGGATAAAATATAAACCCTTCTATTGGGCTTTTAAAGCCCTTTATAATCTGTTCCAATTTTCCAATCTGTTCTAATTTGCTTGTATAATATGTTACTCCCCTTCCTGTTCTTTATGGTTCAGTTAATCTAGCTTTCTCTCTTTTCCCTCATAACATTCCGTCATCTATCTTTTTGGCTTTTACTGTTTCCTAGACCTAGGTTACACTTAATCTTTACCTGTGCCTCAGAGAACCTCTCACTCCTTTCTTGATTCAGCTTAAGTGCCACCTTCTGCAGAAAGCTTTTCCAGAGTTACCACCTTGTATTTGAGTACTTTGCATTTAATTTCTGAAAGGTAGTAAGATGGTAATGGATTTTGAGTTATTCTTATAGTTGAGCTCTAGATTCAAGTCTTACCTCTGACAAGTACTTAATAATTAAAATCTCAGTGATTCAGGCAATGCACATCAAGAACAGATTTCAATTTTTATTTAGTAGATGAGTTTTTTCACTTGAGAATTCTCTTTGCTAATGAAATCACGGGTTTGCCCCCTCAATAATTTTATTTTATTCTATATTTTCACTATATATTATATGTAGTTACACCAAATAAAGTTGAGTTCAAAATTCATCATAACTTAACCCCCCCATACCTTTCCAGACTTTTTATATCTTCTTCCCCAACAAATATTCTTCTACTCAGTAACATTAGCTTCCTTACTATTCCACCAAGATATTCAATCTTGTGGTTTTGGAGTCTTCCCCAGGCTATTGCCATGACTGGAATGCTCTTCCAGCTCTTAGCTTCCTTCAAATTCCAACTAAATTCCAACTTGTACAGGAAGCCTTCCTCCTCCCTCTGTTAATTATGATTTATTCTATATTCAGTTTGTACATATTTGCTTGTTATTTTTACTGTTAGATTGCTAACTCTTTGAGGTCAGGGATCGTCTTTTGCCTCTTTGTATTTGCAGCACTTGGGACAGTGGTAACATGCCTAATAAATATCTATTGAGTAACTAAACTGATTAATGTGTTTTCTCCAACTATAATATGTTGGGACTATTTCATTCTTCTTTGTCTTTGGATCCCCAAGTGTCTAGTATGATTCCTGCCATAGTACAATGCCTGTCATATGGTAGGCTCTTAAAAATATTTGATTATTCCAAATTGCTTTGTAGAATTAGATCAATTTATAACTTCACCAGTGGTGATTTAGATGATTTATAACCATTTCCAATATTGAGGATTTTCATTTTTGTCAACAATTTTGCTAAGTTTCTGGATATAAGGTGAGATCAAAATTGTTTTGATTTGAATTTCTTTTATTACTAGTGATTTGAAACACTTTTTGCCATACTATTATTAATAGTTTGCAATTGTTCTTTTGAAAACCATTTGTTCATTTCCTTTGACCGTTATTTATTAGGTAATAACTTTATTTATTTATTTATATTTGTTACTTTTTTATCTTGGATAAAAGTTTCTTTTTTGAAGATATTTCACATATGCTTTTTTCTAATTAAGGGCTTCTTTTCATTTTTTAGATGCCTTAATTGTGTTTGTGCAAAAGGTCCTAATTTATATATTCAAATCTATTTTGTCTTTGTTACTATCTTCATTTCTTATTTGGTTAAGAAGTTGCCTCCTACCCATTAACTGTGAAAGATACTTGGTGCAATTCTGATATGACTTTTAATAGAAAAAAATTAACATGCACTAAAGCATTAAAGAAATTTAAAATAACTTAAAAAAGACATGTTAAATGCATTTTTACAGGTTATAATATGAAAATTTTGATAAATTAGGAAGCATAGATCTAAAATGAAACTTAAAAGTGAATCTAAAGTAACTAGTAGGTATAAGGACAATAATAGAAAAAATAAAACTTATGAGCGATGATAATAATGATGGCAAAATATACTTAAATGTCTGGGATATGGCTAAAGCTGGCATCAGAGGGAAAAAATTGAAAAGAAAGGAATATGAACTAAGTAATCATTTAATAAATTATAAAAACCAGCAAACAACCTCAAAATAAGCATAAAAGAGGTAAAGGCTCCTTCCTTTACCTGCTATAATTTGAAATAGTTTTGAAGCAACAGCATAGGAAAAGATAAACAAATTATAAGAATAAAGAGAGGTAGTTAAAAGGCAAAAGTATCCTTATTTACTGATGAAATGATGGCTTACTTAGGTAATCTAAGAATTCATCATTCAGAAACTTTTTGAAACAGTCAATACCTTTAGCAAAGTTGGAGGCCACAAAATAAACACAAAATCAATGGCATATCTATATTATAACAACACAAAGGAAGAAGTAATAGAGACAGAAGTCATTAAAATGCATAAAATATTTAGAAATCAATATATGAAAGCACATCTAATACATGTATTGTTGTCACTTACAAAAGACAAAGGAACATTTACATATTTGACAGACTATTAAGTGCTTATGGCAAGGCCATACCAATTTATTAAATGTGACAGTGCTAAAGTTAATTTATAGATTTATCATTATATCAAACTACTAAAGGGATATTTAACTTTACAGACCAAAATAATAATTAGACAAAAATAATAGCACAATTTGCTTGGAGCAGAAAAGAAATTAGAATATCAAAGGAAATAATGAAAAACCACTGGTAATGGTTAAAAACATTTAAAAAAATGTTTGAAAAGTAAATTTACTTTAAAAATGTTTAAATGTTTACTTTTAAGAATGTTAAAAAAGTAAATTTGCATTTACTATTTACATTAACTATTGGAGTTAACTAGATGAGGAAGAATCAAAAATTGTTGAACTCAAAAACCCAGCATTCAATAAAAAAACTCCAAAATAAATTATATAGGAAAATATTCAGTATTGATAAGGATTTCAGAGAAAACTGGAGATTAGTGTAGAATAAATTAGATTTAAATGTTATACTGTATTGTACACCAAATAAAGATCATACATATTTCTTTTCCATGAGAAGAGGACACTATCAAGGGATAGTAGCAATTTTAAATGATAAAAATAGATAAATTTGATTACTTGAAATTGAAAAGCTTTTGCACAAATAAAATTATTGTATGTAGTATAAAAAAGGGATAAATTGACTGAGGAAAAATTTTAATCTGTGTTTTATATAATTTTGATAAGGATTTGATATGCAAGATATATAAACTTGCATTTAATATGGAAGATATATAAGCAGAAATGTATAAATGCTAATTACAATTAATTCTCCAAAACAAAAATGGTCAAAGGATATGAACAGTTTTCAAAAGAAGAATTTCAAATTATTAAAAACCATATTTAACATTTTCCCAAATCATAAATAATAAAACAAATACAATGAAAAGAATCTAGAGGTTTCGTTTTAGATAGTAAACTGATTTTAAAAAAATGATAAAAGATGAAAAGAGTCAATGATGGAACTGTGAACTGGTCCTACCATTCTGTTTTGTTTTGTTTTTGTTTTATTTTCAAGGCAATGGGGTTAAGTGACTTGCCCAAGGTCACACAGCTAGGTGATTATTAAGTGTCTGAGGCTGGATTTGAACTCAGGTCCTCCTGACCCCAGGGCCGGTGTTCTATCCACTGTTCCGCCTAGCTGTCCTTGGTCCTACCATTCTGGAAAGAAATTTGGAATTATGCAAATATAGTGAACCTTTGAAATTGTTAGGAATCTATTTTAAGGAAATCTTTGACACAAAGAATGTTTTATAACAGTTTTTTTTTGGGAGTAGCAAAGAACTAGAAACAGAGTAACTGCCCATCAGTTGGGGAACGGCCAAACAAATAGTGATACAAACATAAAATAGAATATTACTGTGCTATAAGAAACAGCAAACATGATGCATCTATAGAGAAGCATGGAGAGATTTATTTGAACTGATCCAGAGTTAAGTAAGCAGAGCCAAGAAGACAAATAATGATGAAAACAGTGTAAATGAAAAAAAAACAATCAAATTGAATATTTTGAAATCAAGAACAAGCTGGGGATCATAGAAGAGATTTGAGAAAAAACCTTTCTGATGCTTCATTGCAGAAGTACTGGTCCATTGTATGTGATGTTTAGTTTTTGACATATTTTTTCTTTTAATTCTCTTTTGAAAAATTATGAAGAATGGCTCTCAGGAAGGTATAGAGGAAAGGATACAAGGATAAATGTAGTCAATGTAAAAAATATATTAAAATGATCTTTTAAAAGTATTCAAGTCACATTCATTTTGAGTTTATGTGGTATAAAATGTTGATATAAATCCAATTTCTGCCATCCTGTTTTCCAGTTTTCCCAAATAGCCAAAATTTTTTAAGGTACAGAAGAAGAGTCAATATAAGGATAGTTGGTGGGAGAATAAGGGTTAACTGGGCTATTGAAGAAGGAAGTTTGGAGGGGAATATTATTTTTTTTAGGCTTTTTTATTTTGCAAGGCAGATGGGGTTAAGTGGCTTGCCCAAGGCCACACAGCTAGGTAATTATTAAGTGCCTGAGGCTGGATTTGAACCCAGGTACTCCTGACTCCAAGCCCAGTGCTTTATCCACTACGCCACCTAGCCACCCATGGAGGGGATACTATTGTGGAGTTTTGTATTTTGGCACAGTAGAAAGAGCTTGAAACTTAAGGATATTTTAAGTTCATATCATATCTTCCTGCTTCTTAATCCTTATGTGACTTTGACAAACCCCATTAACTCTGTGGGTCTTAGTTTCTGATTCTGTGAAAATTATGAGACTAGACCAGGTAGATCTCAAAGGTCAATTCTAGCTCTAAATGCCATTATCCTGTGATTTATCAATCCCTCTTCTTCCTATCCTGTAGTTAGGCCAGAAGTCTGGTTGTCAAGTAGTCCCTGCCCTACTTCAGGACAGCTGAAGCTGCTGTGTCATGTCTCAGGATTCTACCCGAAGACAGTGCGGGTAACATGGATAAAGGACGGCCAGGAGCAACCAGGAATTCAGACAAGTGACCTCCTGCCAAATTCAGATGGGACATGGTGGCTTCAAGTTATTCTCATTTTAGAAGCTGGAAAAGCAGCCAATCTGGCTTGCCGAATAGAACATAGTAGTTTTGGTGGCCAGGACCTCATTCGATACTGGGGTAAGAAATAACTGAGACCTAGATTGGGAATGGGAAGAAAGTGGTGTTAGAATGTAGAAGAAGATAAAGAGGATGGTCCTAAGACTGGGAAGGGAAGAGGATGGAGAATCCTAGACTCAGAAGGGAGAAAACGTAGACCTAGGAGGAATTAGAATGAAGAGACCTTTGGGCCCTCAAGGAAAGTGGATGGGGGTCATAGACTTAGGACAGAAGGAGATAGTGAATCCCAGGTTCTGAAGGGATGAGATAGAGGAAAGATCTCAGTTTAGGGCCCTTATCTGCTAATATTTCTCATTTCTAGCCAAAAGCTCTACCTGGCCCTTGGCTCTGGGTTTCTCAGCTGTGATCGCAGTGGTGGTTTTATTAGTATTTGGAGTCATCTGGTGGAAAAATCAGCATAGGTGAGTACATTTGTTTCTACTCATCTCATTGCCTCCACTTTACTTTCTACTCCTCTTTCTCTCTCTCTCTTAGTCTCTTTTGAGAAGTATGCATTCCAGCCTAGGGGAATACTTTTATTTTGACTCAGAGTGCTACTTACCTTTTCTCTTTCCACAGGTCATATGAAGGCATTATGTGACATTTTCCTCCTACTATATTTCTTCCATTGAAGCCAGAGCCTTGGAATCCCAGAAACTCAGCTCTTTCTAACTCAGGAGTCATAACAGTCTAGAATATTTTACCTTTTTACTGGATTCTTTCTCTAAGTCAATATTTGAATTGCATGGGCTCCCAAAGATATGAAAATTGGCTTTCCTTCCTTCAATATCTTTCATTTTAATTTTGACTATGAACTTCATTTCCTGTGAACTTCCTTATGTACCTTTGGAGGGGGAATGTTACCTGGACAATAATTGATATCTTTACAGGTTTTATCTCCCTGGCATTATACTAGACATGAAAAAAGCAAAGTTATTACCTCTGAAGAACTTAAATCTCAAAGGGGGCTAAACAGGACATAACCATAGAAAAGAGATGTAGTTTAGTGAAGTTTTTAATGCATTAGAAAGGAGCCTATCACTCTCTTCAAATGTCTGAAAGTTGATCAAGTGGAAGAAGAATTAGACATATACTACTTTACTCCAGAAATCAGAATAAAGGTACTAGTAGAAGATGTAGAGTAGCAGAATTTGATTCAGTTTAAGAGAAACTTGGTTACAATTCGCTATCCAAAAGAGGAGTAGACTATCTCAGGAGAGGAGGTATTGAATTTCCTTGTACTAGAGATCTTTAAGTGAAAGCTAGACTGCTTCTTAATAGGAATATGAAATGAAACAGTGCACCAACCTTGAGTTCTTTGACCAGCAAAAAACTTGTTCTTAGCTACAGTGAAAGGAGGAAAGACAGGAACCTCTTTTTGTAGGAACAAAAGACCAAAAGACCACTTTATTGAGTATCCTTAACTTCTCTATATTTTCCCAATGCCCTTGGACAGCAGAAACATATCTTGTGAGATAATCAATGGGAGTCAACCATACAAAAAATCATAAAGTTTCTTGCCCAAATTCTTGTTATATTTCCTTATCTATACAGTTTTGGTATAATCCTGTTACCTCAGGATGAGCTGATTCCTGGGCAAACACAAAAGTAGGAGAATGAAGATGTCCGTATTGCAAAACAACAGAGGGGCAAGAGGGTCTTGGAGACCTTTGTCCTTGTTATCTCACAGTTGTGGTCCTCAAGGATCACTAATATTTCCCTTTCTTTTGTTGTGCCAAATATGCAACTTCATATGATCAATGTTAGAACATATAACGGAAATGGCAAATCAAGCAAGAAATGACAAGATGATCAAAACCGTAGTAGTGGCTCCGATAGTTGCTCCGATTGTGTACAGAGCATGCTGTCCCCAAGAAGGAAAGGATAAATGACTAAAATAATCAATTTTTTGAGCAATCTTATCAGGCAAAAGATCATTTTTAGAAGCATCATTAATTTGTTGAGCTAAGTCATATAAATCTTTAATTTGCATAGAAATGTTACCATTATCTATAACCCCATTGAGGTGATTCTTAATCCTGTCCCATGAATGATGTGACTCATTATATTGTAATTTCGTCAAACAAAAAAAAGGAATATCGATAATCACATGCTAAACTAGCCTTATATTCTATCGTGTCTGCTTTATCCCCAACATTTTTGATAGTATCCCTTAGTACTTTGATAGCCTTATAAAATTCTTCACCTATAATTCGCTGTTCTTTAACCCCCAAAGAGACATTCTTAGCTAATTCTTCCAAAAATTGAGCCTGTACTATTTCGTTTCTTACAGTACTTACAGACATTGCTAAGGAAATTGATGAAGCAATAAGAGATATTAATACAGATATTCCCAAGATAACACATGAAATACACCTTTTCTCTCTAATGGCTATAGGATAGTGAGATATTCTTTTATTCTTTCTTCTATTTCTTTTTTTTAAGGTTTTTGCAAGGCAAATAGGGTTAAGTGGCTTGCCCAAGGCCACACAGCTAGGTAATTATTAAGTGTCAGAGACCAGATTTGAACCCAGGTACTCCTGACTCCAGGGCTGGTGCTTTTATCCACTGTGCCACCTAGCTGCCCCCCCCCCCCCACTGCACCACCTAGCTTCTTCCCCCTTTCTTCTATTTCTCAAAATACTTGATCAGCCCTACTTTGATACCAACCCTGGGCTTTTACAGGTATCATAACATATCTTGCTTTAGTAACTATGAATATTGTTCCTTTGACTTTTCTACCTATACATTCTGATACAGTACAATTTATGCATGATACATTATAATAATTGTCAATCATAGTTATGTTCACTTGAGATCCAGACATAAATGCATCGTTATCCCTCAAACTGTTGAGGCAGTCCTGTTGGATGTATCCCTCCATGTGATCTTATTCCATCCCATAACCATAGCTATTTTCCATCCTTCCCCCAAAGTCTTTCCTGCCTTATTCAGGTATAATGGAGCAGGGAATCCATGGTAAAGTGTTCCATTAGGAAGTGAGTCATTGTGCCATGACACATAGTCCTTGAAGCAAGTAGTTTGCTGTGTACTACATTTAATCAAGTGTGAATATAACTCCGTATGCAAGTATCTAGATTCCATAGTACAAGGAGAATAGAATCTTTGTCCAGTGACATTACAAAATGTCCCATTGATCCCAAAAGTATCAAATTGTATCCTATAATTCACAAAGTTTGGTATTATCTGTGGGAATGGGATAGTGTCATTGGGAATTTCTGTTAAGTGATAAGTCACTGGAACTACTGGAACCCACCTATCATTATTCTTGGAAAAGCAAAGAGGGGATTTTGCTGAAAGTCCTGTAAAATTGAATTTAACAGGGGGGGGTTGATATAATTGCCAGAAGTATTCCATTCAAATTGTGGCTGAATTATTTGAAACAAGTTACCAAATTGATCATTGGAGGAGTTTTTTCCTCCTTTCTCTATAATCTAGACCCACCGTGGTTGTGGATAAGAGGCCCATCTATTTTGCTTCTTCCTGTTGGACCTCTGCACCAATATTTAATTGAGATAACAGCATCATGATCTTTAATATTTTTTTATATGGTGGGTTTGTGTTTTTCTGCTCCCCTTCTATGTGATTGTCTCCTCTTGTGTTTTGCATCTTTGTCTCTTCAAAGACAGTCTGTGAATTCCTTTGAGGAATCCAGCATTCAGTTCCTTCATCTGTAGAAATACAAAGGAAACCTGGCCCTTTTGTTAGTACCTTGTTAGGCCCTTTCCAAATTCCATCGTGATTTTTCCACAAAACCTGTTCATCGTGCCTTGGTTGTGCAATTTATTTATGTCCTTTGGCACAATTCTTTGTTAAGGGAGAACAGTGATATTTCATGGCTGAGGTAATATGGTCTTCATTAAAGGTTAGGTAATTGTATGTATGACATGCCATATCTATTCTTATCTTAAGTTTACTCCCAAACTCCCTTTTCTTTTGTTTTTGAAGAAAGGTCTTTAGGGTCCTTTTGGCATGTTCCACTATAGCCTGACCGTAGGGATTGAAAGGAATTCCTGTTATGTGCATCACATGAAAATCCTCACAAAAGGACTTGAAAGACCGAGAAACATAGGCTGGACTATTATCAGTCTTAATAGAAGCAGGGACACCATGAATGGAAAAACAGGATATTGAGTGACAAATGACATCCTTAACTGATTTCCCAGACAGTAGTGTGGCCATAATAAATGAAGAAAAGGTGTCCACCGTAACACGAACATACTTCTGTCTGCGGAAAGAGGGCTCATGAGTAACATCTATTTACCATAATTCATTAGGGAAGGTACCTCTAGGGTTCCTAGGGATTAGGGACTGATCAGGAGGTAGAAAAGGGACACACCGAGCACACTGTTTTACAGTCTGTCTGGCTTCTTCTTTGGAAATATGATATAAAAGTCTAAGGGACTGTGCAGAGAGGTGAAACCATTCATGAGCTCCACAGGCCTCCCCCACTGCACCTACCAACAGTTTATCAGCCATATCATTTCCTTCAACAAGGGGACCAGGCAGCCCTGAGTGTGAATGAATATGCATGCAGAACATAGGACAAGATCGTGCCCTAATTGAAGACTGTAAATCGTGAAACAATTGTAACATTACATTATCACTTTGTTTAATAAATGCAGCTTCTGTTTGGGCTATGATACTTGCCACAGGAATAAAAATTTCCATCCAAGTACAGACATACCTATCTTGGAGATACTGTGTCTGGTTCTAGAGTACCACAAGAAAGTGAATTTTGCAAAAAAGTGAGTTACATGAATTTTTTGGTTTGCCAATGAATATACATGTTATTTTTATGCTACACTGTAGTCTATTTAGTATGTAATATATCTAAAGAAACAATGTACATGCTCTAATTAAAATAGTTTATTGATAAAAAATGCTGTCATCAGAGCCTTCAAGTGAGTCATAATCTTTTTGTTAGTAGAGGTTATTGTCTTGTTTTTGAGAGCTGCTGATTGATCAGATTGGTTGATCAGCGTGGTTGCTGAAGGCAATATAGTTTTCCATGTCAGTTGATTCTTATTTTCATGAAAGATGTAATACTGGTTGATAGCATTTTACCCAGTAGACTCCTGTCAGAATTGGAGTTAATTCTCTCAAATCCTGCCTCTGCTTTATTAACTAATTTTATGTAATATTTTTCAATATTATTTTGTTTTGGTGATAGGGAGGCCTGAGAAAAGGTAGAGAATAGAGGGAACTCTAGTTGGTGGAACTGTCCAAACATACATATTTATTAAGTGAACCATCTTATATGGATGAGGTTTGTGGAGTCCCAAAACAGTTACAATAGTAACATCAAAGATCACTGATAACAGATGACCATAACAATAATCTGTCACTATAATAATAATAATAATGGAAAAATTTGAAATATTGTGAGTTACCAAAATGTGACAGAGGGACACAATGTGAGTATATGCTAATGGAAAAATGTATCAATGGATTTGCTTGACCTAGGGATTGCCACAAATCTTTAATTTGTTAAAAAAAACTAAGAAAATAAATTGCAACATCTGTGAAATGCAATAAAGTGAAACAATAAAACAATGTGCCTATGCTATTTGATTAGAGCAGTCTATATGGTTGGGGAGGTCAGAGCATAGGAATTTAAACTAGATAGTAATTCTATGTCAATTTCTTTGGCAAATTTAACATTCTTTTCCCAATTTTTTTCAAATTTTGTTTAAATGTCATTAAAAAAGATGGGAGAGAGAGAGAGAGAGAGAGAGAGAGAGAGAGAGAGAGAGAGAGAGAGAGAGAGAGAGAGATTAGGTACATGATAAATAGAAGCAAGCAAACACAGAAGAATAATATTTTAATAAAGCCAAAGTTACTCCCACAAGTAATGGGGGGAGGTTCTAGAAAAACTGTATAGTCATCTGGTAGAAACCTAATGTTTAGGCTCACACCTTACAATCTATATAACATACTACATGCTACAGTGGATACATGATCTATATATAAAAGGTCATGTTATTAAAAACAATTAGAAGAGAAATTACCTTTTAGAACTATAATTAGGGGAAGAGTTCATGATTAAATGAACATAGATTAAGATAAATTGTAAAATTTTGATTAAATTGAAACAACTTTATTGCACAAACAAATTTAATATACAAATTAGGAAGGAAAAAGGCAACTGGGAAAGTAATCTTTGCAAAAAATTCATTGATAGAGGTCTCATTTTCTTAATTTAAATTTATACAACTAAAGTCATTTCCTATTAGATCAATGGTGAAAGGTTATAATGAGGTTTTCAAAAGAAGAAATGCAAGTTCTCAATAATCATGAAAATGTTTTAAATCACTAATAATTAGAGAAATGTCAATTAAAATAATTTTGAGGTTTTATCTCAAACCTATTAGCTTGCTGTTTTGACTTTTGATCTCAACAAAGACCATGACCTCAGGGAAGTGATGCCATGACAAGCACATTAATTGGATTTGAATGAGGGGTGCTGTGCAAAGTCACCAGCTTCACTTTCTCCTCCAGAACCATCTGGGTCCATTGGTCAGATATGAACCAAGATGAATAGAGATGCCCTGGATGCAAGTCAATCAGTGTTAAGTGATTTGCTCATGCTAGTACATCAAATTTGAAGTCAAGTCTTCCTAATTCCAGGCCTGGTACTCTATCCATATTACAACCTAGCTTCCCGACAAAGGTAACAGAGGAGTTATGAGAAAAATGGGGAAGCTTATGAGAAAGCAAATACATTGGTATATTGTTGGAAGAGCTATGAATTGGTCTGGCTACTCTGGAAAGCAATTTGGAACTGTACCCAGAAAATAATGAAACTATACATGCCCTTTGACCCACCATTAGGCCTGCAAATTAAAGAAATTAAAGAAAAAGGAAGTAGATAAAAACATACATATTCATAGGAGCTCATTAATAAGAGTAAAAAAATTGAAATTGCAGGGCTGTCCACTATTGAGGAATGTCTAAACAAATTGTGATGTATGAATGTAGTGGAATATTATTGTGCCATAAGTAATGATGAAATCGACAATTTCAAAAGAAATTCTACAAACTCATTCAGAGTGAAGTGAAAGAATGAGGAAAAATTTATACAATAACATAAAGAATAATAAATTTGATCACAAAAAACCCTGCAAAATGAGGTAGAAAGAGAAATGCTATTCAAAATAACCATAGCCAGCATAAAATTCTTGGGAGTATATATATGCCAAGACAAAACCAGGAACTAAATGAACATAATTATAAAAGTTTGTATACAAATAAATTCAGATTTAAATAATTAGAGAAATATTCATTGTTTATGGTTGTGCATAGCCCATATAATAAAATGATAATTTTAAATTATTTAATGCCATATTGAAATTATCAAAAAAATTATTATCAATGAGAGAAGGAGAATGTAATACCAAAATTCATTTGGAAAAAAAAAGGTCAAGGATATCAAATGAATTAATTTTTAAAAAATGTAAAGAAAGGACACTTAGCGGTCCCAGATTAAACTGTATTATAAGACTATCAAATCTATATGATAGCATTATCAAAACTATCTGACTAAAAAATAGAAAGGTAGAACAGTAGAACAGAATAGCCATATATTACACAGTAAGTTACTATAATCACAGTAAGTGGTTATAGTAATCTTGTGTTTGACAAATGTCAATATTTAAACTTATGGGGTAAGAATTTGTTTGGTAAAAATTGTTGGAAAAATTGAAAAGTATTCTAGGAAAAATTTGGTATAGACCAATATCTTACACCATTTATTAAAATAAGTTCAAAATGATTTAATGATCTAGATATGAAGAAGATATCATAATTAAATTAGAAGTATATGGAGCATATTACTATTAGATTTAAGAATAGGAGAAGAATTTATGAATAGACAAGAGACAGACAGCATTGTGAGGTATAAAATGGATCACTTTGATTACATTAAATTAAAAAAAGGTTTGTACATGTAAACCCATTATAGCCAAAATTAAAAGGAAAGCAGAAAATTGGGAAAATTTTTTATAGATAATTTCTCAGATAAAGGTATTATATCTGTAGTATATAGAGAACTTTGTCAAGTTTATAAGAATATGTTAATAAGAATATGAATCATGCCCTATTGTAAATGGTCAAAGGATATGAGTAGGCAATTTTTTTCAAAGAAGAAATCAAGAAAAATTTAGATGAAAAATCATCTAAATCATTATTGATTTGAGAAATACAAATTGAAACATCTTTGAGATTTATCTATTAGATTGACTAAGATGATAGAGGGAGAAAACAGCAAGTGTTGATGGGGATATTCTAAAGTTGGGATACTAATGCACAGTTAGTGAACCTATGAACTGATTTAATCATTTTGGAGAGCAATCTGAAATTATGCTCGATGAATTTTAAAACTATACTGGTTTACACAGTAATAGCACAATCAGGAAAAATGGAGAACTTATATGTTCTAAAATATTTATTAGCAACTCTCTTTGTAGTGGCAAAGGACTGAATATTGGGTTGATGCCCATCAATTGGGCAATGACTAAACAAACTATTGTATATGATTGTGTTGGAATGCTATGCTATTGGTTCCTGTCCTTCATTATTGAAGAAGGCCAAAATGACATCACAATGAGATAAATTACAGCGTGTCCAACTGTGACTGATCAGACCAATACAAACATGGAATGCTCTACCATGGGTTGGTAGAGTTGTGCCTCATAGGTTGTTCATGTGAACACCTTGGGTGTGTACTCCAAACTTATGTATGTCATACTTCCTTTGAGTTGCTTCAATTCTGCCCTTCTCATAAGTGCAGCACCCTCACTGATGAGGGCACACCGTTCTGGGCAGTCCTGTGCCAGTGTCTCCCATGCTGTACAATTAGTTCTAAAGTTCTTCAATGAGACCTTCAGGGTGTCTTGGTATTGCTTCTTCTGGTCCCCCTTTGAGCACTTGCCCTGTGTGAGTTCTCCATAAAATATTTCTTTTTTTTTTGGGGGGGGAAGCGTACATCTAGCATTCCAACAACATGTTCAGCCCATTGTGGTTGTATTCTCTGTAGAAATGTTGGAATGCTGGCAGTTTAGCTCAAGAAAGGACCTCAGTATCTGACATTGTCTCCTGCCAGATGATTTTCATATTCTTCCTTATGGCAATTTAGATGAAAGCTATTCAGCTTCCTGACATGGCACTGGTAGACTGTCCAGGTTTCACAGGCATATAGAAATGAGGTCAGCACAATAGCTCTGATGACCTTAGGTTTGGTAGTCATTCTAATATCTCTTCTCTCCTATACTTTCTTTTGAAGCTTACCAGATACTGACGTAGCTCTGGCAACTCGTGTGTCAACCTTATAGTCAATATATATACCTCCTTGGAAAGGACACTGCCAAGATAAGTGAACTTGTCCACAGTACTCAAAACTTCTCCATTTGCTGTAATCAAAGTAATACATATGGATGGTGTGGTGATGGCTGATTGAGCAACTGTGTTTTCTTTGTGTTAATTGGTAGACCAAAATTAGCACAAGCAGCAGTGAACTGATCTATACTTTGTTGCATCTCAGCTTCAGGGGCTACCTTAAGCTTACAGTCCTCAGCAAACAAGATCATGCACCAATACTCCCTCCATTTTGATCTTGACTTGTAGCCTTTTCATGTTGAAGAATTTGCCATTAGTTTGGTAGCTGATCTTGAGGCCATGTTCATCCTCAGTGAAGGTGTTTGATAACATGGTGGAAAACATCATGCTAAAAAGTGTAGGAGCAAGGACACATCTTTGTTTCTTTCCAAGGATCCATCCTTGTTTCTCTCCATTGGTGACTGGGAAATCTAGAAAGTATCATCCACTATCTAGAACTTAGGCATGCATGCTATCATGAAATTGATGTACAATACTGATGTATGCTGTAAGAAATGATCTGGTTGATTTTTATAAAATCATGGAAAAACAAAAAATAATTGAGAGTGAATTAATTGAGTGGAACCAAGAGAACTATGTATACATTAAAAGCAATATTGTTCAAAGAATAAGTGTGAATTACTAAGTTCATTCTGAGTGTTACAAATACTCAGATCAACCACAAAAGACCTATGAAGAAAGATGCTATCTAACTCCAGAGAAAGAACAGTTACATAGTATGTTTTTACATCTATCTTTATCTCTATATCAACTGATTATCTTCTCTAATGTGGGCTGGGGAGGGGGGGGAACAGTTTGGAACTTAAAATATAACAAAAATAAATAAAACAATTAAAAAAAAGAAAAACAACTTTGAAAGACTTTAAAAATCTGAGCAATGCAATGAAAAATCCAAAATAATAAAGATGAACTATGACATTTATATTCTTTTATTTTGTTTTAGGGACAAAAAAGTTTATTTAAGTATTGTTTTGGCTAGTGGAAGCTAAGGGAAAGAAAAATTAACAACAGCAGCATCAGCAACAGCAAGAACAATAGCTATGAGAGGATAAGAAGTAAGGAAAGGTATAGATAGGAGCATGAAAGTTTATCTGGGGGAATCACTCTCCCAGTAGGCTAGCTTTAGAAGGAAGACAAGTCTGCAACTTATATTCTGCTGGATAAGTGAAGAACTTAATATGCAGAGAGAAAAATATATTTTAAGACATGATTAATACAACAGTATAATTATCTGGTTTATATAGATATGTATTAAGGGATTTTTATTTTGTTTTGATTTTTCCCAGATAGTGTAAAAAGGAGTAGGAGGGAGAGATGAAGAACAAATGCTTATTACTTGAGGAAAAAATAAAATATTATTTGTATCATGGAATGTCTCTCTGGGAGGACATTTAAATGATGTAAAAACAAAAGATATTAATAAATTAAAAATAGATGTTATTTGATTTTCAGTTAGTGATAGTGATAAAGGACTCATTTCTAAAATATATAGAGAACTGATTCAGATTAATCTCCAATTAATAAAATCATCAAAGAATATGAATAAGTAGTTTTCAGATGAAGAAATTAAAAGTTATCTACAGTCTTATGAAAAAATGCTCTAAATAATTAGTGATTAGAGAAATAAAAATTAAAACAACTTTGAAATACTACCTCAGACCTTTCAGATTGACTAAAATGACAAAAGAAAAATGATAAATGTTAGAGATGATGGGAGAAAAGTGGGACACTAATGTATGTTGGCATTTTGAGCAGATCCAGCCATTCTGGAGAGCAATTTGGAACCATGCCCAAAGGGCAACAAAATCATGCATACACTTTGACCCAGAAAAGCCACTTCTAGGTCTATATCCCCAAAGAGGGAAAGAGACACATATGAACAAAAATATTTATAGGAAATATTTTTGTAGTGGCAAAGAATTGGATATTGAGGGGATGGTCATCAATTGAGGAAGAACTGAACAAATTGTGGTGGGGTGTGATGGAGTGCTATTGTTTTCTAAGAAATTTTGAGCAACTGAACTTTAGAAAAACCTGAAAGACTTGCATGAAAAGATACTGAATGAAATGAGCAGAACCAAGAGTATATTGTACACAGTAATAGTAGCAATATGAGATGATCAACTCTCTCAGAAGTTCAGTGATCAAGGACAATCCTGAGAGACTTGTTATGGAAAATGCTATATAGAGAAAAAAACTATGGAGTCTCAATGCAGGGCAAAGCATACTATGATTACTTTTTAAAACTCCTTTTGTTTTTTCTTTCTTTCTTATGGTTTTTCACCCTCTTAGTTCTTCTTTCACAACATGACTAATATGGAAGTATGTTAAACAGGTTTGTTCATATACACTGTATTTCAGATTACTCACTGCCATGGGAAAGTAGGAGGGAAGGTAAAGTGGTAGGAAAATGTGAAACTCAAAGGGTTGCAAAAGGATGAATATTGAAAACTAGCTTTCCATATAATTGGAAAAAATTAAATTAAAAAGAAGTTAGTTGATCACTTCTCAATCATATTGATAATATTACAACTGAATATTTGAATTCAGGTTCTGCCACTTAGGCAGCTAGGTGATGCAGTGGATGTGGTGCTGGGTCTTAATCTTCCTGAGTTCAAATCTAGCCTCAGACATATATTGGTTGTGCAACCCTGGACAAGTCACCTCATCCTATTTGCTTTAGGTTTCTCATCTGTAAAATTGACTAGAGAACGAAATGACAAACCACTCCTATATTTTTGCCCCCTCAACCCCAAAACAAATGGGATCATGAAGAATTGAACATGACTGAAAAACCACCATCACTCATTTATTTAAAGGAAACAGAAAGCAAAATTCATAATCTCAAATTGTGCATAAATTGCTCAAGGTCTTTATGGTTAATTGCATACTGTGCAACAGGGGAGGGATCAAAAGCCCAAAACAGGGATAACTATTAACAAACATTATTGCTATTCACAAGGGAAGGACCAGAACAGATGCCAATAGGGAACAACCCCAGTGTGTGTATCCATTAATCCTTAGTCTGAGGGCAGCACACAGTTGGGGTGAGTTTGCTATGTATTTTCTTTCTGATGGAAATCACAAAGCCCTTCAGGACTCAAAGTTATATAGACTTTTGGACAAAAAGTCAAAGTGGCCCTAATAGGAAACTGCCCCAACATCTGTGGGAAAGACCAGCAATTTGGTCCAGTGAAATGAGGGCATTTTCTGAATTACCTAACAAGCAATAAAGAATAAGGGGTAAGGACCTTGTGTCACACAAGAGATTGCTTGGGCACTGGGTTTATTGAATCTTAGCATATATGTATCCCAGGGGGATTAAGGTCTTAAAAGTCAAACCAGTTTTCACTGGCTTACATTATTTAACTCAACCAGAAACCTCATAGCTTTCCTTGAATGGGGATGCTACTTAGATTAATATCCAGGGTCACAAAGAAGGAACTGTTTTTTCATTCCTGGCTAAAACAGGTCAGATTATATTCTTGTTAGCAACAGTTATGGATTAGTGAGAAGGGCACTCAAATTGATTTTTTGGTGTACTCTGAACCTTGCTATGTGATTTTATTTTATTTTTCAAATAAGATTTAATTCTTGAATGTTTACACTTAGCTATTAATATAGAATCTTGAAAAGGATTTTATAAAAAGGATATTTTGAAAAAGGAGTTGAAAATAATGGAGTTTACTTCCTTCTTTCTGACTCCCTCCCTTTACTCTTTTTTCTCTTCTTCCTTACACCTTTCTCTCTCTGTTGCTATCAGTTAGTTACTCTTTTCCTCCTCTTTCCCTTAACTCTCTCTTTCTTTTTGTCTCTGTCAATCTGACCATGATGCTGTTATCAAAGTACTACTTCTTTGCCCAGTCCTGGCACCTATGTTAGTGTGTGAAAAGGGCACACTCTAGCAAATTCTACTGTGCCTAAAGCTCTGAGGAACAGCCTAGTGGGGAGAGATTCATCATCAGCAGGCACAGGCTGGCTTGTAGGTGTTGCAGTTTTTGACCAAGGCAACTTCAAAAAAACAAAGAAAATGCAAAATGATTTTCAATTTATTTGCATTCCTTCTCCTTTTGCAGAAACAATGGAGGAGAGGGGAAAATTGGGGAATGGTGCAGTTGTTGGCTTTAGACCATTTATATACATTACTTATTGGTTCTCTAAGTATGAGATCTTTATCCAGGGGTCATCAAGGGTACATAGTCATACAAGAACTGAATCATACTTGTTGACATTCACTATAAATAAATCCAGAAAACTAAAGACAGTTGCCACCAGATGGAAGGATAACCCACAGGTTTTCCTTGGCAAGGCCATCTGTAGTGTGTAACATATTTTAAAATTAGAAAACTGTCAGGACAGGTTGTTGGAAAGGGGGACTAAGTCTCATATCAGGACAAATACAGATTTATTGGTGCCCTTGTTTGGTTAAGAAGTGATCAATGAATTGTTATAATTTGGAGTGATAGATAACAGTTCTTTCTCATACATTTTTCAGACCACACATATTTTCTTAATTTTATGTATATACATGTCCTTTCCTGTATTTAGTTTCTATAGTCGTGTATCTCTTTATGCATATATTTATATAAATAAACATATTAATGTAATTATATACCCTATATGTAGTGAAGTCTATATACTATTGTGTGTACTTCTCTCTGTGTCTATCTTTGTCTCTTTTTCATCTGTCTTGTAAATTTGGACAATTTAACAGATTATGTATGCAGTGCAGAGGAATTCAGATGAAGGGCAATAGCATCAGGAAGAAAAAGCTTTAAACAATTTTATTTCTATTCAGAAGAGAAGGAAGAAGACAAATGCCAGCAGGGATAATTTTAGTCTCCTCTCCACCCCCCAACCCCACATCCCCCCTACCCCATACCCATGAGTGAAGTGGGCAGCACAGCACAGGGGAAGAGGGATGGTATCAATGCTCCAAAGCTCTTCCTAATTATTGCTATTAAAATCCCTATAATTTTGATATTTCTTTCCTCCAAACCTGATTGGTTGGATCTCAGAGACAAATAAAGAAGTTCACATTGTTTTGATATGTTTTCAAAGGTAAGAGGGAACACAATTCATGGAACATTTGAAAAATCTTGGTATTTTAGTGTTTCTTATAAAAAATTGTGAAAAGATCATTTATAAATAACATCACTGTGGGACCAGAACATTGAGGGACCTTAGAAGTTATTTAGTAAATTCTTTAATTTTGTAGATGACAGTACTCAGGTTGAGGGAGTTAAAGTGATTTACCAGTGTCATACAGAATCTAAGTGTCTGAGATGGGATTTGAACCTAGGGTCTATAGACTCTTAACTCCCTGCTCTCTACACTGTGCAATAGCTATTTTTTGCAGGTTTTCATCTCAAAATCATTTTCAACAAATGAAAAGACTGATAAGTTCTATGTAGAGTTTGATAAATTATTAAATTGTCAAGGAAGAGAAAATCAGAATCAAAGATTGTCAGAGCTGGAGGGGAACTTGGTAACACCTGGATTTTACCCCAAGAACAGTTTAGCAATCAAAGCAAAAAACTTTCCTTATCACAGAAAAGAGGGGGGGGGGAAATGAACATCTAGTTAAAATTATCATTTTTCTCATACATTTTAAGCTTATTATCTCTTTAAAAGTTCTTAGTCAATATAAAATTTTCCCTTTCATTCTATCCTTGAGAGATTGTATAGAAAAAGAAGAAAAAACTTATCTCTTCCCTAATGTTCTATCACAATTTCACATTTCCTTTAGTCAGAGCTATGGTTTCCACCTAATAGAATACCCTGTGAACTGTATTCCCCATTCCCTCCAGCCTGGGAAGAAGCAAGTTAAGACCAAAGAAAGTTTGGCTTGTCATTCACAAGAAATGTATTTTTCCAGGACAAACTTCAGGTCTTTGCTGAAATGAATTTAATCAAACTTAACCACACTGCCAATTAGGACCTTTACTTTTTGGTGATTCTTTTATGTTTTTTCTTACACTGCACTCACATATTTTTTTTTAGTTGTTTTTTTTTTTTGTTTTTTTGCAAGGCAAATGGGGTTAAGTGACTTGCCCAAGGCCACACAGCTAGGTAATTATTAAGTGTCTGAGACCAGATTTGAACTCAGGTACTCCTGACTCCAGGGCTGGTGCTCTATCCACTGCGCCACCTAGCTGCCCCCATGTATTCCTAATGTGATGTTAGGAAATAAAAAAGTGCAGGCTTTTAAACTTTTACAGACATTTTATTGTTGAGTCATTTTAGTTGTGCCATTACTCTTTGTGACCCCATTTTAGACTTTTCTTGGCAAAGATATTGAAGTGATTTACCATTTCTTTCTCCAGCTCATTTTACAGAAGAGTAACTGAAACTAAAGAGTTACTGAATTGAAGTAACTTGTCCAGGGTCACACACAGAAAGTATCTGAGGTTAGGTTTGAACTCATTAAGATGAGTCTTCCTGATTCCAAACCCAGGGCTCTATCCATTGCATCACCTAGCTGCTCCTTTTTGGACTTTTCCCCACATTAATTATTCCTCTGTATGCACTCAATGCTTTAGATAAACATAGCCTGTATCCTTTGCTTGGATCACGTTCATTCTTCAGTTCAATTCAGTAAATATTTATTAAGTGCCTACCATGTGCCAGGCATGACTGGCACCAACAATTGATACAAAAAGATGCAGAAGAGAGCCCCTTCCCTTAAGGTGTTTATAATGTAATGGTGCAGAAAATGTACATTTAAATATACCAAGCAAGCTCTGCATAAGATAAATAGAAAATAAAATAGGAAAAACACTGAAATTGAGAGGGACTAGGGAAAAATTCCTCATCTTAGTCTCCCAGAATACTTAACTGTGCTCAACTGTTTCCTTCTCCTGGATCACTTAATTGGGACTCAAAGTTCTTTTTTTTTGTACTTAAAGATTTTATTAATTTTGAGTTTTACAGTTTTTCCCCTAATCTTACTTCCCTTCCCCATCCCCCATAGAAGGCATTTGCCAGTCTTTACATTGTTTCCATGGTATACATTGATTCAAATTGAATGTGATGAGAGAGAAATCATATCCTTAAGGAAGAAATATAAAGTATAAGAGATAACAAGATCAGACAATAAAATATCAGTTTTTTTTCTAAATTAAAGGTAATAGTCCTTGGTCTTTGTTCAAAGCCCACAATTCTTTCTCTGGATACAGATGGTATTCTCCATTGCAGACAGCCCCAAATTGTTCCTAATTGTTCCACTGATGTAATGAGTTGGACTCAAAGTTCTTAATACTGTCTTTCCCCTCTCCCTGAATTATCATGTATTGAATTATCTATTTACAAATTCTATCCTCCAGCAAGAAATATATACATATACACATTTCTACTCAGATATTATCAAGTAAATATTTTCCCCTGAGTTTATATGTCTTTGGCCTCATCAGGCTGGGATTTTTTGCATGGCAGGAAGCATGTCCCCTCTTCCCTCTAGTCAGGGTATCTTAACTTGGGTTTCATAAATTCCTTAGAATACATGGATAGGTCTATTGGGACCATAAATGGGAAAAATTATTTTTTTAACTTTCCCTAATTTCTAGATGAAATTGAACATTTCCATCACTTATTTTAGAATAGTATTTTGAGAGTGTATTACTAATCAGATAACTTTTCAAAAATTTACATGCCATTGGAGTGAAGATAGATGACAAAGGTCATATCTACCAAAATTCAAATCTGCTTATTTTTACCCAATTGAATTTATATTGATATTCACCTAATGTCTCTGTTCTTGGTTGATTATGGCCTTGATCTTATAGCTGCCAAGATACTTGAGTTTCTTATAGAAAAGTCTTCATTTAAAGCTTTTCTTGTTGGACAATAATAACAAGATTAAGTTTACTTATAGAAATAGCAGTATGGCACAACAGAGAGCTGGCAACCTGAAATTTTCTTGGGTTTTTAAAAGACTATATTTGCTTACTAATCTATTATTAAATAGTAATACTATTGAAAGTAAAAATACTAGCAGACACAAAGGGGCTTTAAGCTTTACAAATTAGGAGTGGAACCTAGATGTTGGAGAGAAGTCGGGAAGCTGCTTGAGCACTTCCCAGTTTTTCTCAGAAAAAAACATTAAGAATGTTTAATTAAGAATTCTTTAATGACAGAATACACAAAACGATGGAGTGAAATAATTTTACAGTTCAAGATAATTTAGAAGGACTTCAGGAAAAATCTGTTTTGTTTGGGTAAAAGAGGAATGCAGTCCAATGCAGATGGTGTCCAGGCAAGTCAATGGGAGGTTCTTAGCCATATCCAGATCATCAGGTCAGTGGCACAGTACACCAGTTGGGAAGTCTCCACTACCTGGGCATTAGGCAAGTTGCCTGTCCAGGAAACCAGATAAAAACAGATGCAATGAGACTGGGTCATCCTAGCACAGTGGACAAACAGTAATCCCAGAGACCTCAATGCAGAAAATCAGTGAGCAGGCCCTTGGTCCCCAGCTCAAAAAGCTTGGGCGAATGCCCCCTGTACCCCAGGAACAGACTTCAACTTTAAAAAAGGGCAAAAAATTTTAAAAAGATCTTTGACTATAAAAAGTTACTGTGGTGACAGGGAGGATCAAAACAGAAACTCAGAATAGGACAGCAGTGTCAAAATTCTAACATGTGAAGGCAGAAAAGAAAATATGAATTAGTCTCAAACTCAAAAAATCCTCTTGGAAGAGCTCAAAAAAAGATTTTAGAAAATGAGTAAGAGAGACAGAAGAAACATGGGGTAAAGAAATGAGATTTATGCAAGAGAATTGTGAAAAAAGAGCAAACTTTTTTTGGAAAAGGAAGCATGGAAGTTGACCAAAGAAATCAACTCTTTAAAAAAACAGAATTGGTCAAAAAGAAAAAAAAATCACTGAAGAAAATAACTCATTTAAAAGTAGAATTGGCCAAATGGAAAAGGGGGTACCAAAACTAACTGGAGAAAATAGTTCCTTAAAAATTAGGATTAGTCAAGAGAAAGTTAATGACTCTATGAAACATCAAGAATTCATCAAACAAAATCAAAAGAATGAAAAAATAGAAGAAAATGTAAAATACTTCATTGGAAAAGTAACTGACCTGGAAAATAGGTCCAGAAAGATCATTTAAGAGTTATGTTCTACCTGAAAGCCATGATCAAAAGAAACTCTAGACAGGAGCTTTCAAGAAAGTATCAAGGTAAATGAGCAAATTCTTTATTATTTGTTTGCTTATTTTTTGCAATCTATTTCTTGATTTTGAGTTTTTTGTTATAGTTGAACTCTGCTCACCTGGTGGTAAAGAGGCACTGTGCAAGGCTTTAGATTTTTTCCTTACTGCTTGTTTTCAGAGCTAGTTCTGAGGGATCTACAAGTTTTTGGTGTCTCCAATGTGGGGGCTTATAGGGAGAGATGTGATCACTGCTATCTCAATTTGTGCTCTGGCATTTACCCTTTGTCTCTTGAAGCCACAAGTGCTAGCATTTCACTTTGCCTTGAAACTGCTCCTTTGGGACTGAACCCTAAATATTTCCTCCCTGGGACTGAGTCCCAGAACTGTATAAAGGCAATATATTTGCCAATCAGTACCACCTATCCCAGTGCCAGTAAAGGGTTCTCTATAATCTCTTTCTGCCAAATTATTTTACCTTCTTACTATCTTTGACCTGAGAGCTCCCATAACTGCTGCTTCTGCTATTATTGCCACTACATAGGCGTAATTTCACAATTGACTCTAGTGTCATATATTTCTTCCAACAGTCTTCTAAGTTTTCTTAGGTCTAAAAAATGTCCAATCCCAGCCATTTTGTTAGCTCTGCCACTCCAAACATTACATTAAAATTATTTGGAAGGGAATATTGAGAAAGTTCAGCTGAGTTGCTTCTGATTTACCATCTTGGTCTGCAACCTAAACAAATTTCTAGGAAATTTGTTTTTGACCTACATTTCATATGGCTAAAAGATACTAAATTTCTATCATTGTGACACTTTTATTCCTTATCATTTTTTTTTGGCAAAAATAAAAACAACTTTGCCTTTTTTGCCCATGTGTTTTTATAATATTCTATACCATATATTCAAGCATCTTAATATCTTGTCTTTTATTAGAATTACTATGATTACATTTATACCATTTAGTTCTGTCAAATTTTTGTTCTTTATAAGAAGAAATTTCTTCCTTTTTGCTCTGGCAGTACTCTTTAAGTATTCTTCCTTTTGTCCATTTTGTTAAAAAAAGTGAGCAAAACTCTTGGTAAATCCACATTTGACAATAGATAATTAAAGACTGACAAGTGTAGTTGCAGATTAAGCACAAAATCCATTAAGTGAAATTTGGTTTGCACTGAATGTAATCTAGTATTTGATAATTCTTATGAAATTGAAGTTTACATTATTTAAATTCATATAGGTAGTGAACTAGTTATTAAAAAGGAAATGGTTAATGTGATATTATCTGCTCTTGAACCCATGATACAAATTTTGTGACTGTGACTTCTCATTTTCATGTTCCCTTATTTTCATACTTCACTTCTTTCTCAGGTTCAGAAGTATTCTATTAATACAATAATACAAAATGGGAGAATTTTATCCAGAATCAATGTCAAATTATCAATCTTAGTTTAAAGAATCTACCCTATCCTTTTTTGAAAATTGGGATGTTTAACTAGTCTGGGATACCTTTACAATTCTCCATGATTTTTCAAAGTTTACCATCTAATTTCAAAGATTACCATCTAATATCATCTACGTATCCTGCCTAATCTTTCCATTCTCCGGTATGTAGTTTATTTAATTACAATGATTTGAACTCAAAGTAGCTGGTTATTATCTTATTCCCCTCTCAATTGACTTTTAATATCTTGTTAATTATTTTTTGTTGTATACTTCATAGTAACACAATATTTCAGTGCTAGAAAGACCTGTAGAAGTTATCTCATCTAACTTAACTCAAAACATAGTTATCATTACAACATATTTGACAAGAGACTATCTAGATTTTTTGCCAAAAAACTTCAATGAGGAAAAGCCATTCCTTTTTGGATATGTGTCCTAGAGAACTTTTTTTCTTATGTCAATTCCAAATTGACCTCTTTTCAGCTTCTGCTCGTTGCTCCAGATTCTGCCTTTTGGAATCAACAGAATAAAATTAATCTTTGCACATTACATGTCAAATACTTGAAAAAAGCTATCATGGCCCTTTTTAAAAGCTTTTTCTTCTACTCATAGATATCTCCTTTTCCTTTACCAAATTTTTATGTGACATCAACTTGAGATCTCTTACCTTAATGGCATATTCTTCTGAATACTATCTTCTCAATGTCCTAAAATATGGTTGGTCAGATGATCTATGAATACTGGCAAAGAAAACAAAGCTTAAAAAATCATTCCTATTCCTAACTCTTGCTATTTTCTCCCTTCTCTATATAATCTTTCCAAAAAAATCAATTTTCCCCTCCCATTCTTGACCTCTATCCTCAATTATCTTAGTCCGAGTATTTATTAAATACTGTTTAATACTGTTCTTTCATTTCACATGTATAGGATTTATGTCTCTGAAAAACTGTAATAAAATAAAATAATGAAAATAAAGTTCCTTGCAATAAAATTTTTATTACATTGTAAATACCCTGAGAACAGAGGCCATGTCTTTTTGTTTTGTGGTTGGCAGAGCATTCAACATATATTACTGTAATGAAGTAACCCTGTAACAGAGTCTAGGCAGCCCAAGTATAACAGATGGACTATGTAACAGGTATTTGTAGACAGATCTTGAATTCTTCATTCAAGAGAAATGGAGTTTCACTTTTGTGGTGAGCAGGAAGACAATGATGGTTGGGTGATCTCTCCCTTATTCTCCTGTCTTCAAAAGCAGTATTAGATTTGAAATTATACTTATTACATGCCAGATATTGACTTTCTAGACATATGATTCTTTTTTTAGGTTTTTCAAGGCAAATGGGATTAAGTGGCTTGCCCAAGGCCACACAGCTAGGTAATTATTAAGTGTCTGAGACCGGATTTGAACCCAGGTACACCTGACTCCAAGGCCGGTGCTTTATCCACTAGGCCACCTAGCCGCCCCATTAGAAGTGTGATTCTTTTGGGAGTATTCAGGCTAAAAGTCATTTTGCCTGGTACTTGGGGGTAGAGAGAGTTATTTTGCAAAGATGCCAGACAATAACATTTATCTTAAAAATCTCGTGGTCTAGGGGCGGCTAGGTGGCGCAGTGGATAAAGCACTGGTCCTGGAGTCAGGAGCACCTGGGTTCAAATCCGGTCTCAGACACTTAATAATTACCTAGCTGTGTGGCCTTGGGCAAGCCACTTACCCCATTTGACTTGCAAAAACCTAAAAAAAATTTCATGGTCTATTGTCCATTTTTCACCATATATTTATTACACAAAAGTTAATCACAGATATCAATCAAGATATCTTATTATAGAATCAAGCAAGTAAAATAGAAAGAAGAATGCTATCCAGATTAATTTAGGTGATAGAAAACATAACAGCAAAGTGAAGGTTCTGTTAACTGAAAAGAAATAAAATCTCAATACAAGGGAGGAGGGAACAATCTCACCTGAAAAATCCACTCTAAGCAGTTTGTGGGAGAGCAGACTATGACTCCAAGAGGCTTCCTCTTGCCTTCTTTTCTTCCCTGTTTCTTTCTTTTTTCCCCTTCTTTCTGAAACATTTTAGCTAATTAGGAATCAATTCTTCCTAAACCTACCCAGCATTATGAAACAGTCCAGGGGACCTTCTAACCCAGCTGGGTAGATCAAATTAGGTAGAGTGAAAGTTTGTTGAACTTTAGTGAAATATAAACCCCTCAAAACCAGATAAATCTTACTACTTTGTTTCCTCTACAATTCAGTACATAGTTATTTAATAATTATTTATTAAGTAAAGGAGGGCTGTGCCCTAATTTTTCCAAGCTGGAATGCAGGATGGGTGGGAGTGGGGAAGTGTGGCAGAGAGGTTCTTTTCTTAAGATGAACTCAAGTGGAAGCTGCTGGGCCGAGTGAGTTGTTTTCTCCTCAAAATATTAGCATTGAGAATAGATTATTTGGTCAAAGATGAAAAGAAAAGGAGGAAGAAAATGAGGAGAAAAGAGGAGGAAAAGAAAGGGAGAATGAGTAGGAAGAGAAGGAGAGGAGAAAGACGAGGAGGAAAAGAAAGAAGAGAACAAGGAACAAAAGGAGGAGGAAGAAAGGAAGCAATGTTCTACATAATGAACTAGATTGGGCTTCAGAAAACAGACTCTTTCTGAGACCATACTACAAACCTTTTCAGTATGGTAGGCTATTTTAGCCTATTCTCAATCAATTCCAGATCACCTCTACACATCATGAAGTATCAGAGCAGGATGTTGTGGAAGGTTAGTATACTGGAAAGAGATGAAATATATCCATATTCAGAAGGAGAGAATGCTCCTTTAGCTTAAAGGACCAAAGCCTGAGAGGAAGTGCCCCTTTCATTTTCTTTTCCTAAAGGAGGAAAGACCTTTAGTTTTCTGGTAAGTCAGACATCCGTCCAAGAATCTACAAATATTAACATAACCATTTTTGTAATTAGTAAAATTTTAAAAAGTCTAAATTTAAACTAGAAAATGTTTTACATTACTGCAGGAATCTCTTAATTTTTTTCAAATTAATATAAATTTGATTTAGCAATGATTAGGTGTTGATTATCTTTTAGGTCCACCATTTAAGAACATTAAAGAACCTATCTTGGCATGCTTGTACATTAATACAAATGTGTGTCTGATGGGTTGGCTAAAATGTTGCATATTTTTCTCCTATACTATATGAGTGAAAAAAGAACATCACTTGATCAGGTGATGAGAGTGAGACATAATAGATGCTCAGTCTGAGCATCTTGGGATAAGGGAAGATTATTGTAGTTACAGGAATGCAGTACAAAGGTAAAAAGTCCTGCCCCTTCTCCTCTAGAGTATCTAATGTTGTTTTGAGCTAAATCAAAGATTGAAGGTAATTGAGTTCTAACTGCCAGAATTAATGGAAGTGAAAGACATTCTTTCTTTCTCATCTCAACTAGGAATGAGGACTGAGAGACTTTCCAGTGAGTAAGAGGGAGGAAGTTGAGAAGAAAAGTTCTCTACAGTCACTGGAGTCAATAATTTGTTGTCAGTTGTGATATGGTGAAGCCTTTGTAAAGAAACAACAACAAAAAAACACAACAGCCTGAAAAGTATTGATTAGTTTTTGAGTGTGATGGCCCAGGATAGTTTCACAAAGAGTAATAATACTCTTTTTGACCTTCCTTTATAGGAGAAGAAATTACGGTAACCTACAATAGCTTCAATGAAGTGACTAAAGACAGTTTTAGAGATGGAGTAGAGTGACAATGAGAAGAAAATCTACAGTAACATATTAAAGAATTATGAGAAGTTTAAGAAGTGAAGCATGCAGGTGTTACTTGGTCTACCAAACTATGACTACAATGCTTATTTTGTGGTGTTTGGTTTGTGGTTTCAATTATTCTTCTGATAAGTGTATGTTTGCTTCTTAGAATTTTGTAACTGCAAGTACCATCCTTTGTCTGGGAGAATGAAAATCAATTGATGAGTGCCTAAATCTCTCCTAGTCTCAGTTTCCTCATGTGTAAAGTAAGGAGGTATAAACAGATAAGCTCTAACATCCCTTATTATTCCAAATCATATGATCTTCAAGAAATGCATGGATCCTTTGTGGAATAATACAAATCAAGGGCACATTTTTTTTTTAGCAATTCTTTTAAGTGCAGACATTGTCAGCAGAAAAAATGGTACAAGTAAGCATTAAGAGGTAGGAAAGGGCAAAACTTGTTAGCAATAGTCAGTAAACCATTTTGATTATAGTGTTTAAATGGGAATAGTGGTGATAGTGAGTTGATGTCAGATTGTGGAGACCTTGAGTATTAGATTTAGGACTATTAATTATTCAAAGGTTCATGATTTCTTTAGTTTGAAAACAACCTTCACTGATAAAAATTGCAACTCCTCTATAGCTTGGTAGGTAATCTTCAATAGATGTCAGGTTTAAAAACTTCATCACCCTGCAGGCACCTTGATAATGTATTTTTCAGAATAATGAGACTATGAATTTTTTACAGTGATGAGTCTGTGAAGGAAAGTGTGTGTGTGTTTCAATGTGAATTTTCAGAGTGATCTATTATTTTTCCTGAAATAATATAATTGATAAATCATAGTCAATAATCATTGATTAATTTATATTTTAATTCAATTAATTTATAAATATAATTTAATATTTAATATTAATTAGAACAGTTATTTTATTATTAAAGAAAAATCAATAAGTTATCATTAAAATCACAAAATTTGCCTTTGTTTTTACTTATTTGATAGTCTTGTCCTATTAATTGAAGCACATAGGGTAGTTACCTAACAAGGTATTGGTTACTAACAGCTTTATTTTAAGAAATTGCTCTTTCTGACTTGGATAGGTACATACTATGGATTTGCCATAGTGGATTGGCCTGTTAGGGATGTCTTTTCATTGATCCAGATTAAAGACAGCATGGAAAGGATACTTAATTTGGAGTTGGAGAACCTACATTTGAATCTCTGCTCTGAACTTTATTTACTGTGTGACTTTGGGTAATTTACATGTACATAGTATCATAGAATCATTGAGTACATTCTGCTCATCTTATAGACATGGAATATAAGTTTTCTTCATGCCCAGTTCTTTGTGACCCCATTTGGGGCTTTCTTGGCAAAATGCTAGAGTAGTTTGCCATTTCCTTCTCCTGCTCGTTTGACAGATGAAGAAACTAAGTCAAATAGGTTATGTGACTTAGGGTGTTATAGGTAGAAAGTATCTGGGCCTTGAATTTGAACTCAGGTCTTCCTGGCTTTAGGGATGGCAATCTAACTGCTGTGCCACTGATCTGCCCCACAAATGAAGAAACTGAGGATAAAAGAGACCTGCCCAGGGTCATATAACTAGTTCCTGAGATGGGATTAAATCCAAGAACTTCCTGACTTCAATTCATCCAATAATAAACTTTTTATATCTCTCCAAAATGGATAAAGCCCCATAAATCTGTGCAGTTCTAAATAAGATCACCCTGAGACTGAGTCTTAGATCCCTAGGATGTTTAAGATGAAGAGGCCTGAGCTCTTGCATTCCCTAGAACTTAGGTAGGGAAAGAAGATAGTTTGAGGACCAAACCAAAACAGGTGGAAGACCAGATTTGACCATAATTTGCCAACTTCTCTGAAGCATCAGAGATGCAGATTATCTTTCCTTGCATGTATATTTTTTTATGTGAGTTCCATATTCTCACATGTTCCTTCTGTGCATCTTTTAAAGGGATATATATCCATGGGTGTATAAGGTGATCATTCTTCTTACTTATTTTTGTATATATTTCATGTAGTTAGAGTCCTGTTGTTTTGAATTGTTGCTTTCTCTCAACATGGTTTAGCTGGTCTCAGGTGGTTTTACTGGGTGTGGTCACTAAACATATCACAGTTTCTTGGAGCAATAGGTCAAAGTTGGAGACAGGTGGACTTCAAGAATGGATGAGAAATCCTGGAAAAAGATTCAGTATCTCCTCATGCCAGAAGTGCTACACATGAAAAGAAACTCTGGAAATGGGAAGAGGAAAAGATCCAGATCCTCTGAGCAAGACATACAAAGTTGAACTTCATCAGTTCTCAATCCAGTTACAGTCCTGTAGGGAAGTCCTGACAAATTTTCCTAGTGAGGTGAGTGCCAATCTGACTGATTCACATATGAAAAAAGATGGGCCAGAGGAAATCTTCTTCTCCACTGATTTTTGAATGGTGACCTTGAGACTGGCCAAGAAATTTGTGGAATGGATACAACAGACAGGACAATCAAAAGTTCTTTTTTTGGGATCATGAACAGTTGAGATATTTTTCTGGTGTCTTAATTGTTTATGTTGTCCTTACTCACCAAAGAATCATGATAAAAAAACAGGAGTCATTATAGATGATAGCAGATGTTGGGAAGTGAGTCCTTTGCTTACTGTTATTTATCTTTCATTCTTGAAGAAAACCAAATGGCATCAGGAAGTTGATATCTTCATTTCAAGTGAACTGGATATGTGAGTCAGAGCTATGCAAAATCATTTACTCTTCTGGAGAAATCTGAGTCCACAGCAAGATATAGAATGGGATGACTGGCGCTGGCCCTGGATACAGTATGAAACTCTGACTTTTTAAAGCTAAGATCTTTCCCAGGTCTCATTTTGTCTAAGACAACACTCATTCACTGATAGATAAGAAATGAGGCAAAAAAACCCTCTTTCATTTAGTTTAAAAAAATCAGTCTGGGAGCGAAAGACTTTGTCTGAAATATAAACAATTGTAAATTACTTTCTGAGCCATCAAAACCCAAACAATGACCAAGTGAGACTTAGCTTGGGACCTACTGTTGAGCAATCATTGAGAACCAGAGTGATTTGGGTTTAAGGCATGATTTTTAAAAAAATGATCAAATAAATAATAGGAAAGAGAAAAACAGAAATCTAGCTTGTAAACCACAAGATATCTTGTGAGATTTCAGTATGATTCCCTATATGGACAAAGGGACAGTAAAAAGGGGAGGATGGAGAGAGAGAGACAGGAAGGAAGGAGGAATGAATGGAGAGAGGGAGGTAAGGAAGAAAGCAAAGAAGGAAGAGAAGAAGGAAGGAAGAAAGGAAGGAGGGGAGGGAGGGAGAGGAAGAAAGGAAAGGAGGGAGATGGAGGGGAGCATTTGATTATGATATGAACATTACAATGATTGCATTATGTTGTAAGGAGCAACTAGATAGTACAGTGGATAGAATGCCAGGGCTGAAGTCAAGTAGGCTTATTTGTCTGAGTTCAAATCTGACCTTAGACACTAGTTATGTGAAACTAGAAAAGCATTTGGCCTGTTTACCTCAGTTCTTCATCTGTAAAATAAGTGAAGAAGGAAATCACAAACCATTCTAGTATTTTTTGCCAAGAAAATTTCAAATGGGATCATGAAAAGTCATACGTGATTGTAGTAACTGAACAATAGCAGTAATGTCAGGGTATGGGACCATATGTTGCCCTAACTGAATATATAAGGCTACTATTTCTTTCCAGTTGGGCTCTTGTGCCAGTTGGAACACTGGCCCAGCCCAAGTGGCCATTAAGATATCCCCAACTGGCAAAATGGTGGTCTCTCATCTCAGAGTAAGAAGTCTGCCCTTTCTAATCAACAACTGCATCATTACAATAGCCAACATCCTAGAAGCCATGCCTGTGAAAAATTGATGCCACCTAAGGAAGAGGAAAATCTTCCTGGACCTGTGGTTCTGTGATCTATTTTCCAGTAAACTTGCCTGATAAGAATGAACTGTTTTTGGATTTAGTTCCAGATGATTCTCTCAGCCTCTCCCTTTTTTCTTCCCTGTTCTGGAAATTTTGATGTCCAGATCCTTGTTTCCTCAAAGGACTATGAACACCCTGGAGAAATAGCTCAGGTTCCCTCAATTGACAGGCTTTTTTTTTTTTACCTTTGGGATGGTTGAATAACTCCTTCCTGAAAGGACTTGGGTGACCAAGGATTGATATTGTTGGGTGATGATTTGTTTTTTAATAGCATATGGAGGAGGATGAAACTATTGTTAAACAACTAGAAATCTATAATGATGATAATTCTAGGTCCCTGTCTGGAGCTGTGGATAAATACTTATTTAGACCCTGTGGGAGATGAAAGTAACTCTTCCACAGAGGCTGCTAAAGGGACAAATATTTAATATTATCCCCCTTATGTGACTTTTAATTTTGGTGAAGGTTTTTTTTTTTGAGGGGGGAAGGAAGGGTGAATCAGGGAATAGGTAGTACTGGGATTGCCTATAGGAGTAAAATGTTATTAAGTATTCAATGACCTACTAGTACTTCATTTACTCTCAATATTGAACATGAATTAATAGAATGTTAACATCAGATCTATCTCTAAAAGTAATTTGTGACATATCCAGGGACGTTGTGATGCTAAAATTGGATAATGAATGTAAAACACTCTGTAAACATTAAATTGCCATATAAATGTTATTTGTTGCTGTTGTTGCAGTTTTCCTTTTCAAATTGTGACTTCATGGTTTCAATATTTTGTGAATTGGCATAAGAAATTAAATAGGAAATTTTTGTGAGTTTTGCAGCTGTGGGATAACACGCACAAGCCAGCAGATGACATAAAAATTTAGAAACTCAGAAATGCAGAAAATATATGTATTTATATTATATAAGATCAGCCCAAATTTTTACAGTATGGTACTGTAAATTTCCCATAAAAGAAAAAGAAAAATTTCAGACTTCTTTTCTGATAAAAAGGGAGAGTCAAAAATTTTACATGGGTTTTCAGATTATGGGGGTGCAGTGTCTCTAACCTACACTATATGGAAAGAACAATTGTATCCTCCTCCTCCTCCTCCTTCTTATCCTCATCATCATCCTTATTTTCTAATTACCGGGTTTCCAATCTGATGATGACTTCGTTCCCTAAGTCTTCTCTTCTACTCCTACTGAGCACTATTGACAGAGCAAAACAAGTGTGCTGGGGCTGTTGGGAGGAAGGATTCACATACATTGCATTATTAATAGTCAATCCTCATTTTTCATGGGGGGCAAAGTTCCTAGAAAATGCAGAAAAAGCAAAAAGACATGAATGCTGATACAGTACATTGAACCTATTGGAAATAGAGGAGTTAGATTTCCAAAAGCTAATCTTTTTCTAGAGGGTGCTGAAAAAGCACTTTTCTGTATACTATTTTTTATAATAAAACATTAATTCTGATAATATGCACTTTTCCTAATACAGTAGCCATAAAATAACACATACAATGCAAGGAAGAGACAATGGTAGTGATATCAAAGAACCCCAAGGTGAAAAAAACAGAAAGGGGAAGTCTGCCATCTCTAACCTCCCTTTACCCTCTGGTGGAAAGGAGAAGCACACTGCTCTTGTTGAGTTTAGGACCCCAGTCTAATCTGGAAACTCCTACTGTGGAATTCAGATATACTTTCTGAAGACAAAAGTCTTACAGGGTTTTAAGAGGTTCACTTGCAGTGGGAGTGCTGGTGGATGGCAATTATCAATACAATCTCATTTAACCAGAAACAACCACTTTTTCATTTTTTTTTCAATTTTCTAATCCTGCACTTGAGAAGTTAATTGACCACTTTTTGGAGTGGATTCACAAGCACTTTTATAAATGCTTTCCTCCTTTTTGTGGATATAAACTTGCTCACATCACACCTCTCATTTTTCCCCCTCTCCTGAGGGAATAAGCCTGTTTGCTAACAGGAAAGAAAAAAATGGAGTTACTAATAAAATCATGCTCAGGTTTGAAGTCACAAAAATTAGCCCAGAGAATGATGATGATTAACTACTTTCTTAAGTGAAGAAATCAACAAAATAAGAAACCAACCCCAATTTGTGGTTATTGTTGATTTCTGAAGTATAAATGCTCACACTAAAAATTGAGTTATCTTTTCCAAGTCTATTAAAGCTGACTTCCTGCCCATATCTCAGCTTGCAACCTTGTAAAGAAAAACACTGCACACTATACTTATTTTTATTTCTTGTCAGCTAGTGACCAAGTTCTAGTGCCTGTTGCTCCAAGGTGAAATCCCAATTTTGTTGGCAGTTTTTATGGGTGAGGGGAATGTGGGATAATAATTTTGTTATGATGCACTTGATAAGCAGGACTTTATATACATTTGTTAAATAGTAAATTGTAAAATTTATTCCCACTTACATAGAACTTTATGCTTTACAAAGAGCTTCTGTCACAATGGTTCAATGAGGTTTATATTGCAGAGTATAGTTTAAATTTTACAAATGATGATGCTCATACCACTCAGAAGAAATCCTGCCTGAACTCTATCCAATACTGATGAATACCTAGAAGGAGAGGGAGAAAGAGACTGGAATTTCCATTCTACTGGTTTGATGATTGCTGTAGTTCTGGAGTCACTGCTAAGCTCTTTTTTTGGAACCACAGTAGTTCCCCTCTCTTTCCCACTTCCCCCACCCATTATCTATCTGACTACAAAGTTCCTGTTGTGTTTGATCTGCTCAAACTTTGTCCTTCCTTTTACAGAGCTTCTTTAGGGAGTAAGCTCAGCTCTCCTGCTCTAATCTGATCAAGGGCTTCTTGGGAAAAAGTAAAGTTTATGGAGTTGGTATATAAATAAACATACTACTAAACCTCAGCTAAATTCCTGGGAGGGTCATTGGCTTCCTGCATTTGGAAAGATTTTGCTTTGGTACTTGCTGTTGGGACCTTAGGAGTTAATCAAACGTTTTTTTCAAACAACCCCCTGTGTTTCAGAAAAAGAAGGAAAGCAGGACCTTTGGAAAGTATTTGGCTCAACTTCTACTCTTCTTTTTTAGGGACAATTGGGGGCAGTTTTTACTAGTTTCCTTAAGTTCCATCTCTGGGACCTTGGCTCATTGTAGTGTTGGGACACAGTCCTTGACCAGAGAAAGAGTCTGGTCTGTCCCCCAGTCAGTGACCCAGACCCTTGGATTGTGACTTTTAAGATTGTTTCATTCGTTTTGCTTCTTGTTAACTTTTTATGTACAAGATATACATTTCTACATTTAGTTCTGAAAACCCCACTAGCTTGAAAATCCCAAACTAGCTTTCCAACTTCAGTAGACAGTATTCTTCCTCTTATACTCTGTGACCTAGGCAAACTGGCCTCCTCTTCCTCACATATGACATGCTTTCTCCCTTTCTACCTCTCGTTGCAGTGGTCCTACCTCTTTCCTAGGATGAATTCCCTCCTGCTCTCTCTCTCTCTCTCATACTGTTTTGTTAATGCCTACCCTCTCTCAAACTGGCTTATATTGAACTATTTCACATAGGTTTAAAGAATAAACTTCTTGTAAGGTTTTTTATACTTATCCTTAATACTGGTATTCTCAGCACTGGGCACATAATAAACATTTAATAAATACCTGTTTATTGATTGTGTTGTCTTTGTGAGGATAAACATTTGGGACTGTCTTTCTTGGATAGAAATATCCTTCCAACTCTTCCAGGTATGGGCTGATCCTAACCCTGCCTCTTTTGATTTTTCTTAACATGACATCTTATCATAGAAGCATCAAATCCTTGGAGAGGACTTGCAAGATACTTTAAAAATTACCTAATTCAGCTCCTTGATTTTACAATTGAGAAACTGAGATTCAGAGATTTGCTCTAGTTTACTAGAGGTAAAGTCAACTCTCATACTCATTTATCCTGATTCCTAATCTAAAGCTTCTCCACTATAGTATTTAGCCTTCTAATGATCACAAAATCATAGATCTAGAGTCAGAAGGAACCTGGAGCCAGAAGGAATTCTACTTCAGTTTCTTCAGTTTACAAATGGCAAATAAACAACAGAAGCAGAATTTGAACCTAGGTTTTCTGGCTTAAAATCCAAGTAATCTTTCCATTATATTTCCATATATTCTATATATGAATATACACTTACATATAAACATTATTTCAGGAAATTTTCTTAGACCTTGTGTTTGATGAATCTTCTCATAAATTTTGTTTTGAAAAATATTGGAAACATTCTAGTATTCTGGGGGTGGTGCTGAGTAGGACAAAATAGATTCATTTTAGGATAATAGATTTAAAATCTTAGAGAGCATCCAGTCCAGTATCATCTTTAGATGAGGAAACAGATACAGAGAGGTTAAGAGATTTGCCCATGGCCACTTAAATTGTAAGTATAACTAGGATTTATAGTCAGTCCCTCTGTCTCCAAGTCCAGTGCCTTTTTCCACTAAGTTATGCTGAGGATTAAATCATTGCCCCATGAGGCAATGGGGCATATTCATGATGCTGTATAAGATAACTCACATTTGTCTGCTCATTTCCAGGATGTTAAGGAGAGAGTATCCTGAATTTTTGAAGAAACAGTATGGTGGAAGGCATGCCTTAGGCACCTTCTCTCCCCACCCCTGCTTTACACACTAAAATTCTACTCCTTCAAATCAGTTTGGCAGGCTCTGGTTTCAGAAGACTTTCTTTAGTGCTGCCTTCACCTCCTGATTCCTCAGACTGTAGACAAGGGGGTTGAGTAAGGGAGTCACTACAGTATAGGTCACTGCCACCAGCTGGTCCTTGTCTGATGCAGATTTAGATTTGGGTCGGAGATAAATAATGGAGGCACACCCATAGTGGACTATGACTACAGTGAGATGGGAGGCACATGTGGCAAAAGCCTTACGCTTCCCTTCAGCTGAAGGGATCTTAAGGATGGTATTGACAATGAAGCCATAGGAGATTAGGATTAGCACAAAGGGAACCATGATAACCAGGATGCTAAGGCTGAATAGAGCTAATTCCTTCACATGAGTATCTGTACAGGCTAGCTTGATAACAGGTGCCATGTCACAAAAATAGTGATTGACCCTATTGGGGCCACAGAAGGGCATGTCACAGATCAGATTGGTGGCCACCAGAGCAATGAAGAATCCTGTTGCAGCAGACACAGATATTAGTCCCAGTCCCAGCTTCTTGCTCATGATGATCATATATCTCAGGGGAAAGCAGATAGCAACATAACGGTCATAGCCCATCACAGCAATGAGGAAGCAGTTGGTGCATGCAAAGCCAAGAAAGAAGAAAAGCTGAGTGGCACAGGCCACAAAAGAGATGGTTTTGGTGTCAGAAAGTAAGTGGTACAAGAGCTGGGGAATGATGACAAAGGTATAACAGGTTTCAGAAAAAGAGAGGATAAAAAGGAAGCCATACATAGGGGTATGGAGGGATCTACTGCAGCGGATCACAGTCATGATGGTGGCATTGGCCAACAGGATTGTCATGTAAAGAAGTAGGAAGATCACAAAGAGTAGCTTCTGTAACTCACCCAGACTGGAGAAACCCACAAGGATAAAGCTGGTGACCCTAATGGTTTGGTTGATTCTTTGCATTTTAGCAATTTCTTTCTAGGAATAAATTAAATCACTGAGTTAGAGTTGTCATCATTGTTTTCATTATCACCATTATACTTTTTAGAATTGGAAAATACCTTGAAGATCCTCAAATTCAACCTTGGGAAGTGACTTATACAGAGAATGTGATCATAAAGCAAGGTAGAATGATGAGAACTTATCTTCTATAGCAGAGGAAAGTTTAAAAATATACTTTGCCCAAGATGTGAAATTGAAGCTCAGAGTAATGAAGAGATTGGACCACAACCAAAAAATTCAGATTTTGACTCTATCATTGATTCTATCATTTGACTATATAATTAGCCCATGTAATGTTGGGCAAGAAATATAATCTCATAACTTTAGTTTTTTCATCTATAAAATGGGGTTAATAAATACTTATAATTCAAAGGACCCCTTAAGAGAGTCCTATACCTTATTTTATAGGGTCTGTGGTCACAAACTGGAAAGCTGAGATTCAAACTCAGGAAGATCCATATACTCTGCCTATCACAATGTTACCTGCATATCACCTTGTCTTGAACTCAGGAAGATCTGAATTCAAATCTGACCTCAGTTCATTACTTGCTATATAACCTAGGATAAGCGACTTATCCTCTTTTGTCTCATTTTTTCAACTATGAAGTGGGGAATAATAATAATAACAACTCCTTCACAGGGTGATTGTGAAGATTAAATGAGACAACAATTGTGAAGAACTTCTCAAAGTGCCTGGTATATCATTGGTGCTTAATAAATGCTTGCTTTTTCCCTTCTTTCTTGCAGAATTTGTACAAATAATTTTCATTGGTGTGGATAATATTAACTTTTCTAAGTTTATGACATACAAATACACACACACCCCAGCCCACACATACCCCTTCTGAAAAATTATAAAGTAGTTTATCTGATAAATAGACACAGAGTGAAGAATATGATCTCAGTTTCAAGGGAGAACAGATGACATTAATCAGGGTGGAAAATATGAGTTTGGAAATGTTTGGAAGGAATGGAGAAATGGGGACTGGTAAAAATGTTACACTATCCTAGGAAGATTACAAAGCCTGTCAGAAGATTCAGAAATAGGAAAATCTACTTAGTCTTTCAATGTACATGTATTTATTGAATTTTCATTTTCTAGGCTCAGTGGAAAATACTGTGAGATATGACGGATATGGCTCTTGATCTCAAGGAGCCTGTAATGAAATGAGGGAGATAGTATCCTAGGACAGAGAAAGCAATTTATATTTGCTTAGTCATTTTTCAGTTGCGTCTAAATCCTTGTGACCCCATTTGAGGTTTCTTTGGCAGTGGATTTCTTTGGAATGACTTGCCATTTCCTTTTCCAGTTCATTTTAAAGATGAGAACTGAAGAAAACAGGTAGAGACTTGCCCAGGGTCAGAAACCTGAGACTGAATTTGAACTCAGGTCCTCCTGATTCCAGGACTGGCTCTATCCTCTGTGCCACATACTGTCCTGACAATTTATATACAAGTGCTAATTATGGTAATTTAACTGAGGTATGGTGTATTGTCCTGGAATGGTCATTGGTATTGGAGATGAGAGAGCTTTGAGTCACACCTTTGACCACATACTAACTCTGTGACCTTGGGGCAAGTAACCCCTCCCCCCCCAATCCCAAGTCCCAGCACTGAACTTCAGTTTCCTTACCTCTAAAATTCAGGAGTTGGACTAATGAACTTGATAGTCCTTCTGAGACACTCATGTTATATAGACAGGGAAACAGTAACTCAGAGATCACATCCCTAGAATCACATCTCCAATAAGTGGTGGAACTTGGATTAAAGTCAAGATTTTTAGTTCCTATTCATATGTTCTAGGTCTGGACTTGCTAGTAGAGTGACTTTGAGCTATTCAATTTAAGATCTCTGGAACTCAGTTTACTCATCTTCAAAATGAGAGAATGGGACTTGATAATCACTAAAGATCCCTTCCACATCTAATGGTCTATCCTAGAACAGAAAAAGAAAGCTTGAAAAAAGTCAGATAATTATTCGACTATCTATGAACCTCAAGCACAAAATGTTTGCCAATATTTGGTTATTTTGTCAACCTGTAGGTACTGCAAAGCTGAACAGTCAATGGTAGCAAGAGGAATGGATATCTGGAGGAGGGAATGGTCCAGAGTATTATTCAAAGTATCCAGGAGGACTTGATAGAATGTCCTTATTTACAACTCTACTTGATTATCATGAATGAGGATAAATACAACCTCAGGTGCTTCTTTATCTTTTAAAAGGAGTTATTGATACTCTCACCTCATAAGGTTATGGTGAGGAGGATGCTTTTTAACCAATAAAAATGCTATATAAAAATAAACTGTATATTTCTTGAGAGAGCTTAGGACAACTAAATACACACACACACACACACACACACACACACACACACACACACACACAGCTTTTGTAGCCAAAGGATGTGAGTTCAAATTCCATTTTTTTTGCTTACAGTGTGACCCCTGACAAGTCATTCAACCTGTCCTGGCCTCAGTTTCTTCATCTGTAAAATGAGGGGATTGGTTTACATGACCTTGAAAGTCCTAGCCATTTCTAAACAAATGATTTTAGATTCTCAAAAATTCACTAGAAGAGAAAACACACTTACCTGCTCTTCCTAGCAAGTCCTAGGAAACTGTACTTTGGTCTTTGGTTCTATGTCTCAGGCAGGCAGGGCTTTTGAAGCAGAGTCCTTAGGGAGGATGAATTGGAAAAATTGGAACATCTGTTTCAGAAACACTATATATATATATATATATATATATATATATATATATATATATATATATATATATATATTTAAAGATAATGTACAGTCAGAATTAGAATTATCTGGACTTGAAAATTTAGAACTATTTTTTTCTTAAGAGACTGAAAGTAGTCCAGCTTATAGAGAAGTATTAAATTGTGCAATTAGGCTGGAGTGTACTTATGGCCTTCTGGGGTTCCAAGGACTGGTACTCTAGGGAGCTTAAGGAAAAATAAATGACTAAAATTGGGAGAATTGTTTAAACTATTTTATGCTAGGAAATAGAAAGATCTGTCCAGGGAGGAAAAGAACTTCATAATGGTAAAAACATATTATGAATTGTAGTGTAATAGAAACATTGGTCTTACATTTCAATTTTGAGTATGCTATTTAATACTTGTTTGACCTTGGACAAACCATCATATTCCCTTGAGATTCAGTTTCTTCATCTATGAAGTAAAACTATGATTTCTAAGGTCATTTCTACTTCTGAATTTTATAAGATTTCACGCATAAGTTTTTATAAAATGCTTTCCTCATAAATGTCCTTTGAGGAATTTAGCATAAGCTCTGTTCTCCCCATTTTATAGATGAGGAAATGGAGTCACAGAAGAATTAAGGGACTTATCCATGATCATTCATTCATTTAAGAAATAAACATCTATTAAGCACTTTCCAGGTCAGGATGGAGGGCTTGGAGACAGGAAGATCTGAATTAAAATCTGACTTCAGTTGTATTTCTGGACAAGTGACTTAATTTCTGTTTGTGTCAGTTCACCAGAGAAGGAAATGACAAACTACTCTATTATCTTTGCCAAGATAATCCCCATGGACAGTATTGCTGTTCTGTTGTCCATGGGGTCATGCAGAGTCAGGCACAACTGAACAACAGTATGTCGGGGATTGTGATAGATATTGAAGGTACAAAGACAAAAGTGAAATAATTCCATTTCTCAAGAAGTTTACATTCTAGTAGGGGAGTTCAGTAAATGTCAGAGCTAGAATTCAAATTCAGGTTTCTTGAGTCTAAGACTATGATGGCCAGAGGAATAACAAAAAAAAATCATATTTGTGAAATTCAGTGAGCTAGGGAGTTTTCTTAATAAAAAGTTCCTTTGATTATAATCAAAGTTAGTTTTGATTAATGAAAATTGTCCATTCCTTTTAAAATTTTTCTGGAGATCTTTCAAAATAGGTATTTTGGGGCAAGGGAAAGACAGTGGTCACAAGAAACATATAGATACAGTCATCCTAGGCAACAAGAGAGATTGCCCAATTCACCTCTTGAAACAGAGGACTTCTAGTCTCCTAAAGACAATGTCCAAATCATGTAAGAAGGGTAGTTATGAGATGCATCCCATTAGTAGATATTCCCATTTTTACAATCCCAGCTAAATTTCTTTGCCCTGAGATTTCTGAATAATGAATACTTGAAACTGTTGGAAGAAAGGCCTATGGAAACTCATATAATATGAACCAGTTATAAGCCTAGATGCCAAAAAATAATTGTGTTTCTTTCTTCCTTCCCATTGCCCCAATTTTTTGGGGGAAAATTCCTCCTATTAGTTTGAAACATTTGTAGACCCTGAGCCTGAAGAGCAATTTTTTTTATTATTGGCATTATAACCTTTTGATTCTTTTGCAACAATTTGCTTATGTCCCACACTATTCCTCACCAAAGCACAAAAGTCATTTACAAGTGTAATTCGAACCTCTTCTATAATTCCTGGAAGCTCTTCTGAGCTTCAAGGTATGATGGTATGATTTTGGTTAGCATCTATTCAAACCCATAATTTATGGATTTCTATCCAATACTTCTACTTTTTTCCTCCCTCTCCTTTTAATTCTACTCCATTTATTCTTTCTTTTCTTTCTCCTCTTCTCCTTTTGCTTCTTCTCCTTTTTCCTTCCCTTCCTATCTCCTCTTTCTCTTCTTCCTCCATGTTCCTGTCTTTTTCTTTGTCTACTTTGACTTTTTCCCCCTTTATAATTTTTATCCTATTTCCTTCTCCTCCCCAAACCTGGCACATTAACTCAAAACAAATGCATTTAATTAGATAAAAAAGCAAGAAAAATAATAAGGGAAACCTAACTCATTCCTATTCCTTTCATGCAAGGCCATTTTCTTTCATAAATTCCTATATTACTGGTAAGAGAAGGAACACATAAATCCTTGACAATTCAATGATTAGGGTTATTTGTAACTTAGTTAGAGTATCTTTCTTCCTGTGAAATTTCCTTCTCCTCTATACTTTCCTATAGAGATCCTGATATTACTTGAAAGACTCAAAGGATACAGCCAAAATGTTGGAAAAAAAAAGACAATGACTCATATAAACTCTCCCAAATTCCTCTCTAAACAATTTAAAATAACACTTCAAAATGAATTCTGGAGTGACAGAATGTTTAAAAGATCAAGGTGAAATACTTTTCCAGTCCAAGAAAACTTAGGTTAGTAGGAAAAGTCTATCACACCAGGGTAAGAGTAGTGCACAGTCTACTGGGAATTGGTCAAATGGAAAGGGAGGTAAAAAATTCACTGAAGAATAGCACTCCTTAAAAAGTAGAATTGGTCAAATGGAAAATATGATTCTTCACAGAATAAAATTATCCTTAAAAATTAGACTTGGGCAAATGGAATCCAATGACTCTGTTAGCATTAAGAAACAATAAAAGAAAATCAAAGGAATGAAAAAAACAAAAGGAAAATATGAAATATATAATTGGAAAAAAGAACTGACCTAGAAACTAGATAGAGGAGAGCTAATTTAATAATTATTGGAAAACTTGAACTCTAAGATTAAAAAAAGAAGCATACATCATCTTCCAAGAAATTATTAAAATTGCTCTGATATCTTGATACCTGAGGATAAAATAGAAATGGGAAAAAATCCACCAATCACTCCCTGAAAGAGATTCTCAAAGGAAAAATCTGAAGAGTATTGTAACCAAATTACAGAGTTCCCAATATGAGGAGAAAATATTGCAAGCCTGCTGAAAGAAACAATTCAAACATCATGGAACTACAGTCAGTATAACAAATGGTTTAGTAGCTTCTACATTAAAGGAGCAGAGGACTTTAACATGATATTCTGGAAGGCAAAAGAGCTAGGATTACAACCAATAATTATCCATCCAACAAAACTGAGGAGGAAAATGGGTATTCATTGAAGCAGAGGACATTTAAGCTTTCCTGATGATTAGAATATTTGACTTTCAAACACATGACAAAAGAGAAACCTAAAAAAGGTAAATAGGGAAGGTAATTAAGTTAAACTGTTTCCATTATTACTGGGGAACATGATGTAACTTTGGAGATCTTTATCATTCTCAGGGCAGTTATATATACATAGTTAGAAGCACAGGTATAAAATTGAATATGATGAGATGATATTTTAAAAAAATAAAATTGAGGAGTGAGAAAGAGGACTGCAACTGGAGAAGGGATAAAGAAAGGGTAGAATGGGATAAATTCTCTCACATAAAAGATGCAGTGAAAAGGAAGTCAGGGGAGGTGGGGGGAATGTTTGAATCTTACTTGCATTGAGTGAGATTTGTTCAAAGAGGAAACAACATACACAATAAGTTGAATGTATAAATCTATCTTACCTTATAGAAAAAGAAGAGGGAAAGAGGATAAAAGAAGTGAGGGAGATTGTTAGAAGGGATAGTATAAAGTTGATGCAATTATCAAAAGCAATTTTAAGAATGGATGAAGTGAAAGGAGAGGGAGAGTTGGATAAATGAGGAAAATGGAATGAAAGGAAATACATAGAAATAACTGAAAAAAACTGTAGCAAGTTTCTTTGATAAAGATTTCATTTATCGAATATGCAGAGATTGGAGTCAAATTTCTAAAAATAAGTCATTCATTAATTGATAAATAAATAAAAGATATTAACAGACACTTTTCATTCAAAGCAAAGTAATTTTTTAAAATTTTTTAATTTTTAAAAATTTTTTTTAGACTAGTCAAGTGCAGTCGTGAGAAGGGAGGGAGATAACTCACTACCTTTGGACGAGCCCAAAGTTATTTTCATATGAAAAAATGTTCTGAATCATTATTGATTAGAGAAGTGCAAATTACAGTAACTCTAAGGTACTACCCCATACCTATCAGGTTGGTTAATATGACAAATGTTGGAAGGGATGTGGGAAAATTCAGACATTGATGCATTCCTTGTGGAACTGTGAACTGATTCAATCATTTTGGAGAGTAATTTGAACTTATGCCCAAAGGACTATAATACTGTGTGTACACTTTGACCTAGCAATACTACTGCTAGGACTATATTTCAAGGAAATAAAAAACAAAAAAGAAAAGAACACAAATGTAAAAAAATATTTATGGCAGCTCTTTTTTGTTGTGACAAAGAATTGGAAGTCGAGGAGATGTCCATCAGTTGGGGAATGACTGAAAAATTGTATAAAATTGTGATGGCCGACTATTGTGCTATAAGAAATGATGATCAGAATGCTCTGAGAAAAATCTAGAAAGACTTACATGAACTGATGCAAAATGAAATGAGCAGAACCAGGAGGCTATAGTATACTGTAACAACAATATTGTGTTATGAGTAACTATGAATAATTTGACTATTCTTAGAAAAGAAATGATATAAGGTAATTCTGAAGGACTCATGATAAAACATGCTACCTATCTCCAGAAAAAAGAATTTTTGAGCCTGAATGCAGATCAAAGCATATTAATTTTTCCCCTTTGTTCAACTGACATTTTATTTTTTCCATTTATATTATGAAAGTTTTTAAACATCCATCCACATGCATATGCATATTTTTAAGTTACATAATTTCCTTTCTCCCTCCCTTCCCACACTCCTCCCCTCAAAGATGAACAGTCTGGTGAATATTGCACATTTCTTTTGTGTTTAACTTGTTTACAGATTAGTCATTTTTCTTTATGAGGATTTAGGATTATGGGAAAAGAAAGAAAGAAAACCATGAGATAAAAAAAAAAGAATAAAAGAAATTTAAAAAATGAATGTAGTGTTCATTCAGGGTTTTTTGTTTGCTTGTTTTGTTTTGTTTTGTTTTTCTTCTTCTGGATGGTGTTTTCATTGTCCATGGCAGGTCTCCTAGGGTTGTCCTAGCTCTCTGAATTGCTGAGAGGTGCTGTATTCATTATAGTTGATCAACTTACAATATTGTTATTAATGTGTACAATGTTCTGTTGGTTCTACTACGTTCACTCAATATAGGTTCTTGTAATTCGTTTCATGCTTCTCTAGAGTCTCCAATCATTCATGTTTCTTGTAGAACAATGGTACTCCATAGGATTCATATGTCATTATTTGTTTAGCCGTTTCTCAATTGATGGGCATCCCCTTAATTTCCAGGTCTTTGCCACTACAGAAAAAGCTGCTATGACTATTTTGGAACATGTGGGACTTTTTTCCATTTTTATGATTTCTTCTGGATATAGGCTGAGTATTATTATTGCAAAGTCAAAGGGTATGATCAATTTTATTGCTCTTTGGATATAGTTCCATATTGCACTCCAGAATGGGTGTATCAGATCACAACTCGACCAACAATGTATTAGTCTCCCAATTCTCCCACAATCTCTCCAATATTGATCATTTCTCTTTTTGTCATCTTAGTCAATCTGATAGGTGTGAGGTGGAACCTCATAGTTGTTTAAATTTGCATTTCTTTAATTATCAATGATTTAGAACATTTTTTATATGGTTATATACAGCTTTAATTTCTTCATTTGAAAACTGTCTGTTCATATTCTTTGACCTTATCAATTGGGGAGTGACTTGCAATTTTATAAATTTGGTGCAATTCTCTATATATTTTAGGAATGAGACTTTATCAGTCACTAGTTGTGAAAATTGTTTCCCAATATTGTTTTCCTTCTAATTTTTGCAGCATTGGTTTTATTAGTGTAAAAGCTTTTAAAATTTAATTTAGTCAAAATCATCCACTTTACAATTTATTATGTACTCTAATTTTTGCTTTGACATAAATTTTTCCCCTTTCCATAGATCTGACAGGTAGAGTATTTCTTGATCTGTTGATTGATCTATGAGATCACCCATTTTGTCCTTATTTGGGTATAAGGTGTGAGATGTGGGACTATGCCTAGTTTTTGCCATACTATTTTCCAGTTTTCCCCAATAATTTTTGTCAAATAGTGAGTTCTTATCCCAGATGTTAATGTCTTTGGGTTTATCTCTTTTGAACATATCAATCCACTGATTCATTACGCAACTTCTTAACGAATACCATTTGATGACTGCTGCTTTGTAGTATAGTTTTAGATCTGATGGAGCTAGGCCATATTCCTTTACATGTTTTTTTTCATCAGTTTCCTTTGATTTTCTTGGCCTTTTATTGCTCCAGATGGATTTTGTTAATCTGTTTTCTAGCTTGGTAAAATAGTTATTTGGTAGTTTGAATTATATGGTACTGAATAAGTAATTTAATTTGGGTAAAACTGTCATTTTTATTGTATTAATTCAACCTAACCATAAGCAATTGACATTTTCCCAACTGTTGAGATCTGACTTTATTTGTGTGATAAGTGTTGTAATAGTGTTCATACAGTTTCTGTGTTTGTCTTGGGAGGAAGATGCCCGTGGAATTTCTCTCTCTTGCTTTTGGGTTTTGTTGTCCATATATAGAAATACTGATGATTTAAATGAGTTTATTTTATTTTCTGCTACTTTGCTGAAATTGTTAATTGTTTCAAATAGTTTTTTAGATGATTTTCTTGGGTGCTTTAAGTTTTCCATTATATCATCTGCAAAGAGTGAAGGCTTTGCTTCCTCATAGTCAGTTCTGATTCCTTCAATTTCTTTTTCCTTCTCTTGTTGCAAAAGCTAACATTTCTATTACTATACTGAATAGGAATGGTGATAATGGGCATCCTTGTTTCACCCTACTCCTATTTTGTCCCTATTACATATGATATTTGCTGATAGTTTTAGATAGATACTGTTTATTATTATTATTATTTTTTAGGTTTTGTTTTATTGCAAGGCAAATGGGGTTAAGTGGCTTGCCCAAGGCCACACAGCTAGGTAATTATTAAGTGTCTGAGACTGGATTTGAACCCAGGTACTCCTGACTCCAAGGCCAGTTCTTTATCCACTACGCCACCTAGCCTCCCCTACTGTTTATTATTTTTAAGGAAAACTTTTTATATTCCTGTACTTGCTAGTGTTTTTAGTAGGAATGAATGTTGTATTTTGTCAAGGCTTTTTCAGCATCTATTGAGATAAACATATTATTCTGTTAGTTTTGTTATTGATATGTTCAATTATGTTGAGTGTTTTGCTAATGTTGAACCTCCCCCTGCCTATCTGGTATAAATACTAGCAGATCATGGTGTATTTTTCTAGTAATAACTTGCTAAAATTTTATTTAAGATTTTTGCATCAATGTTCATTGGGGAGATTGGCCTACAATTTTCTTTGTTTTGGTTTTTCTTGCTTTAAGTATCAGTACCACATTGGTGCCATAAAAGGAATTTGGCAGAACTCCTCCTATTTTTAAAAATAGTTTATGAAGAATTAGGAATTAATTGTTCCTTAAATGTTCAGTAGAATTTACTTGTCAATCCATCTGGACCTGGAAACTTTTTCTTAGGGAATTTCTTGATGGTTTCTTCAATTTCTTTTTCTGAAATAGGGTTATATAGGTATTTTATTTCTTTCATTAATTTGGGTAGTTTGTATTTCTGTAAACATTCATCTATTTCACTCAAGTAATCATTTTTTTAGCATACAATTTGACAAAGTAGCTCTGAATTATCTCTTTAATTTCCTCCTCATTGGTGGTTAGTTCATCCTTTTCATTTTTTATACTAGTAATTTGGTTTTCTTTTTTCTTTTTTTAAAATCAGATTAACCAAAAGTGTATCTCTTTTATTGGCATTTTCATAAAAGCATCTCTTAGTTTTATTTATTAGATCAATGGTTTTCTTGCTTTCAATTTTATTAATCTCTCCCTTGATTTTCAAAATTTGTTATTTAATTAGATCTTTAATTTGTTCTTTTTCTAGTTTTTTTAATTTCATATCCAATTCATTGATCTCTTTCTCTATTTCATTCCTATAAGAATCTTTCTCTATTTTTATTTCTGTAAGAATTTAGAGATATAAAATTTCCCCTAAAATTGCTTTGGCTGCATACCATAAATTTTGGTATGATGTTTCATTTGTTATCATTTTCTTTGATGAAATGATTAATTATTTTGATCATTTGTTGTCTGATTGACTCATTCTTTAAAATTAAGTTATTTATTTTCTAATTGATTTTTGGTTTATTTTTCCATGGTCTTTTATTACATATATTTTTTATTTTATCATGATCTGAAAAGTATGCATTTATTATTTCTGCCTTTCTGAATATGATTGTTATGTTTTTATGCTCTAGTATAGGGTCAGTTTTGATATGAGTGTCTTTTACTCCAGAGAAAACGGTATATTCTTTTCTATTCCCCATTAAGTTTTTCTCCAGAGGTCTATCATATCTAAGTTTTCTGAGATTTTATTCATCTTCTTAACTTCCTTCTTGTTTATTTTGTGGTTAGATTATCTTGTTCTAAGAGAGGAAGGTTGAGGCCACCGATTATTAAAGTTTTGTTGTCTATGTCTCTTTAAAATTCACTTAGCTTCTTTAAGAATTTGGACACTAGGGGCGGCTAGGTGGCATAGTGGATAAAGCACTGGCCCTAGAGTCAGGAGTACCTGGGTTCAAATCTGGTCTCAGACACTTAATAATTACCTAGCTGTGTGGCCTTGAGCAAGCCACTTAACCCCGTTTGTCTTACAAAAAAAAAGAATTTGGACACTATATCACTGTACAAATATTTAATAATGATATAACTTCACTACCTATGGTGCTTTTTAAGAAGATTTAATTTCTTTCCTTTCCTTTCCTTATCCATTTTAATGCTTTTGCTTTGTCTGATATCAGGATCACTACCTTTGCTTTTTTATTTTGACTGAAGCATAATATCCTTTGCTCCAGTCTTTTATCTTTATTCTGTGTAAATCTCTCTGCTTCAAATGTATTTCTTATATACAACATATTGTAGGATTCTGGATTTTAATCCATTCTATTATCCACTTCCATTTTATGGGAGAGTTCATCCCATTCACATTTACAATTAAGATTACTAATTCAGTATTTCCCCTCATACTATCTTTACCCACTTGAACTTCTCTTTTTCTTTTCCTCCTATTCCTCCATACAAACATTTTACTGTCTTTCCCCTTTAACTTTTCTTTTAAATTTTAACTTTCAGTATATTTTCAAAACATATCTTTCATTTATTTATTCGTTTACTTATTAATTTATCAATTAATTAATTTATTTGCTTACTTACTTGATTTTGGTTGTTGCAAAGCAATGGGGTTAAGTGACTTGTCCAAGGTCACACAGCTAAGTAGGTATTAAGTGTTTGAGTCCATATTTTAACTTACGTCTTGCCTGCTTCAGGACTGGTGCTCTATCCTCTACACCAAAAAGCATATTGGGGGCATAGCTGCCCCCAGAAGCATATTTTTTAAACTTTGTTTATTTTAATTTTTTTTAATCAGTGTATTTTTTTACAACATGACTTATATGGAAATATGTTTTGCATGATTATACATGTGTAAGCCATATCAAATTGTCACTCAATTATGGGATAGGGGAGGGAGATAGGTTGGATCTCAAAATTTAAAGTCATTAAAAATTGTTTTTATATGTAACTGGGAAAAATTAAAATATTACATAAATTATCAAAAGAGAAAGTCTCCTGATATTACTTGCTTTCTCATATGAAATATGAACAAATGAAGTCATCTGTGGGGCTGCTTTTTCTGCTACTCTGTTATCTACTGGGTTTCAACTGATTTGCAAATACTATACTGCCATTTTTGCATATAGTAGTTACTTCTTTTTTGTGAACATAGCTCAGGTCCTCAGGGAAATTCAACTTAATTCAGTCAGTTTAGCCAAAGTCTTCAAGTCAAAGGTAATTTTCAACTTTGATATCAACTCCCCCAAACCAACTTGATATTTGAGTTGTGGTAAGCAAATTTCTTTCAGCTACCATGAAATCTCTGGCAATTAAAATAGCAACAACAAATTACCTTCCATATTCACTTAGCAAGATTACTTCAAGGCTCTGGTTGGTTCAGCCATGAGCATCTCAGTCAAGTGAATAAAAACTCAATAAGTAAGCTAGAATTGAAATCCAAAGAAACTTCATTTTGCTTTAATTGAATGATTGTAGAGAGAAAATAGTGTACTAACTGAAAATTCTGATAAGCTGCATGAGCCCTATTTAATTTCAGTTACCTTTACATGATGCAAAGAACCAAATATTGACAATTTTAGAAATGAAGGGTAATAGCTTCAGAATTATTAAACCAATGGTTTAATGATGTATCAGGTAAAACCAGAAAGCTGATTACTCATATATTCAACCACAACTTTTTAATGGTTAATTTGCAATATATGCTTGTATTCAACTACATTTGGATTTGTGTTTTATACAATTTAGTGCTTATAAAATGTTGCTTTTCATACTGTCATTTAATGTTCTTCGTTTATTCTTTGGTAAAGTGTATTTTTATGATTACATGTATAATATTTTAGAAGTGAGTTATACATTTGATTGCTTTTGTGGTTTGTAACAGTGATGATAAACAAATGAGATTGTTTTCTTTTGCTATATGTTGATAATCTTAAATGAGAAAGGTTTTTTATAGGATCTAATATAGCATTTTATTTTAAATAAAATATTTGACATTTTAGGGGGCATTTAGAGGTCAACATGCTGTTGATATATTCCCTCCTATCTTAAATTTTTAGTTTTCCGAGTATTTAAAAAGTTCACTTATAGAATAAGGATAAAATGGACTGTTTGTTTTGCATGTGAACAATTTGGCTCCTGTAAAGGATAGCAAAAATAACCTTTGTGAATGGGAAAACAAGATAAAATTTACAGACACCTTGAAATATGTAAATTACTGAACAAAGACCTTAGTGAATGCTAACTACTCAATTTATCTGTATGACATGTTTTAAAGACTGGAGAGTTACTTCAGAGACTTAAGAGTTGTTATAAATTCTAGTCATGGGTCTTAGTGGTATTTTTATTTTTCTGTGCTGTGTTTTCTTTTTCCTTCCCTTCCTCCCTCCCTCCCTCCATTTCTCTCTCCCTCCTTTCTTCCCTCCCTCCCTTCCATCTTTCCTTCCCTCCTTTCCTTCCTCCATTTCTCCCTTTATCCTTTCTTCCCTCTCCTTTTTCCTTTCTCTCTGTAGTATATTTATTTCATGAAATATGCAACATACAGTATAGAAAAAAGTATAGTAGATCAAACCATATGTATAATATTACAGTCATATATAATACAGAACATATCAATTATTAGGTATATATTATACTCATTCTTATAATGCATTCTTAGACCTTTCTGGTTATATGTGTAATCTCTTTTTATTTGCTCCTAGAACATCATAAATCAACCTAGTAATTGATGATAGTCCTGGCCCTTGGGTAATGACCTGGTGTTATTTTTCTGCATTCAGTTTTTTCAGATGTCTTTGCCTCCCCTTTTAATACTAAGGTTGAATTCTAAATCAGGTCAACTACTTTTATTTCCAGTTTCTATGTATATTATCAGTTTCCTGAAAGCCTCTGCAACTAGTATATTGTCAGGAAGGGTGCAGCCTCTCCTTTTTTTTTTTTTTTTTTTTTTTTTTAGATTTTTGCAAGGTAATGAAGTTAAGTGGCTTGCCCAAGGCCACACAGATAGGTAATTATTAAGTGTCTGAGGTCAGATTTGAACTCAGATACTCCTGACTTCAGGGCCGGTGCTCTATCCTGGGCCACCTAACTGCCCCTCAATTCTTTCTTAATACAAATCATGATTTGTTTACTCTCCATATGATCCAAGAGAACGTTTGCAATTTTGTACATTTTGTTTATGCTTAAATAAATGTATATGCATTATCTTCATTGATATAATGTAAATTCCTGGAGGGGAAGGACTATAGTATTTTTGTTGTTTATAGCATACCTAGCAAAGCTAGGCCCAGCACCAATAAGTACTGGTTGAAACTGATTGGCCAGTAAGAGGTTCCAGTTCAAATCTTACTTGCTCTTTGTTTGAATTTTGATGACTCAGTGTGAGTATAAATATTAATTGTTTCTGTTTTGACCAGAAGCTCTAAGGGTCTTCCCTGATGATTCTTTTGTGAAGAAAATTAGACCATTCTCCCCCTCAGTTCTTACCTAGCCTTATCCATTGGATGATTGTTGTGTCAGATAAACTGAGACTTGGGAAAGAACTTAGTTTAAAAAGGCCAAGGAGACTTCGGGCCAAGATGGTGGAGAGCAGACAGGTACTGAACTAAGGTCTCCTGGCTTCCCTTCAGAAATAATATGAAAGAAACATCCTAACAGAAACCATATTGATAAAACCCAGAAAGAGAAGCTAGGAGAAAAACATCTGGGATTGTGGTGAACTGGGGGCAGAGAGCAGTGAGCCAGTGGGAGCAGAGTGAAAGCTGGACTAACCTAAGATCAGCCAAGGAGGCTTTGACCATGGGAGCCAAGGTCCAAGGCTGTGGAGGCTTTGGCTGTGGAAGCAGAGGTCTGGGGAGCCACAGCACAGCGAGGTGCAGAGTGCTGCTGGACATCAATCTGCTAAGCTTGGGCTGTGAGCTCCATACTTTCATCAGAACCCTTTTCTCAGAACAAATACAGTAATAGTCCCCCCATGCCCCACTCCCACCCAGACTCAGGCATGGGCAGCAGAGCTCCCTCAGCTGAAAGGGAGATTAATATTCTCCTCCTAGGGCATAGCCCACATTGTTCAATGATAATTCAAACCCTGCTGCTGCCCCTCACCCTCTCCAGACCTAGGGAGAGGGCCTCAAATAAAGACCACAGACACTCCAGAGAAAGCAATCAGTACCCCCTACTAGCTGACCCACTTGGAGTTACTAAGTCTAGTGAACAAAGCCTCTAGGGATTTCAAAACCAGACCTCTGTGAGCCAGCCCCTCCCTCAATACAAGATCCTAGCAAAATGAAGAAAGGCCATTGAAAAGGGGGGGGTCCATAGAAAACTACATAGAAGGTAAAGACCCTGACTCAGATAAAGACCCTGACTCAGAGAGACCTAGAAATTCTGAGGAGAATATGAATTGGTCTCTAACCCAGAAAGACTTCCTAGAAGAAATCAGGAAGGATTTTAAAAATCAATTGGAAAAACTGGAAAAAGAAACTCAAGAGAAAATTAACACCTTGCAAGAGAATATTAACAACTCACAACAAGAAAACAAATCATTGGAAAATACAATTGGACAAATACAAAAAGAAAACAATTCTTTCAAATCGTCAATTGGGCAAATGCAAAAAGAAAATAATTCTCTCAGAACTACACTTGGACAAATGGAAAACTCCTTCAAAAATAGAATTGACCAATTGGAAAAGGAATTGCAAAAGACAAATGAAAAAAATTATTTTCTTATAAAAAGAATGGGGGTGGCTAGGTGGCGTAGTGGATAAAGCACTGGTCTTGGAGTCAGGAGTACCTGGGTTCAAATCTGGTCTCAGACACTTAATAATTACCTAGCTGTGTGGCCTTGGGCAAGCCACGTAATCCCAGTTGCCTTGCAAAAACCTAAAAAAAAAAAGAATGGCATCTGTATAAAACTAGTGACTTCACGAGACAACAAGAATCTATTAAATAAAACCCAAAAAAATAGAAAAAATAGAATAAAATGTAAAATACCTCATTGGCAAAACTACTGACCTTGAGAAAAGAATGAGGAGAGATAAACTAAAGACCCCTGGGCTTCCTGAAAACATTGAAGAGTATAAAAGCCTGGACTGAATATTACAGGATTTAATGATGGAAAAAATGCCCTGATATCATGGAACCAGAGGACAAAATAGTTATTGAAAGAATATATTGCTCCCCTATGGAAAGGGATTCCAAAATGGAAATACCAAGGAATATTGTGGCCAAATTCTGGAACCATCAGATAAAAGAGTAAATCCTGTAAGCAGCCAGAAAGAAACAATTTAGATACCAAGGAGTCACAGTAAGGATTACACAGGACCTGACTGCATTAACATTGAGGGATCAAAGGGCCTGGAATGAGATATTCCAAAGAGCAAGGGAGCTTGGAATGCAGCTAAGAATCACTATCAGACAAAACTGAGCCTTCTCTTCCAGGGAAAAGATGGACATTTAATGAAGTAGGAGACTTCCATATTTTCCTGATGCAAAGACCAGAGCTAAATAGAAAATTAGGACATCAAACAGGGGACTCAAAAGACACATGAAAAGGTTAAAAAAAGGGTAGGGGCAGTTAGGCAGTGCAGTGGATAAAGCACTAGCCCTGGAGTCAGGGATACCTGAGTTCAAATCCAGCCTCAGACACTTAATAATTACCTAGCTGTGTGGCCTTGGGCAAGCCACTTAACCCCATTTGCTTTGCAAAAACCTAAAAAAAGGGTAAAGGATAAAAAAAAACTGCTATCCAATAAGATGAAACTGGCTATATTTCACCCGGGAGAAAGATTCTCAAAACTCTCGAGAATTGTAACTCTACTACAGAGAATATACTTAGCCAGAAGTGACAGACATTCATGACTTATCCATGACTCTGATAGAATGATTTACAAGCAATATCTCCTTAAAAGTGAGGGGGGGCAGTAAAGAGACAGGAGGATGAAGGAAATTGAATGGGGTGAATTACATTACATAAAGTGGTACAAAGGACCTATTGCAATAAAGGTAAAGAAAGGAGGAGGTGAGAACAGAACTGCTTGAATCTTACTCTCATCAGATTAGGCCTAAAGTTAACCTACACACACTCAATTAAGTTGAGAAATTTATCTTACCTTTCAAGTATAAAAAGGGGAAAGGGGGAGGGGGAGGAAGAGAGGAACTAACAGAAAGAAGAAGGGGCAAAAGGAAAGGGGAAAGAAAGGGGAGGGAGGTTGGATACAAAGGGGCAGATATACTGCAGGTGGTATTCAGAAACAAAATACTGGGGAATATGGTTAAAGTGAAAAAAGGGGAAAAATATAAACAGAGGAAAGATAGCATGGAGGGCAATACTGAGTTAGTAATTATAACTTTGAATGTGAATAGGATGAACTCTCCCATAAAATGTAAGTAAATAGCAGACTGGATTAAAAACCAGAGATACATCCAGAGTAAAGGTAAAAGGTTAGAGCAAAACATATTTTGCTTTAGCTGAAGTGAAGAAAACAGGGGTAGCAATCCTTATCTCAGACAAAGGGACTGCAAAAAATAGATCTCATTAAAAGAGATAAGGAAGGAGACTATATCCTCCTAAAAGGTCCATAGATAATAAAGTAATTTCAATACTAAATATGCATACACCAAGTGGTATAACAGTCACATTTTTACAGGAGAAGTTGAATGAGTTACAGGATAACATAGACAGCAAAACTACAGGTGGGAGGCCTCAACTTCCCTCTTAGAGTTAGATAAATCTAACCATAAAAAAAAGCAAGAAGAAAGTTAAGGAAGTAAATAGAATGTTAGAAAACCTAGACATGATAGACCTTTGGAGAAAATTGAATGGATATAGATAGGAATATACTTTCTTTTTCTGCAGTACATGGCACTTATACAAAAATTGACCATGTACTAAGTCATAAAAACCTAATAATCAAATTCAGAAAGGCAGAAATAGTGAATACATCCTTCTCTGATCATAATGCAATAAAAATCACATACCATAATGGGCCATCATGGAGAGAAAGACCTAAAACTAATTGGAAACTAAATAACCTCATTTTAAAGAATGAGAGGATCAAACAAAAAATTATAGAAAGATTAAATGATTCCATCCTAGATACTGATAATAAAGAGACAACATACCAAGACTTATGGGATACAGACAAGAAGGTTGTCAGGGGATATATTGTATTTTTAAATGCTTACATGAATAAATTAGAGAAAGAGGAAATCAATGAACAAAACATGCAACTAAAAATGAGAGAAAGAACAAATTAAAAACCCCCAATTAAATCCAAAATTAGAAATTCTAAAAATTAAAGTAGAAAATAATGTCAAAAGCAAAAAACTATAGAATTAATAAATAAAACCAAGAGTTATGCAAAAACCAATAAAATTGATAAACCATTCCAGCCAAGATGGCAGAGAGAAGACAGGCACAGTTCTAAAGTCTCCTGATCTCTTCCCCATCTATCACATGAAACAAACCTCTTAAAAGAAATCCGACCCACAAAACCCAGAAAGAAAAGAGAGGAGAAAGAACATCTACCTCAGGATTTGTCTCCCGCAGCAGCTTTGGCCAAATTTGGGTGGGTGAGTCTGGGCTCAGAGGGAGGATCAGCCCCGGATCAGCCCGATTAACAGCTGAATTGGAACCAGGAGTCTGAGGGCTGGAGAGCTGGACCTGCTGGATGAGTGGTGGGGCTGGACGAAAGGGGCTTGGGTCTGCGGGGAAGCAGTGGTGCTGGTGTTGGTGCTGTCCCCTTGGAGCTTGGAGACCAGGCTGGGGGAAGAGTTCTGGTGCAGGAGAGCTGCAGACACCATCCCTAGGCTCCTCGGGTCTGAGAAACTCTGAGGGCATGCCTCCATTGTACAGAGGCCCCTTCCCAAACAAACAAATGCAAATTACTTCTGCCTCAGGCCCAGGTGTGTGAGCTGAAGAACCAGCCCAGCTGAGGAATGACCTCAGGCCAGGATAAAGCCCACCATTGATTGAAGGCAAAAGAATTCAATAGCTCCAATTCCTTCCCTCAAGCAAAGGGAGAAGGCCTCTCAACCAAGGCCACAGACACTCCAGAGAGGGCAACCAGCACCTCCTACTGGCCAACCAGAGGAACTGCATTCAGTAAAGCCTTTAGCGATCCCAAGCCCAGGTGAACCAGCCCCCCCCCCCAACTCAAGGTCTTAGCATAATGAAGAAGGGTCAGCGGAAAGGTGGATCCATAGAAAAATTCCTGGAAGGGAAAGACCCCAACTCAGAGAGACCTGGAACCTCTAAGGAGAATACAATCTGGTCTCCAGCACAGAAAGACTTCCTTGAAGAAATAAGGAAGGAGCTTAAAAATTTGGGAGAGACAATTAATACCTTGCAACAAGAAAACAAAACCTTAGAAAGTAGAATTGGACAAACACAAAAGGAGAATAAATCTCTCAGATCATCAATTGGACAACTACAAAATGAGCATAATTCTCTCAGATCCTCAAATGAGCAAATGCAAAAAGAAATTAATTCTCTCAAAACCTCAATTGGTTAAATGGAAACCTCTTTGAAAAGTAGAATTGACCAATTGGAAAAGGAGTTGCAAAAGGTTAATGAAGAAAACTCTTCCCCCAAAAGAGAATGGAGTCTACAGAAACTAATGACTCCATCAGACAGCAAGAATCAGTTAAACAAAATAAAAAAATAGAAATAATAGAAGCAAATGTAAAATACCTCATCAACAAAACCACTGCCCTTGAGAATAGATCGAGGAGGGGCAACCTGAAAATTATAGGACTTCCTGAAAACATTGAAGAGAAAAAACATTGAAGAGAAAAAAGCCTGGACTTAATATTACAGGATCTAGTGATGGAAAACTGTCCTGATATCATCGAATCGGAGGGCAAAGTAGTTATTGAAAGAATACATCGATCCCCAACAGAAAAATATCCTAAAATGAAAACACCAAGGAATGTTGTGGCCAAACTCCAGAACTATCAGATAAAAGAGAAAATCCTGCAAGCAGCCAGAAAGAAACAATTTAAATATCAAGGAGCCACAGTAAGGATCACGCAGGACCTGGCTGCATCAACTTTAAGGGATTGAAGGGCCTGGAACGAGATATTTCGAAGAGCATGGGAGCTTGGAATGCAGCCAAGAATCTATTTTCCTGCAAAGCTGAGTCTTCTCTTCTAGGGAAAAAGATGAACATTTAATGAAATGGAAGAATTCCAAAAATTTCTGATGAAAAGACCAGAGCTAAACAGAAAATTTGGACATCAAACAGGAGGTTCAAGAGACACATGAAAAGATAAAAAAAAGGAAGGGGGCGGTAAAAGAAAAAAAATGCAATCCAGTAAGTTGAAACTGGTTATATCCCAGCATGGGGGGGGAAAAGAAAAAAAAAGATTCTCATAAACCTTGAGAAATGTAACTCTAACAGAGAGAATACACCTAGCCAGAAATGATGGACATTCATGACCTGTCCATGAGACTACTATCTAATGGGATGTAACTGGCTTTAACCCCATGTGGGAGAAAGACTCTAATAACTCTCAGGAATTTTGACTCTATTTGATAGAATATACAGAACTAAAAGGGACAGACACTCAGAATTTTCTATGACTTATATAGAATGTTCTTAAAAAAACCACTATCTCCCTAAAAAGTGGGACAGGAAAGAGACGGGAGGAGGGAGGGGATTGAATGGGGTAAATCTCATTACACTAAGAGGTACAAAAAACCTATGGTAATAGTGGGGAAGAAGGGAGCAGAGGAGAAACACCTGAATTTTCTTCTCATCAGACCTGGCTTAAAGTCAACCTACACATACTCAGTTAATTTATAAAACATCTAACCTTTCAAGTATTAAAAGGGGGAAAAGGGGAGGGGGGATGGAGAAAGGGAAGGGGAGTGGGGGAAATAAGGAGAAATAACAAAAGGAAGGGAAGGGAAAAGGGAAAAAGGGAAAGGGGAAAGAACGGGGAGGGTGTGATATAGGAGGGCAAACACACTGAAGGGGGTGGTTTTCAGAAACAAAAGACTGGGGAATATGGATAAAAGTGGGGGATAAGGGGGAAAATACAAACAGAGGGAAGATAGCATGGAGGGCAATAAAGAATTAGTAATCATAACCTTGAATGTGAATGGGATGAACTCTTCCTTAAAACGTAAGCAAATAGCAGAGTGGATTAAAAACCAGAATCCTACAATATGCTGCTTACAAGAAACTCATTTGAAGCAGAGAGATACATACAGAGTAAAGGTAAGAGGTTGGAGCAAAATATATTTTGCTTCAGCTGAAGTAAAAACAGCAGGGGTAGCAATTCTTATCTCAGACAAAGCAGCAGCAAAAATAGATAGTGTTAAAAGAGATAAGGAAGGAAACTTTATCCTCCTAAAAGGTACCATAGACAATAAAGTCATTTCAATATTGAATATATATGCATCCAGTGGGACAGCACCCAAATTCTAAGAGGAGAAGCTGAAAGAACTACAGGAAGACATAGACAGCAAAACTCTACTAGTGGGAGACCTCAACCTCCCGCTATCAGATCTAGATGAATCGAATCATAAAACAAACAAGAAAGAAATTAGGGAGGTAAATAGATTGTTAGAAAAATTAGATATGGTAGACTTATGGAGGAAACTGAATGGGGATAGAAAGGAATATACCTTTTTCTCTGCAGTACATGGAACTTATACAAAAATTGATCATGTACTAGGACATACAAACCTAATGATCAACTGCAAAATGGCAGAAATAGTGAATACACCTTTCTCAGATCACAATGCAATAAAAGTCATATGCAATACTGGGTCAAGGAGATATAGACCCAGAACAAATTGGAAACTGAATAACATCATTTTAAAAAAATGAGTGGACCAAAAAACAAATTAGAGAAAGAATTAACCATTTTATCCTAGATAATGATAATAATGAAACAACATACCAAAACCTATGGGATTCATTCAAAGCAACTCTCGGGGGATATATTATAGCTCTGAATGCTTATATGAATAAATTGGAGAAAGAGGAAATCAATGAACTAAACATGCAACTAAAAAAATTAGAGAAAGAACAAATCAAAAATCCCCAATTAAATACCAAATTGAAATTCTAAAAATTAAAGGAGAAATTAATAAAATTGAAAGCAAAAAACTATTGAATTAATAAATTAAACCAAAAGTTGGTATTATGCCAAAAAACCAATAAAATTGATAAACCTCTGGTCAATTTGATTTAAAAAAAGAAAGAAGAAAACCAAATTGCTAGTATCATAAATGAAAAAGGTGAACTCACCACCAATGAGGAGGAAATTAAAGTAATAATTCAAAATTATTTTGCCCAACTCTATGCCAATAAATTTGATAATCTAAGTGAAATGAATGAATATTTACAAAATATTTACAAAATATAAGTTGCCCAGGTTAAATGAAGAAGAGATTAAATACCTGAACAACCCTATCTCAGAAAAAGAGATTCAACAAGCCATTACTGAACTCCCTAAAAAATCTCCAGGGCCTGATGGATTCACAAGTGAATTTTACCAAACATTTAAGGAACAATTGGTTCCAATCCTATACAAACTCTTTGGAAAAATAGGGAAAGATGGAACTCTGCCTAACTCTTTCTATGAAACCAATATGGTACTATTACCTAAATCAGGAAGAGTTAAAAAAGAGAAAGAAAATTATAGACCTATTTCCCTGATGAATATAGATGCAAAAATCCTAAATAAAATCTTAGCAAAACGATTACAACAAGTCATCACTAGGATAATACATTATGATCAAGTATGATTTATTCCAGGAATGCAGGGTTGGTCCAATATTAGGAAAACTGTTAGTATACTCAATTATATCAAGAACAAATCTATCAGAAATCATATGATCATATCAATAGATGCTGAAAAAGCTTTTGACAAAATACAGCATCCATTCCTATTAAAAACACTAGAGAGTGTAGGAATAAATGGACTGTTACCTTATCTGAACCCATCAACAAGCATTATATTCAATGGGGAGAGGCTAGAGTCATTCCCAATAAGATCAGGGGTGAAACAAGGGTGCCCATTATCATCACTACTATTCAATATTGTATTCGAAATGTTAGCATCAGCAATTAGAGAAGAAAAAGAAATTAAAGGAATTAGAATTGGGAAGGAAGAGACAAAACTCTCACTCTTTGCAGATGACATGATGATCTACCTAGAGAACCCCAAGAAATCATCTAAAAAACTACTGGAAACAATTAGCAATTTTAGCAAAGTCACAGGTTATAAAATAAACCCTCATAAATCCTCAACTTTTCTATATATTTCTAGCAAGAAACAGCAGGAAGAGCTAGAAAGAGAAATCCCATTCAAACTAACCTCATTCAAACTAACCTCAGACAGTATAAAATATTTGGGAGTCTATTTGCCAAGACAGACTCAGAATCTTTTTGAAAACAATTATCAAACACTTCTCACACAAATTAAATCAGATTTAATTAACTGGGCAAATATCAACTGCTCCTGGATAGGTAGAGCTAATATAATACAAATGACAATTCTACCAAAACTAAACTATCTGTTTAGTGCCCTACCAATCAAAATTCCAAAAAATTACTTCAACAAGTTAGAAAAAATTGTAAGTAAATTCCTATGGAGAAATAAAAAGTCAAGAATTGCCAGGAGCTTAATGAAAAAAAGTGCAAAAGTAGGTGCCTTAGCCCTACCCGATCTAAAATTATATTATAAAGCATCAGTCATCAAAACTGTTTGGTATTGGCTAAGAAATATAGTGGTGAACCAGTGGAATAGACTAGGTGTAAAAGCAGGAGATAATTATAGTAATCTGCTGTTTGATAAACCCAAAGAGTCTGGCCATTGGGATAAAAACTCCCTCTTTGATAAAAATTGCTGGGATAATTGGAAGTTAGTATGGAAGAAACTTAGATTAGACCAACAAATCACACCCTTTACTAAGATATGATCCAAATGGTTACAGGACATAGACATAAAAAACAATACTATAAGTAAATTAGAAAATCAAGGACTAGTCTACCTGTCAGATCTATGGAAAGGGGAACAGTTTATGACTAAGGAAGAGTTGGAGAACATCACCAAAAACCAATTAGATGATTTCAATTACATTAAATTAAAAAGCTTTTGCACAAATAAAACCAATGTAACCAACATCAAAAGAAATATAATAAATTGGGAAAAAATCTTTACAACTAATGATTCTGACAAAGGACTCATTTCTAAAATATACAGAGAACTGAGTCATATTTTTAAAACAAAAAGCCATTCCCCAATTGACAAATGGTTAAAGGATATGCAAAGGCAATTTACAGATGAGGAGATCAAAGCAATCCATAGCCATATGAAAAAATGCTCTAAATCATTAATTATTAGAGAAATGCAAATTAAAGCTTGTCTGAGGTACCACCTTACACCTCTCAGATTGGCCAATATGACCAGGAAGGATAATGATCATTTCTGGAAGGGATGTGGGAAATCTGGGACACTATTACACTGTTGGTGGAGCTGTGAACTCATCCAACCCTTCTGGAGAGCTATTTGGAACTATGCCCAAAGGGCATACCCTTTGACCCAGCAATACCACTACTGGGTCTATACCCTGAAGAGATGAGGAAAAAGGGTAAAATATTACTTGTACAAAAATATTTATAGCAGCCCTGTTTGTGTTGGCAAAGAATTGGAAATCCAGTTAATGTCCTTCAACTGGGGAATGGCTTACCAAACTGTGGTATATGTATGTCATGGAACACTATTGTTCTATTTGAAACCAGGAGGGATGGGATTTCAGGGAAACCTGGAGGGATTTGCATGAACTGATGCTGAGTGAGATGAGCAGAACCAGAAAAACACTGTACACCCTAACAGCCACATGGGAGTGATGTTCAACCTTGAAGGACTTGCTCATTCCATCAGTGCAACAGTCGGGAACAATTTTGGGCTGTCTGCAAAGGAGAGTACCATCTGTATCCAGATAAGGAGCTGTGGAGTTTGAACAAAGTGCAAGGACTATTCCCTTTAATTTAGGAAAAAAAAACCAGATAGCTTATTGTCTGATCTTGTTACCTCTTAGACTTCTCTTCTCTTTAAGGATATGATTTCTCTCTCATCACACCCAATTTGGATCAAGGTACAACATGGAAACAAAGTAAAGACTGACAGAGTGCTTTCTGTGGGGGGGGAGGGGAGGGAAGCAAGATTGGGGGGAAACCTGTAAAACTCAAATAATATCTTTAATAAAAATAAATTTAAATTTTAAAAAATTGATAAACCTCTGCTTAATTCAATTAAAAATAGAAAGTAGAAAAACAAATTACCAGTATCATAAATGAAACAGATGAATTTACCACCAATGAGGAGATTAAATTAACAATGCTGAATTATTTTGTCCAACTGTATGCTAAAATATTTGAGAATCTAAGTGAAATGATGAATATTTACAAAAATATAAATTGCCCAGGTTAAATGAAGAAGAAATCAAATATTTAAATAAGCCTATCTCAGTGAAAAGAAATTCAACAAGCCATTATTGAACTCCTTAACAAAACATCTCTAGGGCCTGACGGATTCACCAGTGAATTCTATCAAACATTTAAGGAACAATTGGTTCCAGTTCTGTATAAACTCTGTAGCAAAATAGGTGAAGATGGAACTCTGCCTAACTCTTTATATGACACCAATATGGTGCTGATACCTAAACCGGGAAGAGTCAAAAACAGAGAGAAAAGTAAAGACCTATTTCCCTAATGAATATAGATGCAAAAATCTTAAATAAAATTTTAGCAAAGTCATTACAGCAAGTTATCATTAGGATAATATACTATGACCAAGCAGGATTTATCCCAGGAATGCAAGGTTGTTTCAATATTAGGAAAACTGTTAGTTTAATTAACCATATCAATAACAAATGTATCAGAAATCATATGATTATATCAATAGATGGTGAATAAGCCTTTGACAAAATACAATACTCATTTCTACTAAAAACACTAGAGAGCACAGCAATAAATGAATTGTTCCTTAGAATGATAAGCAATATCTATCTGAAACCATCAACAAGCATTATATGCAATGGAAATAAGCTAAAGACATTCTCAATAAGATCAATGGTGAAACAAGGATGCCTGTTATCACCACTACTATTCAATATTGTGTTAGAAATGTTAGCTTCAACAATAAGAGAAGAGAAAGAAATTGAAGGAATTAGAATTGGGAAGGAAGAAACAAAACTCTCACTCTTTGCAGATGACATGATGGCATACCTAGAGAATTCTAAAAAATCATCTAAAAAAACTACTAGAAACAGTTAGCAAATTTAGCACAGTTGAAGGATATAAAATATACCGTATGAAGCCTCAGCATTTCTACATATTAATAGCAAGATGCAGCAGCAGGAGCTAGAAAAAGAAATCCCATTCAAAATAACTTCAGAAAATATAAAATACTTGGGAGTCTACCTGCCAAGGCAGACTCAGAAACTCTATGAAAATAACTACAAAAGACTTCTCTTGCAAATAAAATCAAATTTAAAAAACTGAGCAAATAACAACTGCTCATAGATAGGCCAAGCTAATATAATAAAATGACAATTCGACCTAAATTAAACTTCCAATTGGTGCCCTACCAACCAAAATCCCCAAGAAACTACTTTAATGAGTTAGAAAAAATTCTAAGTAAATTGATATGGAGAAATAAAAAGTCAAAAATTTCGAGGGATTTAATGCAAAAAAAGTGCAAAAGAAGGTGACCTAGCCCTACCAGATCTAAAATTATATTATAAAGCATCAGTCATCAAAATTGCCTGGTATTGGCTAAGAAATAGAGTGGTAAAGGCGAAGATAGGTGGTGGTGGATAGAGCACCAGCCCTGGAGTCAGGAATATCTGAGTTCAAATCTGACCTTGGACACTTAAAAAAATTACCTAGCTGTGTGGCCTTGGGCAAGCTATTAACCCCATTTGCCTTGCAAAAACATAAAAAAAAAGATAAAAAGAAATAAAGTAGTGGATCCATGGAATAGACTGGGTGCAATAGAAGGAAATGATTATAGTAATCTGCTGTTTGATAAACCTGAAGAGTCCAACTTTTGGGATAAAGAATTCTCTCTTTGATAACAACTTTTGGGAACATTGGAAGCTTAGTATGGGAGAAACTCAGATTTGACCAACACCTCACACCTTATACCAAGATAAGATCAAAATGGATATAGGATTTAGGCATAAAAGACAATATTATAAGCAAACTAGGAGATCAAGGAATAGTTTACCTATCAGATCTATGAAAAGGGAAGCAATTTATGATCAAGGAAAAGATGGAGACAATCATTAAAAACAAGCTATATAATTTTGATCACATTAAATTAAAAATCTGTTTCACAGACAAAACCACTGCAGCCAAGATCAAAAGAAATATAGTAAATTGGGAAATAATAGTGTTTCTGACAAAGGACTCATTTCTAAAATATATAGAGAAAATTGAGTCAAATTTATATAAAAAATATTCTCCAACTGACAAATGGTCAAAGGATATGTGGAGGCAATTTACAGATGAGGAAATGAAACCTATCCATAGTCATATGAAAAATTGTTCTAGCTCATTAATTATTAGAGAAATGTAAATTAAAGCATCTCTGAGGTATTACCTCACACCTCTCAGGCTGGCCAATATGACCAGAAAGCAAAATGATCAATGTTGGAAGGGGTGTGGGAAATCTGGGGCACTAATGCATTGTTGGTGGCGCTGTGAGCTTATCCAACCTTTCTGGAGAGCAATTTGGAATTGCATCCAAAGGGCAATAAAAATGTGCATACCCTTTGATCTAGCAATACCACTACTGGGTCTTTACCCTGAAGAGATGATAAAAAAGGGTAAAAACATTACTTGTACAAAAATATTCATAGCAGCTCTATTTGTGGTGGCAAAGAGTTGGAAATTGAGTGAATGTCCATCAGTTGTGGAATGGCTCAACAAATTGTGGTACATGTATGTTGTGGAATGCTATTGTTCTGTTAGAAACTAGGAGGGATGGGAATTCAGAGAAGCCTGGAGGGATTTGCATGAACTGATTCTGAACAAGATGAGCAGAATCAGAAGAATACTGTACATAATAACAGTAACATGGGGTTGATGATCAACCTTAATGGACTTGCTCATTTCATAAGTGCAACTATCAGGGAAAATTTGGGGGTATCTGTGATGGAGAATATCATCTGTATCCAGAGAAAGAATTGTGGAGTTTGAACAAAGACCAAAGACTATTATCTTTAATTACCAAAAATCATGTTATCTTATTATGTAATCTTGCTATCTCTCATATTTTATCTTTTTTCTTAAGGATATGATTTCTCTCTCAATACATTCAATTTAGATCAATGTATATATAGTATGGAAATAATGTAAAGACTTACATACTGTCTTCTGTGGGGAGTGGGGGAGGGAAGTGAGATTTGGGGAAAAATTATGAAATTCAAAAAATAAATAAATATATTTATTTGAAAAAATAAAAAGGCCAAGAACCTGGACCATCACCAGTCATGCTGACCTATGTCTTGCTACTGGATGGCTAAGACCCTGGAGAAAAGAGTGGGGCTCAAAACATTACATAGTTCTGCCTCATGCAAATCCAATTTACTTGCATGTCAAAACATCATTTTGCAGATGTCATTGGTCCTCTTGGAGATTTAAGCATGAACAGCAGGAGAAACTAAGGATAATAGTTACCTGGTAGTTTCATAGTTGCATAGTAGTTAATTTATTGCAGTTAATTTATAATTTAACTAATTTTAATTAACTGATGTGTCCACCTGAGAATTCACTTTGCCAACTTTCCCCATCTCTTTTATTCTCTTGATCATTGGGGAAATGGATTATTTTTTTTTTATCAGCAGCAGAAGGTTCAGTGCATTTTTGTTATCCACTTAACTATTCTCTAAGCACTCAGACCAAAGCTGTTTTTCCTTTTTGTTTCCCCTTCAGTGATGGTTCTGTCCATTACACCTGATGTTTCTCCTGAGCAAATTCTTTTTAACTTTCCTAAATGACCTTACTAGTGATCTTTGGTGAATTTTCACTTAAGGAGACTGAAGGGGTGGAACAGATGACCTTTATCTTACATTTCTATAGTCACACCTTTCTACCTAGGCTAGACTAGTACATTTTTCTCAGTCTACCTCTCTATATGTCCCTTGTTGCTCTTCATAGGTTCTATGTTTTGTAAGATTGAGGTCACTTCATCTGTGTTACCTCCTGCTATCATCAGCTGTTCTGTACTACTCTCCTTATTTTTACTTAGGGATGCTCTCTGTTGATTCTTGGTGACTTCTTGTTGCTCTTCCTTCCTCTAATTATTTTCTGCTATTTTTCCTTTATCTTGAATTTCTTACTTGCAATCTCAACACCATGTGCTTTTTAATGTTCCTTTGAAAAACAAACAAAAATGGGAGTTGTGTATTTTTTCAAAAGCCATTCCTACATTTATTAATATAATCATGTATTTAATTGATATTTTTACTTATAGTGTATCATATATATATGTACATACATATAAAGTTTTATTAATACTGTACCAACCCTGAATTTTTATTATGAATCCAACTCTCACAGTATAGACTAATCCTTAGTTTGTCCTTTATATGGTTCTCCTTTCCTTTTCCTATTGACTCAGGTTTTTATTCCCTGCTATTCTCTTTCTGCTCTTTACTTTTTATTCATTTAAAAAAATTATCTTTCTGGGGTGGCTAGGTGGCGTAAGTGGATAAAGCACTGGCCCTGGAGTCAGGAGTACCTGGGTTCAAATCTGGTCTCAGACACTTAATAATTACCTAGCTGTGTGGCCTTGGGCAAGCCACTTAACCCCATTTGCCTTGCAAAAACCTAAAAAAATTATCTTTCATTGTGAATGACTAAATCTACCCTATGAACTTGGTGACAGCATGGCAAACTGTTAGGAATCAGGCTGTGATGGACTGTAACTATCACCTTGATTTTTCATATGAAGAAACTGATGTTTAGAGAGATTAACTGATTTTTACAGTTCATAGTGACCACAGTATCTCAGATTTAGAGCTGGAAGGGACCCAGAGGCCATCAAATCCTTATTTCATATTTTTAGAAACTGAAACACAGAAAATGGGGAAATTCTGTTTGTACACAGCTAATAAGTGTCCAAGGTGGGATTTGAATCCAGACTTTCTATTTCCAAGGCCACTGCTCTCTCTACCATACTATCATGTTTCTCATTATAGAATCTAAAGGCCAATACCATAATTTTCAGGGGAATCAGAAAGTCAATGATGCTGTGAATGACTATCATAAAATTGATGAAGAGTGGAGTTGAGTTATTGAGGCTTCACTAGGAATATGAAAATCTGAGAGCGCTATAGCAATCTATGATCTATGTATGGGAGTAGAATTAGGTATTTCTATTAGGGACACTGACGATGAGTCAGATCCTTTGAAAAGAGAGTACCTCAGCTTAATTTAATACTTGTATCCTGGTGGTAATGAGAAGTATGTGTGAGTGTTTGTGTGTGTGTGTGTGTGTGTGTGTGTGTGTTTGTGGGGTCTATGTGAGGAATTTTATCTCTCACATTATATTATGGTGTTAAACTCTTGTCTAAGTGACTGGTAACATGAGTCCTTCATGACCAACATAGGACAAAGAAGGAGTTTAGGAATTTTACTAAACTATCTAATAAAATATTATAAAAGAATTATCCTAAAGATCCAATTGTGGTATGAACACATTACAGTCAATGCCTCTTTTTTCTCCCTTCTTTCTTATTTTTTTCCCAATTATATGCAAAGATAGTTTTCACCATTCATCCTTTTGAAAACTTTGGAATTCCACATTTTTTTCAACATCCACTGTTCCTTCCTCACTCCTGAAGGTAGTGAACAAACTGATAGGTTTTATATGTGTCTATAGGTTTTATTGTGTTTAACATTTCCATATTAGGCATGTTGTGAAAGAAGAATTAGAAATAAGGGAGGAAAAGATCATGAGAAAGAAAGAACATAAAAGAAGTTTTAAAGAGTGAACATAGTATCCATTCAGACTACAGTTTTTTTTTCTCTGTATGTGGATGAGATCTTCCACAATAACTCTCTCAGGATGGCAGTCAATACCTCCTCTTAAAATAATACACTGTTAGCCATCACAGATAGTCACTGACGAAATTCAAGAAACTCCTCAGCTAATGTGATGGAATTATAGGGTAATGGTCACTGGATACAGACAATTGAGAGTTCGAATTGACTGTCTGAATGATTTCTACAGTGGCCTTACAAAGTAAGCAGCAGCTCTGAGGAAAGAGTTCACTCTTGCTCCTCTCGTAGCTTGAGGGGAAAGGGATTTCTCTCTCTGGGTCAGTGTCACCATGGTAATGGAGTGGGCAGTAGAAGCAAGTAACAATAGGAGATTTGCTTTCATGAAATCTAAGAGTGGAATTCAAGAGCATTGCGCTTTGAATCTGTTTTTTTTTCCCCAGAGATGGAATTACCAATATCCTGAATAGTATGATCTCTAAATCTAAACTTTTGGTTGAAAAAGATTAACTGGGACAGCATCAACTTTGAGAGTTGCCATATGGAGAACTCCCAGTTCAAGAATTACTTAATTCAAAAATTCTTGGCACTGTGTCTTCTAGAGAGAGATTTTCTGATGAATTCTGCTCATAGGAGAGATGAGTCTATATACTTACTTGGCTCCTGCCCAGCATCCCTAATGGAAGATGAAGGCCTTTGGAACCTTCACCTTAAGTATAAGAAGAGGCAGTACTGCCTATAGTCAAGCAATGAAGCAGTGTTCATCTGAGAAGAATATGGTGGAAAACCTCAGAGCAACACCTGACAATGTTCAACAGAGCTGCATCTGATACTTGGTGAATTCTATAAAACAAAATGCAAATGAATGAATGACAGAGGAAACCAATTACATTGAAATGTGGTTATCAAAGTATTAAAAAAAGGAGTTTATAGACTCCAGATATAATGTCCCCCCTGCAAATACAATGTCTCCTCCTAAACATTATCTTCTCCCAGTTTACTCATGAAGGAACTCTGACTTCTACAGCAGCCTAGCTAAATCATTTATTTTGAGCTCTTGAATTCCACTGGATTAGAGGACTGGACATGTGATTTTATTGGTATGTGGAGTTCTCAAAGGAGGAAACTCCCTCCTTATACAGATTGTTTGTACATAAGTTATAGTCTCAAATGGTTGCCTAGGGCACTTCAAGATGGAATGATGTTTACCAGCATTATAGAGACAAAATATCAAGAGCAGGACATAAATCCAGACTTTCCTGGCTCTAAGGCTAACTATCCACCACACCACATTATATCTTGTTGTGTCTGTTACTATAATGATATGTTTGCAATTGCTCTGCTAAACTGAACAAATAGCATGGGTATGCTTGACTCCCCCCCCCCCCCACCATAAATTAGATGGTTGATTAAAGAGTTTTAGGGGTTTTTGAATGCCATTCAATTTAGGCATGACTAGATGATTGTCTATGCAGAAAAGATTCAAGGGGTATCTGTGGACTATTAGCTAACTAAGTGGTAGAATCTAATAATGTGATCTCATTTATAGAAATACTGTATGCAGAGTTTAGGAGGTGATAGTTCTAACTATGTATTTTGACATGGTTAGGTTTTGTCTGGAGAACTATATCCTGTTCTGTCACCATATTTTATTATTTTTTTTGCAAGGTAATGGACTTAAGTGACTTGCCCAAGGTCGCACAGCTAGGTAATTATTGATTGTCTGAGGCTGGATTTGAACTCAGGTCCTCCTGACACGAGGGTCAGTGTTCTATCCACTGCACCACCTAGCTGCCTTTGGTCACTATACTTTAAAAAAGCATTTTGACACAGATAGAATTTGTCATTCAGAGCATTCAGAAAATGATAAGACTAGAAAGGATACTGTAAGCCTTAATCGAAGTCACTAAGGATAGTTAACGTAGAAATAGAAATAACTAAAGATGAACCTATAGCTTCCTTTAAGGGCTGTCTAGGTGTTATAGTGGATAGAGTGGTAGGCTTGGAGTCAGGAAGACCTGTGATAAAATCTGGCCTTGGATACTTACTAGCTGTGACATGTTGGCAAATTACTTAACCTTTATTTACTTCAGTTTCTTCGTCTGAAAATGGAGATAATGATAACATCTAGTTCCCAGCATTGTTTAGAGAATCTTATGAATAATATTTCTAAAGCACTTAGGCACACCTGGCACATTCTAGATAACTGTTATGTATTAATATTATTATTATTGTTAATATGTTTTAGAAGGACTGTCATGTGGAAAAAAGAATTTGAGTTCTTTTATATGGATCCACAGGACAGAAGGAAGAATAATGGGTAGAAATTGAAGGAAGGTAGATATTAAATTGCTCTAAGGAAAATTTTCCCAATAAAGCATCCTCTACAGGTAGTGAGTTTTCCATCATAGTAGTTCTTTAAGCATAGGTTGGATGCACATTATTGGGAGTGTCATAAAGACCATGACTGTTCAGGGAAATATTGGACTAGATGGTTCTGAGCTCCCCTTAAACTTTGGTGTGCTCAAATTCCATGTTAATCCAGTGTTATTGTATTTGGAATAGGCTGTGTTGGATGGAGTTTATTTTTTTTTTAATTTTTTTTTTAGGTTTTTGCAAGGCAAATGAGGTTAAGTGGCTTGCCCAAGGTGACACAGATAGGTAATTATTAAGGGTCTGAGGCCAGATTTGAACCCAGGTACTCCTGACTCCAGGGCCTGTGCTCTATTCACTGTGCCACATAGCCACCCCTGGAGTTTATTTTTTAATAAGTGTTTTTCTGAGCTCTGGGCAGAATAACCACCTTTATATGTCTGGCAAAACCAACTCCTTAAATTAATAGTTTCTTTACTATTTAAGCAGCCTGTGTGCCATAACCCAGTAAAAATATCTCACTATTTCTTTCCATGTATTTATCCTTCTTCTATGGAGTTATGTTCATTTTAGAGGGAAGAAACACTAGGCAGTTGCCAAGACTAAAAATATCCCCACTTTAGGGAATCTCACTCATCTTTGAAAGAAAACTATAACTCTTTTCACTTAGTTGAGGTCATTCTTATGTAGATTCCAGCTGTCCACATGCTCATCAGTATGAAAGAGAATGATACCATTCACAGAGGCATTGGCAGATGGTGAGAATATTCATAACCTATCAGTGAGCATTTGGTGATGAGGATGCCAAGGAAGAACATCTGGGAACACAGATAGCAAAAATGATGGTGAATCAGGGTTGGGGGAAGTTCTGGGTTAAGATAAGGAAGACACAACAGGGATTTAGAGGGAGCATGGAGGAGGAAGCACAAGTAGGCATGGGAACTTTACTCTTAGCAGAGAGAAAATAGAAACTGAATAAAATGTAGCTGTACTTAATTGCTAGAATTCCAATTAGACCCAGCTGCCCTGTGTTCTAGTTTCTGCTCTGATTTCTCATGGGGATCATTGTTACCATCTCCTTCCTTAAATTGTTCTGAGGGGGTTGATGTTCCTCTTATATATTTTGAGATCTTTTGACCTCATTCTGCTTCTCTCCAGATTCTGTGGCTCTTATGCTTTAGAATGGGTCTCTGTTTTTCCATCTCTGATACAGGTTTATTCTGAGCTGTAGCTCTGATTAACATTACCAAGGGAAGTTTTTTTTGGTTTCTGTTACTCATTGCAGTCCCAGAATCTATGTCAGTAATTGTGTTAACCATGTCCCCAGGGAGTGATTATGGCAGTATGTTTTGTCAAATAACCTTTTCACAATTGCTAATTAGGAATCTTGGGGGACAGTGAAAAACTTTCTAGCCCAAAATGTGAGATGTAGAAAAGCAATTAAGAATTCTATTCCAAAGAAGTTTTCTCAGAACAAGGGGAAATCAAATTAAGATAGAGAATGGAAGAGATTAAGCCTCATAGGAGATTACGAGCACATGAGACAACTTCAAATTAATCACATTCAGTGAATGGACCACAGAGGTAGATTTCTGACATACCAGAGGGTTTCAAGAAGAAACTGCATGATCACTTGTCAAAGATATTGTTAAAGAGGTTTATTTTTTCCTCAAATTAGACCAGATAACTTATGGGATTCTTTGAGAATCTGAGATTCAGTGATACATAAATCACCCAGTGCTTAGGAGAAATGGAATTACAGAGACAGGAAATAGACTGGGAATCAGAAAACTTGGGTTCAAATTTTGCCTCTAATAATTACTTGATATATGACATTGGGTAGGTCATTTAACCTTTCTGTTAGTTTACTACATGAAAAATATGTGTCAAAACACATGCTATCTACCTGACATTATGTATTGGCATGAAAGCATTTCATGCACTCTAAAATGAAGAATAAAACTGATAATCAGGAGAGTAATCAAGTAAGGCTTACTACAACTGGGAAGATTTCCAGTTGAATAATTCATCTTTAATCATGCTATTCCAATTGATAAAACTTAGTTGTCTTTCTCTGCAATGATCTGGAAAGCCCTGGTGAATGTGTGTGGTCTGTTATCAGCGATGGAGATAGAAAATCCTGCTAAAGTTAAAGTCTTTTAAGAATTGTCTAGGTTTTCTGCTGAGGCTCTTAACTGCTCAGTGGAAAGATACTTATATTCAAAGGAGAAAAGTTTAAGGACTAGTTGGTCTCAAGGTGAGTAATTCTTTTCTTTTCTCTGAAACTCTTGTCAACTCTTCCACTTATGCAAGCATGGAGTGTTAAGTAAACATTATTTTCACCAAATATTATGCAAAAGTTTAAGCTTGAACTTTGGGTTAAATTGGAATAATTGAAGCAAAATTAAACCAAATTATTGCTTTATCTGGCAGAATTTTCAATATTTCATTCTTTTGGATCCCTATCTCTTCAGAGAAGTTTTTTTTCCACTCATTCCCAAGAATATCTTTTAATGTTATTTTTCCTTTTTTTTCTCTTTGGTTTGGCAAGGCAGTGGGGTTAAGTGACTTGCCCAAGATCACACAGCTAGGTTATTATTAAGTATCTGAGGCTGGATTTGAACTCAGGTCTTCCTGACTCCAGGGTTGGTTCTCTATCCACTGTGCCACCTAGTTGCCCCTTAATGCTATTTTTCATTATATTATTACTAGTTATTCTTTTTCAGTCATTTCAGCTACATCTGCCTCTTTGTGACTTCATTTAGGGTTTTCTAGGCAAAGACTGCAGTAATTTATCATTTCCTTTGGGTTAAGTGACTTTGTCTAGATTCACACAGCTAATGAGTTTAAATTTAGGTCTTCCTGACTCCAGGCCCAGGTGCTTTATCCATTGTGCCACCTAGCTGCTCATTATTATGGTTAGTCATTGCTAATTTCCATTTTAAATGACATCAGGGATGTGGCTACCATTTATTCAACAGACATACTGCTAACAAGATTCCTGTCTTCTATTCTTTTTTAGCAGTTCTATTCAGAACTGTTGAGAGCTACTCAGATTCTGCATCAGTAGTCTTGCAAATCCTAATCTTGTAAGTTTGTACCATATCTTTTGAAATCGTTTTCTTCAGTATTGCCTTAAGTATTGCCTCTCCTAATAATTATGTGGCCTTCCCTGTGCTTCTCTGGGTATTGACTTGAGGTAGAAGTGGAAGTTGGAAGGGAGAAAAATACTACCTTCTTTGGCTTTATTTGTGGAATGAGGGTTTTGCTGTCCAAACAGACACACCTATTCTTCTTTAACCATGTAGTTCCTATACCCTAGTCATTGTCCTCAAGTCTACCCCTGAAGAGAGAGACTTTGTCTTTCATTCATGTGGGTGTGCAAATGGTAGAAGGAATGAATAAAACTATGTCCTGATAGTCCAGTGTTGTCTAAGACAAAAATGGTTCCCTGACTAATTTCTAACTTAGGACACTCAGAGATACAGTTTAATTATACTTTATCACAAAAATAATAAATAGATCAAAACCACACAATTCTCTATTGCCCTCTATTGCCCAGGAGAAGCAGAATTTATTATTATTATTTTTTTTTGCTTAGGCTCAAAGTCTGTTCCTTTCTGTATTTCTATATAGCAATATCCAACTATGGTTCCTCAACTATTGAAACCCTCACTGTCATCCAATTTGCACATACATAGCTATAGCAGTTAGATTGATAAGATTTATCTAGCCAGCAAAATAAATTTAGAATAATACACAGAAATTAGAAAACTAACTTTTTTTTAAACTTTTGAAAATTTACAAAATAAATAACAAACTTGAAATGTATAAACATTTCTATATTCAGGGTAGAACAGAAAAAAAGGTTGTACTTGGCTGTGAATTTCTTTTATATAGAATTTTCTTTTTTCTTCTAAGTTTATATTAAATTCATCGCATGACTTTCAAAGTGATCCTGCTTGTCAGTGTTTCTTTCTGGTCTTCTTTCTATTCCTTTCTATGTGTTAAAGTGCTTCAATGACACTTATCTCTTTTCGTTCTTTCTTTCTTTCTTTCTTTCTTTCTTTCTTTCTTTCTTTCTTTCTTTCTTTCTTTCATAGGTTATTCCTGCTTACTTTTTTTCTTTCACCCATCAACACTGGAAAAAGAAAGGAAAAGAAAAGTGAAGCTCTTATAACAATATGTATAATCAAGAAAATTCTGACATTATCCAAGTCTGAAAATGTAGGTCACATTTTGCATATTGAGTCCTCTTTGTCAGGAGGTAGGCAATATGCTTCATCATAGTCCTCTGGAATCATGGCTGGTCATTGCATTGATCAGAATCTTTAAGTCCCTCAAAGTTGCAATGAAGGTGACTTTCCAGAATGATATAAACCTTAGAATCGACTCCTTTTCTACTCATGAATTCATCCTCCCAAATTGAAGGTCAACAACAATAATCCCATTCTGGATAGTGAGACATGAAGTTTCTGAGAGCAGTGGCCCCACATCTTGCTGTGCCCTAATGCTTGCTTCCTCAGTTTAGTATGCACTCCAGTTGCTATTTTATTTTTTTTGCTCAAAACACATGTTACACAACTGCTACTACCACAAAGAACTGCTCCTCAATTTGTCATATGGTCTGTTCAAAAACCTCCAACAGCAGCAGTAGTCCATCTCACCCTTTATGTTCCTGCAGTCAAACTCAATTCAGACTTTATGGCAGTTTCAGTCCATCTAAGAGGGGTAAGAAAATACCAATTCAAGGCTTCTCTCAGAAATCCACACAACTTGTTTCTATTCACTTCTCTCTATCTGCAGGCCTATGTTCCAAAATCCATTATACCTTATTTTTTTAAAATAGAATTTTATCTTTTTTCTAATTGGCTTTAAGATAGTTTCAACACTCATTTCCCCCTGTGACTCACTTTCTTTTTTCTTTTTTCCTTCTTTATTTAAATTTTTTCCAATTACATGTAAATATTGTGATCAACATTCATCTTTTTGTAAAATTGAGTTCCAAATATTTCTACCAACCTTCCTTCCTCTCTCCTCCCTGTGGCAGTGAACAATATGATATAGGTTGTATTTGTCCAATCCTGTTTAACATATTTTCACATAAGACATCAACATTCATTTTATATAAGAGTTAAAAGATTTTTCCAAAATTTTCTTCTTTCCTCCCTTGCCTCTCTTCCCCCCCCAAGACAACAAGCAATCTGGTATAGGTTTTATCTATACAATCATGTTAAATATATTTCCATGTTAGTTATAATTGAAAGAAGAAACAGAAGAAAAGGGTAAATATACAAAAAAATTAAAAAAGGGAAAATAGTGTACTTCAATCTGCATTCAGACTCAATAAATTTTTCTCCTCTGGATGTGGATAGAATTTTCTATCATGAATCTTTTGGAATTGTGTTGGATCATTATAGTGCTCAGAGGATCTAAATCTATCATAGTGGATCAGCACACAATATTGCTATTACTACGTACAATGTTCTCCTGGATCAGCTCACTTCACGCAGCATTATGTAAGTCTTTCCAGGTTTTTCTGCCTGTGTATCATTTCTTATAGCACAATATATTCCATTACATTCCTATATTACAACTTGTTCAGCCATTTCCCAATTGATGGGCATTCCTTCAATTTCTACATCTTTGCCACAACAAAAAGAGCTGCTATAAATATTTTTGTACATATAGGTCCTTTCTCCCCTTTAATGATTTCTTTAGAATGCAGACCTAGTATTAATAATGGTGGATCAAAGGGTATGTATAATTTGATTTCCCTTTTGGCATAGTTCCAAATTCCCCTCCAAAATGATCAATTCATTGTATAAGTCCACCAACAATTAAAGTCTCAATTTTCCCACATATTCTCCAACATTTATCGTTTTCCTTTCCTATTATACTATTATATAGCACTTTATCTGCATTCATATCCATCCTCTTACCATGTTTTATTGTGTAGAGCATATTAGTTTAAGTAGTTTATTTTAGGAAAGGAATTGTACCATTTTCTGTCTTTGTAACCCTAGGACCTAGCATAATGATTTGTCTAAGTAGTGAGTCTGCTATGAGCTCATGATCTAAGAGCCAGCCTATCTACATCTGCTTCTTTGTGGTCTTAGGGATACCCTGAGGAGCTGAGACTATCTATTTTCATTAACTTGAAACTTCATTTATTGTATCTCTTCAATGTTAGGTACCTTTGAATAGGATTATCCTAGCTTCATTAAACCACTTAACATCAATTAGTTTTTACTAAAGGATTTGAAGATATAGCAAGAACAAGGGTACAAGCACCTTGGGGGTACTTGTTTTCTCATCTTGATTTTTGGGAAGTGAGGACTCACATTTAACTCTATTCATGCAGAGAATTGGTCTCACCAAGTTCATATCAAGATGTATTGTCAAAAGAATATTTGTCTTGGCTACCAAAGAATTACCAAAGTACCAAAGATCACTTCCAAATGATATGCCTTGATTCTCAGGGGCATCAATCCTAGACTGGCTGCAAAATTCATATTCTGGGATATATTTGATGATAGGAAGATGGAATACCCAGAGACATGATTTCTAGACCTTTTTGAAACTCACAAGGTAAGAGGTTCTAATCCCTTCATTTGAAATGGAAAAGAACAAATTCAGAGTCAACCACATATTTGCCTTTGAGGAGAAAAAGTGTGTTCCTCTGAGAAAATTGTTTCTTATTATAAATGTAGACAAAACATGAAAGAACAATGTTTGAAGCTCTGTTCTTCTTTGTAAGATAACCCTAATTCCTGCTAAGTAGCCAATCAAGAAGATTTCTCCTTACCATGTCTCCTTACCAGAACCAGATTTATAATATCTATGTCTCCATGAATCTTCCAGAAGCAGACTTCTAGATGCTGTCAGAAGAATGCTGCCATATGCCAGCCCCCTGCTACAAATATTATCAATGTTTCATAAGTGTTTATTGATTTGCAAGCCCAAGAAGAGAAAGCTCAACTCTTGCTTTCAAAAATCTGATAGTCTAGTGGAACATAGGCATAGGTAATTTTAATAAAAGGCAGAACTTGAAAATACAGTTAAAAACTACAAGAATATTGCTGTGGCAACACAAAGAAGAGAAGGCTTTGTTCAGTAATTTTTTCAGTCACGCCTGACTTTTCATGATCCCATTTGGTTTTTTTTTTTTTTTTGACAAAGAAACTAAAGAGATTTGCCCTCTACATTTCTTTTTACAGCTGAGGAAACCAAGGCAAACTGGGTTAAGAGACTTGCCCAGGGTTACACAGCTAGTAAACGATTGAAATTAAATTTGAGTTCCAGAAGGTAAGTCTTTCTGACTTCAGGTGGAGCTATTGTAGAGCTCCCTCTTTATCATGCCATTTAGTTAACATTGAAAAGACTCAAGGAGAAGCTAACATAATAGGTGTAACATATCTTAGTTCTCTGTTTACATGACCTAGGATAAACCTAAGTGATTTCTCAAAAATTCTTTTCTTTAGCTCACGTTCTTTGTTTTTGTACAATTCTTTTTTTATTTAATTTTTATTTATTCTCATTTTGTACAGATAATGTTTTTTATACATTAATAAAATATTCTTGTTTAAGAGTAAACAAAATACCCTCCCCCACCAAAATATAGACTTACTTGAGCGATAAAGTAAAGGGGAGAGAAAAATATTAAAATGAAAATAAAAAAATAGTAAAAATTATAAATATGGTCAGGTGGCACGGTGGACGGAGCACCAGCCCTGGAGCCAGGAGTACCTGAGCCCAAATCTGGCCCTGTACACCCAACAATCACCCAGCTGTGTGACATGCAAGCCACCCCAACCCCACTGCCCTGCAAAAACCAAAAAAAAAGGCCCAAGATAAAATAAAATAATAATAATAGTAGGGGCAGCCGGGTGGTGGACAGAGCACTGACCCTTGAGCCAGGATCACCCTGGCCCAAACCAGCCTCAGACACCCAAAGATTACCCTGCTATGTGGCCCCAGGCAGGCCACACAGCCCCATTTGCCCTGAACCTTCACCCCAAAATAATAATAATAAAAAATGTGCTTCAGTCTGTGTTCCATTCTTTATGATATGCCCATCACAAAAGCTACTTCCATATTTTCCCCACTGTTGCCATTGCTGATCCCAACTCCCTTCTTTCGTATTTCTCCACTACCATGTACTACATTTTCTCTCTCCTTTTACTCTGACTCTGCTGTAGGGTAGCTGAGTGGCACAGCAGACAGATTCCTGGCCCTGGGACCAAGAGGCCCTGAGCCCCCATACCACCCCTTAGGCCCAGCATCCACCTGGCCCTATGGTCCCGGACAGGCCATTCAATCCCAGCCTCTTGCAAGAAATAAAAAATAAAATGTGTTATATCTGACCACTCTTCCCCCATGGTCCATCCTCTCCTCCATCATTCACATCCCCACCCCCTTCCCCCTGTCCCCCCTCCTTCTTACTCCAGATGTCTATACCCCATTGAGTATATATGCTGTTTCCTCTCCTAATCACCTCTGATAAGAGCGAAGATTCCCTCGTTCCCCCTTGCCTTCCCCCCTTCTATATCATTGCAATAGCTCATTGTAATAAAGAAAAATCTTATTATATGAAATATCTTGGCCTATTCCTCCCCTTTCCTTTTTCTTTCTCCCATTACATTTCCCTTTTTTCTATTGACTCCATTTTTACACCATATTTTATCTTCAAATTCAGCTTTCTCCTGTGCTTCATCTATAAAAGCTCCTTCTACCTGCTCTGTTAATTGAAAAGGTTCATATGAGTATTATCAGTGTCATTTTTCTATACAGGAATACATGCAATTCATCATCATTAAATCCTCAAGAGAACTAAAGTGACAGAAAAGAAAAACTGTTTTTCTATCTGTGTTCAGATACCATCGACTGTCTCTAGGATGGGTTGCATTCTTTATCTTAAGGCCGTCAGAGAAGTTGCTTCAATATTTTTTCCCACAGTTACTATTGTTACATGTATTTCCCTCCATTATCTTCCTCCCCACTCCCATTTATTCTATTCTTTGTCTCCTTTCACCCCATCCCTCCTCAGAAGTGTGTTGTGTCTGATTACCCTCTCCCACTAACTTCCCTCTCTTCTATCATCTACATGTCCCCTCTCCGCCACCATAACCCTATCCCCTTTCTCCCACCCCTCTCCTCTCTTTTTTCCTCTAGGGTAAGATAGATTTCTATACCCTATTGAACATGTTTCTTATTGCCTCTCTGAGCCATTTCTGATAAGAATGAAAGCTCACTTGTCCCACCTCACTTTTGGTCCTTTGGCTCCAACACAAAAACTTTTTCTTGACTCTTTTATGTGAAATATCTTAGCCCATTCCATTTCTCCTTTCCCTTTTTCCCCAATACATTCCTTTTTCACCTGCAGATTCTATCTTTATGATGTGCCTTGTCTATATAAGCTCCTTCTCATTGTTCTTTTGATAAGGTTCATATGAAGAGTTACCAGTATCTTCTGCCCTGACAGAAATACATGCAGTTCAACATCATTAAATCCTTCATAATTAGCCCTTCCCATCCACCCTCTCTATGCTTCACCTGAGTCCTGTACTTGGAGATCAAACTTTCTGATCAGCTCTGGTCATTTCAATAGGAAAATTTGAAATTCCCCTATTTTTTAATATGTCTACCTTTTCCCCTGAAAGCTTTTTTGCCTTCCAGAATATCATATTCCAAGCACTATGAGCCCTTAATATAGATATTGCTAAATTCTGTGTAATCCTGACAGTAGTTGCATGGTAATTGAATTGTTTCTTTCTGGTTGCTAGTAGTATTTTCTCATTGATTTGGGAGTTCTGGAATTTGGCTACAATATTCCTGGGAGATAATTATGGGGTATCTCTTTCAGGCGATGATTGGTTGATTTCTTTATTCTTTGCTTCTAGGATATCAGGACAATTTTGCTGGATTATTTTTTGAAAAATGAAGACTAGACTCTTTTTTTCTTTGTCATGACTTTCAGATAGGTCAATAATTTTTAAATTATCTTTCCTAGATCTGTTTTCCAGATCAGTTATTTTTCCAATGAGTTATTTTATATTTTATTCTAGTTTTTCATTCTTTTGATTTTGTTTTATTGTTTCTTGATTCTTCACAAAGTCATCAGCTTCCTTTAGCTCCATTCTACATTGAAGGAGTTATTTTCTTCAGAGAACTTTCTTATCTCCTTTTCCTATTGACTAATTCTGCTTTTAAATTCTGCTTTTTCTCCTTATTGACCTTTTGGACTGTTTTTTCCATTTGACCTAAACTGGTTTTCAACGTGCTATTTTCTTTGCTATTTTTAGTAGCTCCTTCACAAGTTGTTGATTTTCATGATTTTTCTTCATTGCTCTCATTTTTCTTCCCAATTTTCCCCTCTATTTCCCTTCCTTGCTTTTCCAAAAGCCTGAGACCAATTCTTATTTTTCTTGGAGGCTTTAGATACAGAAGCCTTGACTTTCTCATCTTCTAAAAATTGAAGATAATAAACTTCTTTTTGAATTCCATAATTCCTTCTCTAGATTCAGATGGTATTTTCCATCTCAGATCCCCTAAAATTGTTCCTGATTATTACACTGATGGTGTGAGCAAGTCAATCAAGGTTGATCATCATCCATTGTTGTTAATGTGTACAATGTTCTTCAGGTTCTGCTCATCTCATTCAGCATCAATTCATGCAAGTCTTTTCAGGCTCTTCTGAAATCCTGTCCCTCAAGATTTCTTATAGAACAATAGTGATCTGTCACATCCTGTATTTTCTCATGTATAAGTTGTACCTTAATTTTGGGGTCCAAAATTTGAAAAAAGGTATTACATAAAATTATCGAACTCAAGTTTTATTCACCATAAAATTCATACAACTCCTCATCACCAACAAAACTGTTATCCGTTATCTTGTCCTCATCTGCATTTGATGGTGAATCACTGTTCATATATTGCATCATCCTCAGTTGCATCTATTGCATTTGAAATGACACACTTCTTAAAAGACTTGACAATGATCTCAATCTTGATATTATCCCAGGCTCTTTTCATTCTGGTACGAACTTCTCTTTCAGTTGGTTTCTTCCCTCCTCCTGCTGATGTCAAATTGTCCCCAGAAGACTACATCCATTGGTTCCATTTGTCTCTCATGGCTGTTTTGAAGGGTTTGCTAATGCTGACATCAAGTGGTTGGAGCTGGGATGTCAAGCCTCCAAGTATGATGGCAAGTTTTGTTTTTTTGTTCTGCAGCAATCATCTTTGTGTTTGTTGTTAGGTGTAACCTGAACTGAATAAACACCAATAGGGCAGGTTTGAGTAAGAGCCCACCTGGTCTCCTGCTCCAAACTTTCTCAAACTGATCTTCATCCCATCCTGATCCATCCAAACCTTGTCATGAACATGCACAATCACTCCTCAAGGAATGTCTTTTGGCATTGTTTTGCATTTGAAGATCAACATAGGAAACAGCTTGTTTCTGTAGTCACAACACACTAGAACAGCTTATAATGGACTCTTTTCATGTCCATTTGTCTTCACAATTTACAATTTTTACCCCCTTCTTGTCAACAGTTCTGTTAATTGAGGCATCACATTGAAGGGGGACTGACCATTTTGCAATCTGTCTCAAGAAACTGATGTGTCTTCTGACATTGAATGATAAAACGTTGAAATTCAAAGACCTTCTGCTCATAGCTTTCGGCTATGAGCATCACAACTCAAAGCATCTTTTGGGCAAGTCTGGTGCATGTATACATGCTTAGTCCATTCTTTTTCTTGAATCTGAAGTACCAATTATGCCCTCTTTTGAAGTCAGTTACTTCTTTTTCATCAGCAATTCTTCTTGCCTCATGCTGAACCATCTTTGGGGACACAGGAATTGCCCTTTGCTCTTCAATTCATATTTTTAAGTCCCTCTCTAAATCAGGTCATTTTGCTGACATGCCTCTCATAGCCTTCTGCCATGGTGTTTTCAGTGGGTTACTTCCTTCTGTATCTAGTCTAGGATTGTTTTCTCAGTTGGAGGAGGATCAAACCGAGGTTCAGCAGCACCATTTCCCTTCAGTTTTCAAACTGGATCACTTTAAATTTGAATTCAGCACTGTACAAAAATCTTTTCTGAGCCATTTCTGGACAGAAAGTGGCAAAACATAACAATATACCGGTAACAAATGTGAAACAATGAGCTCAAAGACAAGTGTGAAAAAGTGGGAAATGCAAGTAAAAAATCTACAAACATTATATAAGATACTCCCAGCTTTTAGACCTCAATTTTTTTTGAAAATGGTATGTTTTATGGGGCGGCTTGGTGGTGCAGTGGATAGAGCACCGGCCTTGGAGTCAGGAGTACCTGAGTTCAAATTTGGCCTCAGACACTTAATAATTACCTAGCTGTGTGACCTTGGGCAAGCCACTTAACCCCATTGTCTTGCAAAAACTAAAAAAAAAAGGCATGTTTTATACATGGGGAAATATAGTATCTATACCACAGTTTGTTCAACCATTCCCCAGTTGATGGTTATCCCCTCAATTTCCAGTTCTTTGCCACAACAAACAGAGCTGCTATGAATATTTTTTGTACATGTGTAATTTTTACCCTTTTTCATAATCTCTTCAGGATACAGACCCAGTAGTGGTATTGATGGATCAAAGGGCATGCACATTTTCACTGCTTGTTGGGCATAATGCCAAATTTCTCTCCAGAAAGGTTAGTTCACAATTCTACCAAAAATGAATTAGTGTACCAGATTTCTTGCAGCTGCTCCAACATTGATCATTGTCCTTTCTGGTCATATTGATCAATCTGAGAGGTGTGAGGGTGCGGGGGTCCAGCCTCTGTGGGGTCCTTGGAACCTGACAGGAGGGAGAGAGTCGGTGAAATGAGTTGAGTCAACAAGTGGGTAAAGGCAGGAGCAGGTTGACTGACTGTCAGCTGCTTAGATTTATTTTTATAGTCTTAGAATCATACAAAACAAGCAAACTAAAATCATTTCCTTGGTTACAAAAGTATACAATTTTCATCATTAATCACATAGTTCATATGGTTACAAGTTTGATCATGTAGTAGTTACAAGTGTGATTATCAATCATGTAGTTAATTTTCTTGTCCCTGCTCAGACCGTGATGACCTCAACCTGCCTGTTGCCTAGTTTGTTGCTGCATAGTAAAGTTATTAATTAAACAGAACTTTCCTTAGAATAATCTTTGATATAACTTGTTTAATGGAATGCTTCTATGTTTTTGTATCGCATATGTAATGTTTTCGATATGCTCCCTTGACAACCTATAGCAAGGGTAGTTATGTTTGTCCACCTGTCCATTGACTCCTTCAATAACTAATTTTCCTTTCAGCCCTTGTTGGTAGATGCTATGTTTTCTATGACTTTTTATTCTTTGCCAATAAACTAAGGCTGTTAGAGTTCACATATTGGTTGCCTATACTAACTATTCTCTCACCATCTTTATCATATATTCTTGTGTATGATAAGGGGGGCAAAACTGTTAATTTCCATGGAATTCTATCTGAGCCATCTTGTATCTGGTTTCCCTGTATATATTCTGACATCTCCCTGGAACTCCCAGTGCTGTATCTTCCAAAGATTTCATAATGCTGAAGCCTTTTGTATGTCTCAGGGAGAGGCAGTCCTTTTAAATTTGGACAGAGTTCACAATCTGTTTTATTCAAGGAATTTCTCTGAAATCCTTCCTTTATAGTCATTCCATTATTAGGATGAGTAAGTTTTGCAGTCAATAATAGACCTATAAATATAGGTATACATGGAATCCCTATATATATTGAAGAAGGAAATGTTGTTCCATCAGGCAGTGTGACTGCCCTGAGTCTTCTTGCCGCGACTGTGTCAAACAGCTTAGAAACCCTGGCTCCCCAAATTTCCCCCTTTTAGATTTAATTTGTTAGCAGAAAGTTCAACTTGGGCTGTTCGAATTGATCTTATTATAATCTTGAAGAGGACTGGAAGACAAAAAGGAGGATTAATAGAGATAATATAACACCCAAAGATGCTATAACATACATTATTAAATTGCGAGAATTAAAAAAAGACTTCAAGTTTGTTAAAAATTTGGAAGTCACATCAGCAGGAGTCAGAAGAGCTGATGGAGCAGAAGATAAGGTAGATATTTGGGAATGTAATTTTGATAAATCTAATGACAAGTCAGAATGATTCCAGATACCAAGGACATGGTTCTTAACATTGTCCCAGGGAACAGCCGAAGCATTCCATGGCAGAGGGGTAACACAGATAGATTTCAGGGAAAAATGACACCTAGTGGATTGACGAACTTTCAAATCTTGTAACTTATCCCCTAAATATAGAACCGTCTCCTCTAAAGCATTAACCTTAGCTTCTAGCTTCCTATCGATTATTTCTTGTGACATTAGGGCGCGGCAAACATTCTTCTTAATCTGATCCACCATGTGTGCTGTATGCACTTCTTGAATAAGAGCAGTGGAGGCCAAGGCAACAGAAGTTACAATAGCAATTAAGGCAGAAATTCCCAGTATCAGGGAAACTATAAATCTTTTTTTGCTGGGAGAGAGCATTACTGACAACATCTAAAGCAAATAACCCAGAATCATCAGACCATGTCTCACTGAGGGTAGTAGGGAGTAGGATAAAAGAGGGTTGATGGATTACAATAACAGCATTTACATTAGATTTAGAATGAATGCAATTAGAAATTATACAGGCAGTACAGTTAACAACAAATAAATCTGGAGACATTTCTTTTATAATAAAATCAGCATCAGATGGAACTAACAAGAGAGCAAAAGGTGCTGAAACACATGATTGGACAAAATAAGACATATATTCTTGAGCCGGACGTTTCAGTTTTAAAGGTTGAGATGCTATAGAAAGTTTGGAAAGATGGGGCACCAGTCTGCAGGGGTCCAGCCTCCGCGGGGTCCTTGGAACCTGACAGGTGGGAGAGAGACGGCGAAATGAGTTGAGTCAACAAGTGAGTAAAGGTAGGAGCAGGTTGACTGACTATCAGCTGCTTAGATTTATTTTTATAGTCTTAGAATCATATGAAACAAGCAAACTAAAATCATTTCCTTGGTTAAAAAGGTATACAATTTTCATCATTAATCACATAGTTCATATGGTTACAAGTTTGATCATGTAGTGGTTACAAGTGTGATTATCAATCATGTAGTTAAGTTTCTTGTCCCTGCTCAGACCATGATGACCTCAACCTGCCCGTTGCCTAGTTGGTTGCTGCATAGTAAAGTTATTGATTAAACAGAACTTTCCTTAGAATAATCTTTGATATAATTTGTTTAATGGAATGCTTCTATGTTTTTATATCACATATGTAATGTTTTCGATATGCTCCCTTGACAACCTATAGCGAGGGTAGTTATGTTTGTCCACCTGTCCGTTGACTCCTTCAATAACTAATTTTCCTTTCAGCCCTTGTTGGTAGATGCTATGTTTTCTATGACTTTTTATTCTTTGCCAATAAACTAAGGCTGTTAGAGTTCACATATTGGTTGCCTATACTAACTATTCTCTCACCATCTTTATCATATATTCCTGTGTATGATAAGGGGGGCAAAACTATTCATTTCCCTGGAATTCTATCTGAGCCATCTTGTATCTGGTTTCCCTGTATATATTCTGACATCTCCCTGGAACTCCCAGTGCTGTTTCTTCCAAAGATTTCATAATGCTGAAGCCTTTTGTATGTCTCAGGGAGAGGCAGTCCTTTTAAATTTGGACAGAGTTCACAATCTGTTTTATTCAAGGAATTTCTCTGAAATCCTTCCTTTATAGTCATTCTATTATTAGGATGAGTAAGTTTTGCAATCAATAATAGACCTATAAATATGGGTATACATGGAATCCCTATATATATTGAAGAAGGAAATGTTGTTCCATCAGGCAGTGTGACTGCCCTGAGTCTTCTTGCTGTGACTGTGTGAAACAGCTTAGAGACCCTGGCTCCCAACATGAGGGGAACCTCAGAGATGCTTTAATTTGCATTTCTCTAATCAATACTAATTTAGAATAATTTTTCACATGATTATAGATTTCTTTAATTTCTTCACCTGGGAATTACCTTTGCATATCTTTTGATCATTTGTTATTTGGGGAATGACTCATTAAAATTTTTTTTAAAATAAATTTGATCTCCTGAGTTATTTTGAACTAGGTCTTGTATTTCCCTGAGTAGAATCCACATCTTTCACCACCATTCTACTGTCTTGCATAGTTGCTTCTGTTTATATTCCCCACTTAGTTTGGGGGGGGGGTCTTGGAACAAAGTAACCATGGCTCTCATTTATCCTATATTCATTGTTCTTAGGAACCTTTCAATATAGACTGACTGAGAACTCTGAGAAGGTGGAAGACAATGATGGAACAGTCTTCTTTTTTTTAAGTTTTTTGCAAGGCAGTGGGGTTAAATGACTTGCCCAAAGTTGCACAGCTAGGCAATTAGTGTCTGAGGCCGAATTTGAACTCAGGTCTAGCTGCCCCCATGGAACAGTCTTCTTTACTGTTGCTCATGAAATGGAAACGTAATAATACCCAAAACCTAGAATTAAAGTGTCAAAACTAGAAGAAACTTTAAAAATTATTTAATCCAATTTCCTAAATTTTACAGGAGAGGAAATGGAAATCTCATAGAAGGTAAAATTTGACTAAAGTCACACACACACAACATGGGGTAGAAATCCTGGGTAAGGGGATTATAGGATTTGGAACTGGAATAGATTCTACAGAAGGAGAAAGATTTCCTAACTCCCAGAACAGAGTGCTTTCACTTCTTTTGTCTCTTAAGGCTTCTAGTTATCAAGTATTTGATTTTATAAATGATTTTGATTTAGATTGTCTAAGTCAGGCTCACTGTTTCCACTCTAATGGGAATCTCTGTTACTGAAAGAAGATGGACCCATCCTCTGTTTACAGAAAACACAACTAGAATTTGTGATAGGGAGTAAACTAAACTGAATTTTGGATTAGGAGATATTGTAGAGGCATTTGGGTAGCCATAACACTAGAAAGAAGTTATGGGCCAAGTGATAATAAATAATGGAAATGTGGAAACCAGAGAAAAGGAGACTTTATTCTGAATGGTACTGCCAAAGTTTGGTGGCTAATGGTATTTTTCTAAAGTTTAGAGCTGATCATGTCACCTCCCTCCTCAATAAACTACAGAGACTTGCAGTTTCATACAGGTTTAAATAAAAAGTATTCTGACATTCAAAGTCCTTTATAAGATAGCTCCCTCTGACCATCTTACATGTTAATTCCCACCACATTCAATTTGATCCAGTGAGGGTGGTCTCCAGTCTGTTCCATTACCAATATGCTCCATCTCTTAACCCTGGACATTTTCTCTGACTGTTCCCTTTGTCTTAAATGTTCCTCCTCCACTAGGATCACTGAAGTTCCTGATTTCCTTTAAATTAAAAATAAAATCTCATCTCCTACAGAAAACCTTTCCCTACTTCTCTTAAATCTGGTGCCTTCCCTCTAATAATATATATATATATATATATATATATATATATATATATATATATATATATACACTTGTTTGCATACTGTCTTCCCCATTAAATTATAAACTCCTTGAGAGTAAGGACTGTCTTTTGTCTCATTTTATATTCTCTATGGGTAGCACAGAGTAAGTGCTTAGTAAATAGTGATTGATTGATTCATTGATGACTTCTAGTTTTGACTCACTTGTGATGAGAGCCTCTTGAAAAAGCATTGGGAAGAAGTACAATGTTAAGAATGAATAATAAAATTAGCAGAATAACAGAAAGCCTAAATAATTATAATAATCAACATTTTTGCTGATATTTTTTGGTTTGCAAAATGTGCTATCTCATTTGTTTATCACCAACAACTCTGGGAAGTAGATGCTATTATTTTCTCCATTTTACAGATAAGGAAACTGAAGTGAAAAAGGTTAAGTGATTTACCCAAAGTCACACAGCTAGTTAGTGTCTGAGTAAAGACCAAACTCAATTCCATGTCTCTGTCCATTGTGCCACCTATCCATTGTAGTAGGGAACTTAGAAGATCAACCAAATTTAACTATGAGCAATGGAAAATAGCAAATGCCCCACCTAGGGCTTGCCCCTCTCGCTGTTTGATTGGGGAAAAGATGTGTGGGGATGCGTTCTATTGGAAATGGGCTAAACACTCTACTTTTGGATAAAAGTTCTCCCTGTAACTTTTTGTATCATCAACACCTATCACAAGGTCTGTCATAGTAGGTACTAGTGAATACCAAATATTGGTAAATATAGTGGGAAATTGGTAAACACCTGCTAAATAAATAGAATTGTTAAAATTTTTAAAAAATTGGTAAACATAATAAATCCTTGCTGATTGATGGTTTTTAATGTGAATAAGACTTGCACTGTGATCCTGAGTGCTTAGAAGTGGTCACTTTTTTGAAAAATCCATACATTTGAGTGGAATATTCTTAGTAAAACCCTCATAAGGTTAATATTCCCAGTGAAGTCTTCTCAGGGTTAAGAAATACTAAGAAAAACAAACCATTATTCTTTTTTTTAAGGTTTTTGCAAGGCAAATGGGGTTAAGTGGCTTGCCCAAGGCCACACAGCTAGGTAATTATTTTTTTTTTCATTCACTTTTTTTTAATGTTTTTTTTATTCTCATTTCGTACAAATGTTTTTTTTTTACATTAATAAAATATACTTGTTTACAAGTAAACAAAATACCCCTCCCTCTATGAATATAGATAGACTTGCTTGGGCGAAAAAGTAAAGGGGAGAGAAAAAAATTAAAATTAAAAAAAATAATAGTAATAATTGTAGCTATGGCCAGGTGGTGCAATGGATGAAGCATCAGCTCTGGAGCCACGAGCACCTGAGTCCATATCCAGCTTCGTAAACCCAATAATCACCCAGCCATGTGACATGCAAGCCACCCGATCCCCACTGCCCTGCAAAAACCAAAAAGAAGAAAGAAAAAAAAAGACCCAAAATAAAATAAAATAGTAATAATAGTAGGGGTGGCTGGGTGGCAGACAGAGCATTGGCCCTTGAGCCAGGAGCACCTGGGTCCGAATCCGGCCTCAAACACCCAAAGATCATTCTGCTATGTGGCTCCAGGTAGTCCACCCAACCCCACTTGCCCTGAACCCTCTCCCCAAATAATAATAACAACAAAAAATGCGCTTCAGTTTTTGTTCCAACACTATCAACTCTATCGTGAGTGGATCACATTCTTTATGATAAGTCCATCACAAAAGTTACTTCCATATTTTTCCAACGTTGCCATTGCTGATCACAACTCCCTCCTTTCTTATTTCTCCACTACCATGTACTATATTTCCTTTCTCCTTTCACTCTGACTCTGCTGTAGGGTCGCTGAGTGGTGCAGCAGACAGATCCCTGGTCCTGGGGCCAAGAAGCCCTGAGCCCAGAACCCACCTGGCCCTATGGTCCTGGGCAGGCCATCCAGTCCCAGCCTCTTGCAAGAAGTAAAAAAGAAAATATGTTATATCTGAACACTGTCCCGCCATGGTCCATCCTCTCCTCCTTTATTCACATCCCCACCCCTTCCCCCTGCTCCCCCCTCCTTCTTACTCCAGTTGTCTATACCCCATTTAGTATATTTGCTGTTTGCTCTCCTAGCCATCTCTGATGAGAGCAAAGGTTCCCTCATTCCCCCTTGCCTCCCTCCTTCCATATCATTGCAATAGCTCATTGTAATAAAAAAAAATCTTATTATGTGAAATATCTTGGACTATTCCTCCCTCTCCTTTTTCTTTCCCCCTTTCCATTTCCCTTTTTTTCCTATTGACTCCATTTTTACACTATATTTTATCTTCAAATTCAGCTTTCTTCTGTGCTTCAACTATAAAAGCTCCCTCTACCTGCTCTATTAGCTGAGATGGTTCATATGAATATTATCAGTATCATTTTTCTATACATGCAGTTCATCCTCATTAAGTCCCTCATATTTCCCCCCTCTCCTCCAATCTCCATGCTTCACCCGAGTCCTGTATCTGAAGATCAAACCTTCTGTTCAGCTCTGGCCATTCCAAAAGGAACCTTTGAAATTCCCCTGGTTCATTGAAAGTCCATCTTTTTCCCTGGAAGAGGACATTCAGCCTTGCTGGGTAGTTCATTCTTGGCTACATTCTAAGCTCTTTTGCCTTCCGGTATATTGTATTCCAAGCCCTACGAGCTTCCAATGTAGATGCTGCTAAGTCCTGAGTGATCCTGACTGCAGCTCCATGATATTTGAACTGTGTCCTTCTGGCTGCTTGTAATATTTTCTCTTTGACTTGGGAGTTCTGGAACTTGGCTATAACATTCCTAGGGGTTGGTTTTTTGGGATCTCTTTCTCGGGGGGATTGGTGGATTCTCTTCATTTCTATTTTGCCCTCTGCTTCTAGAATATCAGGGCAATTTTCCTGTAGTAATTCTTTGAAAATGATGTCAAGGCTCTTTTCCTGATCATGACTTTCAGGTATTCCAATAATTTTCAAATTATCTTTCCTAAGTCTGTTTTCCATATCAGTTGGTTTTTCAATGAGATATTTCAAATTTTCTTCTAATTTTTCATTTTTTTGGTTTTGAAGTATTGATTCCTGATTTCTGGTAAATTCATCAATCTCCCTGAATTCTATTCTTTGTCTGAAGGATTTATTCTCCTCAGAGAGTTTTCTTATCTCTTTTTCCAACTGGCCAATTTTGCTTTTTAAAGCATTCTTCTCCTCAATAACTTTTTGAACTGTTTTATCCATTTGACCTAAGGTGGTTTTTAGCATGCTATTTTCTTCAGCATTTTTTTGGATTTCCTTGACTAAGCTGCTGACTTCATTTTCATGTTTTTCCTGCATCTCTCTCCTTTCTTTTTCTAGTTTTTCTTCCAACTCCCTCATTTGATTTTCAAAGTCTTTTTTGAACTCTATCATAGTCTGAGCCCAATTTCTGTTTTTCTTGGAGTCTTTAGATGCAGGAGCTTGTGCTTCCTCATCTTCAGACTGAGTATTTTGATCCTTCTTGGGCTCATTTGCAAAATATTTCTCAATGGTCTTCCTCTTATTTCTTTGCTTGTTTATTTTCCCAGCCTAAGCCTGTTTTTTGGGGGTGCTTCCTGAGTTTTTGGGACACTCCCACAAGGGTCTCAGTGTGTGAGGTTCTGTCCTCCCTCCTGGTCTGTGAATGACCATAAGTGCCCCCCTCTGCCATGGGGCTGAGGTGGGGGGGCCTGCTGTTCTATGGGGGGCCTAGACTGGGATCAGGATCTGAATGTGTTCAGAGCCCCAGAGTCCTGTTCCAGAGGCAGAGGACAGAGCTCTGCAGTCTCTCTCTCTTCACTCCCCTCCCTCAGCTCAATGGGCTCATGCCCCAGGGGCTCCTGCTTACTGGTTCCGCCTGCTTCTGTTTCTTGGATTTGGGCTTCAGAAAGACCAAGCTGCTTGCTGTGTGCCCTGAGGGCTGGGCTCCATGTGCTCGCTCTGGCAGAGGTTCCCCCATGCTCTGGCATGCTGTTCCCCCACTTTGTGCCGGTGCTCCCCGGGGTGCAGCTCAGGAGACTCCCCCGCTGCTGTGAGCCTTGGCTCCCAGTGCCCTCTGGCTGCCTCCGGGAGGCTGAAGTTCTTTGGCTCTGGTGGGCTGCCCCTCTGGTGGGCCGCACCTCCAGCCCCGGGGAGCAGAGGCTTTCTGCTCTTTTCCAGGTTACCTTGAGTAGGAGAACTGCCTCACTGGGTCCCTTTGTGGGTTCTGTCTCTCGAAAGTTTAGTTAGAGTCCTTAGTTTATGAGTTTTTATCAGAGAGCTCCTAAGACTTGATCCCTTCATGTCACCATCTTAGCTCCGCGCCCCCCCCTCCCCCAGCTACGTAATTATTAAGTGTCTGAGACTGGATTTGAACCCAGGTACTCCTGACTCCAGGGCCTGTGCTTTATCCACTGCACCACCTGGCCACCCCCAACAAACCATTATTCTTAGAAGAAAAATGTTGCATTCCAAATGAGACTTGTAATGTCACCTGTTTTCTTGATAAGGATATTTTTACTAATAGGGAGGATAGTAGACTGTTCCTTGAAAGATCTTGCATTCCAAGGCAAATTCATAACTTTATGACAAACCTATTTTTACTAAACTTGGATATTACTTCATTATGGTAGTTATAATTCTGAAGGTTATTCTCACCATCTGTATGGGGAGCTAATATGGAAACCTTTCACTCTTTTCTTTGTTGCTGGGGTAGATTTTCATGAGTTGAATGTAAGTCTGAAGACTAACTAATGAGTCAACAGAGAGGATAGGGAGAAGGAGGGGATCGTATTAGGTTATATAATCTTGCTTGACTGACAATTGGGGCAGCTCCTTGATTTTCACTACTGTTGTGAGACTTGGGGTGTGCCCTTCTCTCAAGAAAAGTAAATAAAGATTTTTTTTTCTTTTTGCTCAGAGGAGTCTCTCAGTATTTTTTTTTTTTTTAGTTTTTAGTTTAGTTTAGTTTAGTTTTTTTTGCAAGGCAACGGGGTAAAGTGGCTTGCCCAAGGCCACACAGCTAGGTAATTATTAAGTGTCTGAGGTAGGATTTGAACTAAGGTACTCCTGACTCCAGGACTAGTGCTCTATTCACTGCGTCATCTAGCTGCCCCTCTCTCAATATTTTTTAAATGGATTTTTATCCCGAAAACATTGAAAGTTCACAATTTTATCTAGGTGGGGTCAGATTAGGCCAAGAGATTTGTAGTAACTAGCTCTCCCATTTATCCCCTTGTAACTCCAAAATGTTCTTCAGGTCTGGAAGAAACCTCTGTCTGACACAGAAGTTAATGCTAGTTACCTACCTTACTAAAATTCAGTTTCCTTTATCTACTCTATCAGTGATTGATTTTTATTTTTCTGAATTTCCAGTTTGGATTCTGCTATGATCTGACAAATACCTTTTACTGTCTCTGTATTCTGTACTCTTTTCTGTTTCTGGGTTTCATGTAGACAATTCCAGGCCAGTTGGCATAGTGGAAAGAGCTACTGTTGATTTGGAGTCAGACAATGGGTTGAGATTCTAGCTTTTCCATCTGTGTGACCTTGATCAAGTAATTTATCTCTTTGGGTTTTAATTTTTACTATTTTTCTTATCTTCATATTTCTTACCTAGCTTCCCCTTTCCTCTCAGCATATTTTTGGGGTCTGGAGAATACATTTTTTTTCTTTGTGTATCTTTCATATGGTTGGTTGCTTGGATCTTTAAGGGGTGGCCCTCCCCCCAACTAATAAACCCTATCGGCTTCCTAGTACCTCCAGGATCAAATATAAGATGTTTTTGTTTGGTATTTACAGTCCTTCAGTATCTAGTCCCATCTTACCTTTCCAGTCTACTTGAAAGGAGAATTATTTATCTGATTTGATCACTTTTAGATATATTAAAGACAGATACACTTTCAGATATACTAAATATAGATACACTTTAAAATTCTGTTATACGGTGGTATTATCTCCTTGCTATTCCAATTGTACATGACAGTCATTAACAGGCTTCAAGCATTTTCACCAGCTGGAACTCTTTCCTTTTTTATCTTGACCTCCTAGATTCTCTGATTTCCTTTAAGCCTCAGATAAATTCCACCTTTTAAAAGAAGCTTTCCCCAGTTTTCCTTAATTTCAGTGCTTTCTCTCTTTCATCCTCCTCCCCAATTTATCCTGTACAAATCTTGTTTATACATAGTTGTTTGCATGTTGTCTCTCCCCCCTTCCCATCAAACTGTGAACTCTTTGAGAGAAGAGACTATATTTTTACATTTCTTTGTTACTCCAGAATTTATCACAGTGTTTGGCCATTTTAGGCCCTTAATAAATGCTAGTCAACAGCTCTAAATCCTTTGATGCTCTCTCCATTTGGACTTATTCCCATTCTCTATCTTAATTCTATTCCACATTGTAAAGCAGGAGGTTTTCTCCGGTCCTGCCAATTGTAGGGCAGGAACTCTGGTGGTTTTTCTCCTGTCTGCAGGTTCCTTAATTTGGAGAGACCAAAGGAATATTGTGGAGGCATGGAGAAGAGATTTATCCCAGGGGGGTTTGGGGAGTGTGTGGAGGCATCACAAGGTGAGTATGTGGCTAGATTAACAGAACATTATGTAATTTCTCATATATGACACAGGGAGATAGGAATAGAGAAATGCTGATCTTTGTCCCAAATATCTTTTATAAGTTAACTGAATTATGAAGTAGAGTTACAGGTATATCGCATTATCAACTTTCAGGTTTCTTATCATCCTTAGGTTCATGTAGGACAGAATTTCTGCATTAGCATAGGAGACAGATTATGAGAGTAGAAGAGCTGAAATAAGTAAAGGAAAGGGAAATAGGAAAAGAAAGATGTTAGGTTTTTGGAATATTTAGCCCAATAAAAAGAAAGTTTAGGGTGTTGGGTTGAATAGTTCTCTCTCTTCATATCTATAATGGATGATTATAAGGAGATCATTGACCAGTTAACATTAATTTTTCCCACAGAGAATTGAGCAAAAGAGAATGAGGGGGGGAAATCCAGAAGGGGAATTGATTAGACCAAAGAAAGAAATTTTAAATATTGATTGAATGAATCTATAGTAGGGGTACCAGGGAGAGATGGAAGTGATCATATCAGGCAAAGTAATTCTCCCTTCTTGTCATTTCATGAAAGAGTGTTAGGGACAGAGGAGGGCTTGGTTCCTTACTGTTTTATATGGTAGAGGAGAGAGACCCAATGAATGTAGGAATGAGACATTTTAATTTATATATATATATATATATGTGTGTGTGTGTGTGTGTGTGTGTGTGTGTGTGTGTGTGTATGTGTAATTATTTATTTTCCAACTACATGCAAAGATAGTTTTCAATATTCATGTTTTTGGATAAGATTTTGCATTATACAATTATCTCCCTTTCTCCTTTCCCTCCCCCCCCTTCTTGTCAGCAAGCAATGTGATGTAGGTTAGATACAGATAGCTATGTTAAACATATTTCCTTATTGGTCATGTTGTGAAAGAAGAATCAGAAGAAAAAGGAAAAAACAAAGCACAAAACAAACTTTAAAAATGGAAAATAGTATGCTTTGATCTGTATTCAGATTCCATAGTTATTTCTCTGGATGTTGATAACATTTTCCATCACCAAGTCCTTTAGAATTGTCTTTGATCATTGTAATGCTGAGAAGAGCTAAGTCTGTCATGGTTTATCATCATGTAATGTTGCTGTTAATGTGTACAATGTTCTCCTAGTTCTGCTCACCTCACAGAATGAGATACTTTCGATGGCAATGTGATGAATTTGAGAAATTACATTTTCCTTGCCTTTCTCATTAGAAGAGAAAGGAGGAATGGCCCTGTGGTCTTGGAAATTCTGTCAGATGTTCAAACATTCTGGAAAATTGACTAATCTGCATTGGGAAAGTTGTTTTACCTTCCTTCCTCCTTAGACCTTCAAAGGGTTGAAAAAGAAGATTTATTCATTGTTGTGAGGAAAAAATGTTCTTCCTATGACTCTTCTAAGTGCTGCCTTGAATTCCTTGTTTCTTAAACTGTAAATCATGGGATTAAATAATGGAGTAAGGATGGTGTAGGATACAGAAATCAGGGTGTCCTGACTTGAGGCATAGTTGGTTTTGGGCCGTAAATAGATGAAGGAGGCACAACCATAGTGAACAGTGACAACAATGAGATGGGAGGCACAGGTGGAGAAGGCCTTGTACCTCCCTACAGAAGAGGGGAACTGTAGAATGGCAAATATGATGTGGAAGTAGGAGACCAGAATTAGTAGCAGGGGGATGACCAGGACCAATGCACAGAGCATAAAAATGACCATTTGACTTAGGTGGGTGTGGTAGGAGGCCAACTTGAGGACAGGGGAGATGTCACAAAAGAAGTGGAGGAGCTGGTTGGAAGAATGGAAGGGTAGATGGAACACCAGAGAGGTAATGATGATGGAGACAGTGAATCCACAGGCACAGGCCATGGCCACTAGACACAGGCACACACCTGGGCTCATCAGTACTGTGTAACGAAGAGGATTGCAAATGGCAACATAGCGATCATAGCCCATGGCTGCCAGGAGAAAAGAATGAGAACATCCAAGAAAGAGGAAGGTGAACATCTGGATTGCACAGCCCACAAAAGATATGATCTTCTTCTGGGACAGGAGATCTACCAGCATCTTGGGCACAATAACAAAGGTATAGCAAGTCTCAGAGCAGGAGAGGACAGCAAGGAAGAAGTACATGGGAGTATGGAGGGCTCGGTCCAGTAGGATGGTGGACAGGATCACAGCATTGGTGGCCAGAGTGAATAGATAGAGAAGGAGGAACATCACAAACAGAAGCCGTTGTATCCCAAGCAGAGATGAGAAGCCAAGAAAGACAAATTCACTCACAGCTGTCTCATTGGTCTTCTCCATAGAGGGAAGATTTCCCTGGGGGAGTTAGGGAAAGGATAAGAGACACCCTGCAATGAAAAACCATGGAAAGAAAGATTTCATTCAACATTTATTAAGCATCTACTATGTGAAAGGCAGAGTACCAGTTGCTTATGAAAGAGAAAGAAACTTTTGTCAACCTGGATTGAGTAGAATTTCCTTTAGCAGAATAGGATATGAGTCTGCACAAGTCAGTTCTACCAGACTTTTAGTTCCAAACCTTGTTTCTTCTTTAGTGATCATCTATTCAATATCCATGAAGATGCTGTATGAATCCAACAAAGCATTTCAGTCTCCAAGTTCAGGAACCATGGATCTCCATTACCTTTTCAAGTTATGCATCAAACTGCCATCAGGATAAACTTAAATACTAGTTTCAATATGTCACTCACTACCCTGTTAACACATTTATAAATCTCTAATCTCAATTTTAGCAGATCTAAATTCCATTTAAGGCCCTTGGTACTCTTAGGATTGTGGCTAAAGAATTGAAAAAAGATCTAAAAGTAGGAAAGATGACAAGCACTTATTAAGTTTCTAGCTTTTTAAATTACCCCCCACCCTTTTGTCAATAAGGAAACAGGTACAGAGATGGGAACTGACTAGGTCAAGGTCATACAAGTAATACATTACATAAGTGATGTTGTATCTCTAAATTCAGAGCTTTTTGTACTGTGCCATGATGCTTCTCCTATTTGCCCAACTTTAATCTCCCTGTTATCCTAATGAACTTTAGTCTGGGCATCAGTCTCCTATGGGCATCTTTCTTATTCCTCTTGTTGATCTTGCTACTTGCCCACGCTACTCTTCCATCCTGTTAAAGCCCCCCTCTCTTCATTTTTTGTCATCTTACAGGATTCTTCTCAAAGGCTTTCTCATCAATGAAAACTTATCCATGTCATTTAATCTCATTCATACCTAAACATAACTAACAATTGGTTATTTAGCCTCTAGGAGACCTCCAAGGAGGAGGTTCCATCACCTCCTGAGGCAATTCCATCTGATTTTGGAAATAAGACATCTCCCTGAGACCAAGCTTAAATTCACCTCATTGTGACTTCAAGTCTTTACTCCTGGTTCTGCCTCCTGGGCCCAATAGACCAAATGTAATTTCTTTTTCCAGAAGAGCACCTTAAAGACTCCTAAATCTTCTCTTATCTGGGCTAAGTATAGACATCAGTTCAAGCTATCCTCCTTTTTCTCTTCTGAATTCTCTTTAGCTTATCAATATATTTCCTCAACTGTGGCACTCACAAAGAATTATATTCACAGTTAAAGTATATATGCTCTGGTAAGGCACAGTGATCCTCATTTTCTTAGTTCAGAAATGATGTCTCTCAATGTGAACCCAAATATAGAAACTAGATGGCACAGTGGATAGAGTACCAGGTCTAAAATCAGGAACACCTGAGTTCATATCTGGTCACAGACACTTACTGGCTGTGTGGCCCTGGACAATTCACTTAAATTTTTTGCCTCATCTGTAAAATGAACTAGAGAAGAAAATGGCAACCAGTCTAATGCCTTTGCCAAGAAAGCCCCAAATGGTATCATGCAGAGTTATTAGACACAAGTGAAAAGACTGAAGAACAACAACTGACCACAATTGCACTTTAATTGTTTCAACTTCTTTAGTCATAGGAGTTAAACCTGGAAGGGAACAGAGAAATCTAGTACAATACCCTCATTTTATAAAGGAGAATTCTGAGGCTCAGAAAAAGAAGAGACTTACCTAAGATCACATGGATATCAAATGGCTAGATTAAGATTGAAGATTAAAGATTATTGCAGCATGTTGTAGTGGGGGGAAAATGGTTTGAGATGAGAAACCAAGGGTAGAATCACAACTTTGATAATTTTAATTGTCAATGATAAGCAAGTGAATATTTTTTTTTCTCTTTGGATCTCATCTGTGAAATGGGGTTATTAAAACTAGCATTTTCATCTCATGGTATAATGGAAAAACTTATAGAGTTGGAGAACATATATTTGAATCTTTGATTCTGCTATCTACCATCTGGGTGGAAAGAAGGAAACAAACATTTATTAAGTGTCAGGTGTTTTATAGATATTATCTAATTTAACTTTCATAAGCACCCTGGAAGACAAGTGTTATTATTAATCCCATTTTAGAATATAAACAAAGGTTAAATCACTTGCTCAGGGTCACACAGTTACTAATAAGTGGGGACTGAGTATACATTTCAAATTAGATCTAGTCTACTTCTAGGACCAGAGTTCTGTTCACTATACCACAAGTTCCTTTGTCTAGTAACTTAACTTTACTGAGTCCCTTAACAAAAAGCAGAACATTGGATTAGTTGATTTCTAAAGTCACTCCCAGCTCTCAATCTATGTTTCTAATAGATTCTGATTACTTTGATGAGATCCTGATAAACTCTAAAACTATAGATGGATTGTCATTATTACTTCTTCATTCTTCTTCTAATCAGTGGATAAAGTATTCAATTCACTTAACTGACAAGGACTCAATTAGTTCTTGATAACTTGATTGAAAGTATAAATTTGATCAAAAATCCAGTGCCATCCTGCCACTTCTAGTATGAGTATTTTTTTTTAAAAAATTAAAAGTTAAAAATGTCTTTTTGTATGTCATGGGTTCTTTGGGCAGTTTGATGAAGTCTGTGCTCCCCATCACAGAGTGCTGTTTCTAAATCCATAAAATAAAATGAATGGGATTATAAAATAAGTCAATTATATTGAAGTATAATTATTAAAATACTTAATAAAAGTTCATGTACTCCAGGTTAAGTTTGAACTACTGCTCTAGGATCAAATATAAACTCTCTTGGTATATTCAAACTGGTCAACTTTTCACAAATGCTGCTCTTAGAATCTTTAGTTTCCTTTAAAGTTGCTAAAGTGCCATGTTCTATGTGAATAGAATAATAACTTGAGTGGCTAGTGTTTCTTTCCATGATGGTATATATTTGTTTTATAAATATATTGTGTATATATATATGCATATTATATGATATATCCATGTATACCTACAAGATACACATTTTTTCCTTCCTTATTTATTGTAAGTTCCTTCAAATCTCTGCTAAAATCTCTCCTGCAAGAAGCCTTTTCTGGTCCCCCTTAATACCTTCCTGCTGAGATTACTTTCAATTTTTCTTGTACTTATCTTGTTTGTCATTTCTGTGTTTTATATTTACATACATACATATATATATATATACATACTTTCATATGTATACATACATTGAATTCTGAACTTTTCAAGGACAAGAATAGTTTTTGTCTTTTGTATTATTAGAGTCTAGTCTAGTCTTGGTACATAAATTCTTAATAGATGTTTATTGGTGGTTTGATTTTAATCAATTGTCTGGAACTCGCTTGTCAAGAGGAAAAATTATTAATCAATTTGGGCTATTGCACCATTTTCATCAGAAATGAGCATGGGTAGAAAAGCAGGTCACTCTAAACAACCCATGGTGGTAGTCAAAAGCATTTCATCCCTTATCCAGGAAAAATTTTCCTGGGACTCATTGTAGTTAACTTATCCTGATCACTAGGATGCTGAGATACCCTGTAGATGTCTCTGGGAATCTCTGGCTGAAGATAGTAAGATAGTTCCTCAGTGTGTGTGTGTGTGTGTGTGTGTGTGTGTGTGTGTGTGTGTGTGTACTTGAGAGCACCCTGGAAATTTCATACTAGTGTTGCTATGATTTAGTTTGCCTTTCTGTATCCTAGGAAATTTCCTGATGCATGAGAAACTGTGAGTCTCTATAGTAATAGGGAAGAGATATCACAGGCCTAATTCCAAATCAATTTGTGTGAGACTCCCCAAAAGAGATTTGGATATGATAAAATGATTCCTAAACAGTTTTCTGGAATCAAGTCCCATTTGTAGTCAAGCATCTGGAAATTAAAAAATAAAGGATAGTTTAGAGTATTTGGACAATGGATAATTGGATAATGGGAATAATGATTGTTCTATGAGTCTGCTGAGAATTTCCTTTCCCAGATGTCAGTTTCTATATTTTATATAGTAAGTATTTGAATTGTCCCCTTCTGTCACTCATGTTTGTGTCCTGTGCCAGACTGGATAACCTCTCCAAACTGTGCTGGGGAAAAAATCTACTATGTTAAGCCACCAGGCATATTTTTAGGGGAAGCCACTGTGACTCTGTCTCCTATGTAAATTGGGCAAATGTCCAATCAATCAGACAATTTACAAATTTTAATAAGGATTTGCTATGTGCCAGACCCTTGACTTAGCACAATAAACAAAGATAAAACCAAAACCAAAACCAAAAAAATAAATATACTGATAAAATATAAATTAGCCTTGGAAGGGATCCTGTTAGCAACTGAAAGAACAAGAAAGGATTGCTGTATATTGAAAGGAGGTGGTCCTTGAGGTAAATTTTAAGGAAATCAGGACTTATAAGAGGTAGAAATCAGGAGGGAAGATATTCCAGGCATTGGGGGACAGTCAATACAAAGGAAGAGAGGTGAGGATGGAAGTCATGTGTGAGCAAGAATAAGGAAGTCAATATTAAGGAAGGTTAAAATGAATGTAATGGGTTAAAAGGAGGGGAATAATAGAAAAGGGCCAAGTTGTGAACAACTTTAATGAAAGCAGTTTATATTTGATGCTAGAAGAAATGGAGAGTCAGTGGAGCTTCCTGAGTAATAGGAGGACATTACTTAAGGCATACACTTGTAGAAAATCACTTTGGCAATTGTTTGGGTATGGATTGGAGAGAGGAAAGGTCAGAAAAGACAGTTCAATCAAAATGTTATTGCAACAGTTTAGAAAAGTGATGAGAAACTGATCCACAATTGTGATGGTGTGAATAGAGAGAAGAGGGTATATGCAAGATATATAGAGAAAGAAATTGTAATATTTGCCAACTGGGTGGATATGTGTGATGAACTGCAGATGTGGGTGAGTAGAAGGATAATGGTGCCCTGTGCAATAATGGGAAAAGTTTGGGAGGAAGATTTGATCTATTAGAGAATACTAGCCTGTTACTGAATATTTGTCATGACATTATCATCATCAGCAGCAGCATAATCATCTTAACAACACATTTAGATTGCACCTTAACATTTCTAAAGAGCTTTACCTACAAATGATTGTAAGATTAACAGTTCTAGTATTATGATCTCTATTTTACTGATGAGGATACTGAAGCTCATTAGCTAGTAAAAGAGAGAGTAAGTATTGGAGTCAGAATTTGAACTCAGGTTCCCATACCAGTACAGTTGGAGCACCTCCAAAGCAGGGTTTTTGTCCTTCCATATCCCCATGTCTTCCTTTCCCCTAATGCAACTATCACTCCCCATGATCCTCCCCAAAAGTTTTGCATATATTTTACATATGGAAAGAGGATGGGAGAATGAGATAATTGTTGTTGTTATTGTTAAAACATTGTGTTTCTGATTTCAAAGCTTGTTTTTCCCAAAGTTTTATCTGTGACTGAGCTCTTATCATCTTTCTTCCCTGTTCACTGTTGAGCATTCTCTAATCTGTAGCATAATGTAGGCTTAAGAGTTTTGAGTGAATTGATTATTTAGTAGGACTGAGTTTTTAGGTACTAATACCAGTTCTCCTTTAGGTCTTTTTGTTGTTGTTCATTCATTTCAGTCATACCTGACTCTTCACTACCTCATTTGGATTCTTTTATCTGGAAAAGATACTAGAATAGTTTGCCATTTTCTTCTCCAGTTCATTTGACACATGAAGAAACTGAGGCAAACAGTGTTAAGTGACTTACCCAGTTAGTAAGTTTCTGAGACAGGATTTGATTTAGAAGATGAGTCTTCCTGACTTCAGATCTTGTGCTCTATTCATTTGAATTACCTAGTTTCATTTTTTAGGTAGTTATAATTAATAAGGTACTTTCATATCTATTGTTTCTTATGGTCTCACAAAACTACATGAATTAATCAATACTGGTATTATTTTTCCCATTTTATTGATAAGGGAACTGAAGTTCAATGAGGCTGTTTGTAGCTATAATTAGGGTGAAGTAATAGATTTGACCAGGATGTCAATATTTTGAGGAGCATACTTTTTCCCCACTGTATTTCTGCCTATTGTATCTGGGCTTGATCATTCACCCCCTGTAATGACTTCTATATTGGCATAACTGCTCTGCTCTGCTCCTTCATTCAATCCTACTATCCTCCTTTTCTCCCACCTCTTCATATCTTATAGGATAATTGGGGAGAGTGACTAACTGTGTCTGGACCAGAAAGTATCAATTTCTCTTGAGAAGGTACTGTGCCTTCCTGAGGTGTACTGTCTATAACTACTCTTGCTTCATACAAAATTTGGGTGGAAATACCAGAATTACTTAGTGTTAAGTGACTTTTTTCAGCCAGAACTGAAGAGGTGATGGAGCTCAACTTAAAACTAGGTCTCCAAACTCTATGCCAGGGGATTTTTCATTACCTTCCATCACATTGACCAATATACAAAAGTATGTTGTACAAACATGTATGCCCATATATTTCCTCATGGGAGGAAACCACCCATTTTTTTTTTGTCATAAACTCTAAAACTCAATAACTTTCTTGAAGGAATTATATTCTCACTCATCAGTATACACATGTCTATATCCTGGAATATTATGAAATGGGAAACATCACATTTTCTTTGTTAATGAATTTTCTTAGAATGAAAACCACCTTTTGGAAAGGATCTGTGCCAACTAGGGGTTAGGAATAGAACATCTTTGAGTTGGTGGCCTTTGTGAGGTCTATCCCTCAGCTCAGTTCTCAATGTGGGTGAGTGGACTGTCAACATAGTAGGGAAAGGTAAGAATTATTGCTTTCAACATGGGTATATTCAACCAGGGAGAATAGTCACTCCAATTTATAGCTCTGAAATGGAACTGAGTTGAAGTTGTTGTAGATAAAGCTAGTAGATAAGCATAATTCTGCTTCCTTCTCCTCTAGAAGAGTTAAGAGAATCATTGAATATCTAAGATTAAAGAAAACTTAGAGGTGATCGTGTTTGAACCCTTTCTCATTCTAACTTAAAACAACAGATGAAACTATTAGTGTTATTAGAGCTCATATATATAGAAAGGCAGTATGGCAAAGTCAGAAAAAGCTAGATTCAAATGCTATCTCTGATGAGCACTAATTATGTGACCCTGATCAAGCCATTTAACCTGTGTTTAAGACAACTCTTTAGAATTTACTGAAGTCATTAGACAGGTTACAATTTGGAGAGGGGTTCTTAAGCTGATAAAAATAAAAAATCCTTCATGTATTTGCATATAATATATAAATTTGAGACAAGAGAATCTGCTTATTTTATAGATGGGGAAACTGAGTCCCAGGGAGAGGAAGTGACTTGTTTAATATCCATGAAAGAAGGAATAGGTATTCTGCTTTTTCCCATTGCAAAGGAGTGCTGTTTGTCCCTTCCATATGCAGACAAACTCTCAAGGCATTTTTTCATATCATTAATGAAGTAGGAGAAGTTATGACAACAGACTGTTTAACAAAAGTATGGCATCGATATTATCTTTGTCTTTTTATGAACTTGTTCCCCATGTTCTTGTTTTGAATCTTTTTGTCTCCTTTATGTCTGTACCTCTCCATGTATTCATCTCAGGCTGGGATCCTTTAAAGGTTAGTGATCATGTTTATGTAATCTGTTAACTGAGCAGCAGACCTGAGTATCTACAAAAAACCCAGGCATGTGATAGGTAAAACTCAAATGTTTGTGAAAACATATACCTAATTGCTTTTTTTTTATAACGGTGGTGTTGAGGGTCTAAGTAGTTGAATCTTATCAAGGAAAAAGGACAATGGCTTAACTTAGACATAGGATGTGTCTATGCAAAATCAATTGAACCAAATAATGATTCAGCTAATTTAAGGCATATAAAAGTTTATCTATGTTATCTAGTCAAAAATTATTTCCCCTTTCTTAGCATTTCACAATTGTGTTATATTATCTATTTCAATCTTACCTCTTACCTTAGTATGGAAAAACACTGGTTCCCCTGTTGACTGAATGATATTACTCTAGGCTATAGTCCATCATTCATATTCTAGATTCTGTTGAAATCCTGTTTAGAGCTGATTTCTTCACTGCCTGAGTTGATTTCTTGGCCATTTTCTCCTTCTTTGTCTCACCAAAGTGACTGACTACAAGTTCTTGGCTGAGAGTAGCAAAAGAATGAGTTTGAAAGTAAATAACTAGTTTTCGACATGAAGGGTAGGGCAGAGGGAACCAGTCTCAGCCCACAGGGAGAAATGAAAAAAACAAGCAGGGTACTAGCTTACCCAGTCTCCTCCCTCCATCTGGTTTCCCATTCTCTCTGGTCAAAGACCCCACTAAGCCTTGGGGCTGACAATGACAGTTGGGGCCTGAGGTTTTATTATTTTTGATTTGTGGTTGGTGGCACTTTGATTGGTCTCCCATGGCAGAACTTGCCATGGAGATGATGCTCTGGGTATAATTAACAGACAAGTTTATTATGGAAAATAGAGGAAAGTCACCAAACACCAAACAGGCCTAGGGAACAGGAGCCTCTGAAGACAGTACTTTGAATGACAGAAAAATCACAGCTATTAGTCTAGGACTATGTTGTTAAAGTTTAATTTTTTATGATAATGGATAAGTAAAATGGGAAACTGAAGTAGGTAATATGTAACCTTGGGTAACTTAAGAAATTTTTTTTATTTGTCTTAGGCAGTTGTTTTAGTTTTCTGTATCTATTCCATTCTAATCATTCAGCCATTTCCCTAGTTCAGACTCTCATCATCTCTCATCAGAATTATTGCTATAATCTCCTATTAGTTGTCAAATCTCTTCCCACTCCAATCCATCAGATATATATATATATATGTATATATACAGCTGCTAAAGTACATACAGATATTTGACCATACCATTCCTCTTCTCAATGAGTTCTAAAAGTTGCCTATTCCTTGTGAGAAATATTTTAAACTTCCCTGGCTTTTAATGAAGAGTGGGTCACTCAACTGGATTCTCTAGGTTCTGGTCCTTTCTGCAGCTATATTCTTTATTATCTAGGCTAGATCTTTTCTTGAATTTATGGTAAGCTCTCTGTTCTGCTGCCAGAGGTCTCATTCTTTGAAATGATTTCCTGCCTTGAATCTCATATATCTATAACTACTTATCTGGACAGTGTATTTCTGCTTCCCTTCAACTGCTTGAACTGTTAAACTGCTTCTTACTGGAAGTAGTGTCTCCTCCTGGGAAAGTAGATCCACTTATAGATATCATTCTCTATGGGATGAGTGAAGAAAGAAAATTTCTTCTCTTCTCTTCACTCTTATAGAGGAATTGGGATCACATTCCTCAAATTTGTGATCAGTCTCAAAGACTTTAAATTCCTGGAGTGTTCAACTGTCTATAGCACTTGGCAGGTTTAGTTTTAGTTTAGTTTCATGCATGGTCATTTTTTTTTTAATCATCCAATGACCAGTCATCCTTCCAATTCAGTCAGAGAGTTTCTTATGTCTTAAAAGGATGGTAGGACTTAGGCATACCTTTGTACTTTGTTATTATATTAATTGTTTATTTTCCAACTTTTTGTGATTATATGAATTGTCTTTTCTTTCAGTACAGTGATAGTAATTGATGGGCAGATAATGTTTTAAGATTTGCAAAGTGCTTCATTGAAAACAATCTTGTGGAGTAGATAGTAGTGAGACTTAAACAAGGGGGAGTTTGAAAGAGACCTAATTTCTAGTATTTTCCCCTCCACTCACAAACTCAATTTCTTCCTGTTTCCTACTGGATGCCGGGAATGAATAGTATCATCTAAAATGGATGCAAAGTCTATGTCAAAAAAATTAGCTTTCCTTTTTTCTAAAAGATCTTGACTTTGGTTTCTGTTTTCTGAACTGGAGTAGAAATGTTGATATTTTAAAAGTGATAAATATTCAATACATCTTGTTGCTGTAATTTGGAAGGAGAGGCAATAATCAATATATTTGGTGAGATATACAAAAATCCAAAAATTTAATTGCCAAGATTTTAAGAAAAAATTAAGTTATTATTTACCACTTGGGGAGAAATGGACTGATAACAACAAGATTATAGATGATGAGCAAATACTTCCTATATTTCAAAATAATGAATATAACATTGTTGTTGGTCTGTATTCAATAAATATTTGTTAAGCATCTATTAAGGCATAAAACATTGTATTAGACAAAGAAGATAAAAAACAATTCGTACCCTCAAACAATGATTTTTATCCTTTGTTCTTGAAGAAGACCATGACATCAGGGAGGTGATGATATGACAAGAAAGTGAATTGGATTTGTGTGAAGGTGTGCTGTTCTCAGTCACCAATCTCAATTTTTTCTCTGTAGTCTTTTGGGTCCAGTGGCCAAATATGAATTGGGAATCCAGATGACTGGAGATGGTCCTGAATACAAGACAGTCAAGGTTAAATGACTTGCTCAAGATCATATAGTTAGTAAGTATCAAGTGTCTGAGGTTGGATTTGAATTTGGGTCCTCCTGCTTCCAGGGCTAATACTCTATCCATTGAACCACCTGGCTACCCAACCTCAAATAGCTTATATTCTACTGGGGAGATGCAATGTATACAGAGAAGTAAATACCAGTTAATTAATTTGAGGAGGAAGAAGATAATCAGGAAAAATTTTAATAGGAGGATCTTATCTAAGTCTTAAATCATAAAGGTATTTTTTCTTTTTTAAAAAGATTTTATTTATTTTGAGTTTTAAAATTTCCCTCATAATTTTACTTCCCTCCCCCCACAAAGAAAGCAATTTGTCAGTATTTACATTGTTTTCATGGTATACATTGATCCAAATTGAATGTGGTGAGAGTGAAATCATATCCTTAAGGAAGAAACATAAAGTATAAGAGATAGCAAGATCAAACAATAAGATAAGTTTTTTTTCCAAATTAAAGGTAATAGTCCTTGGTCTTTGTTCAAACTCCACAGTTGTTTCTCTGGATACAGATGGTATTCTCCATTGCAGAGAGCCCCAAATTGTCCCTCATTGTTGCACTGATGGAGTAAGTGAGTCCATCAAGGTTGATCATCGCCCCCATGTTGCTGTTAGGGTGTACAGTCTTTTTCTGGTTCTGTTCCTCTCACTCAGCATCAGTTCATGCAAATCCCTCCAGGCTTCCCTGAATTCCCATCCCTCCTGGTTTCTAAGAGAACAATAGTGTTCCATGACATACATATACCACAGTTTGCTAAGCCATACCCCAATTGAAGGACATTTACTTGATTTCCAATTCTTTGCCACCACAAACAGGGATGCTATGAATATTTTTTTGTATAAGTGATGTTTTTACCCTTTTTCATCATCTCTCTTCAGGGTATAGATCCAGTAGTGATATTGCTGGATCAAAGGGTATGCACATTTTTGTTGCCCTTTGGGCATAGTTACAAATTGCTCTCCAGAAAGGTTGGATGAGTTCACAGCTCCACCAACAATGTAATAGTGTCCCACATTTCCCTCAACCCTTCCAACAATGATCATTATCCTTTCTGGTCATATTGGCCAGACTGAGAGGTGTGAGGTGATACCTCAGAAAAGCTTTAATTTGCATTTCTCTAATAAATAATGATTTAGAGCAATTTTTCATATTGGGGAATGGCTTTTTTTTTAAATATGACTCAGTTCTTTGTATATTTTAGAAATGAGTCCTCTGTCAGAAGCATTAGTTGTAAAGATTGTTTCCCAGTCATAAAGGTTTCTTAAGCATTTTATAAATAAAATCTCCTTTGATCCTCACAACAATCCTGGGAGATAGATGCCATTATTATCCTCCTTTTTCCAAAGAGGAAATTGAGATAGATATGGGTTAAATTACTTGTTCAGGGTCACATAGACAGTAAGCATCTGAGGCTAGATCTGAAATCAGGGCTTGCTGAGTTCAACTAACTCTAATGATGACACCTTAATGGTCAAAACAAAAAAACATTATAAAAAGTGAAGATGAATGCTTTCTAGTCAGGGAGACTGTCCCATGTGTATTATGAAGATGAGAGATGCAATGTTGAATTTAGATATTATTTGTAACCCAGCTTGGCTAAACTGAAGTTTTAATAATTTGAGAAGTAATTTGAAAAAGATAGGAAGACAACATGCTAGGTTGAATTCTTTTTCCCTTTTAATCTTATAAATAATAAATGAAGGTTTTTCAATAGATTGGAGAAATAGAACTCTTTTAGGTATAGGCATTTTGTAGCCATGCGGTTTGATTTGACAAAATCAAACAATCAAAGGCTGTTCCACCTTTAAAGTCTAGTTATTACCAGCATAGTGAATAAAAAGGAAGCTGTATTACAACTTTATTAATCAGATTGTGGATGGGAAGGTGCAGTATTAAAAGTCAGAGAAAATAAAATCAAGTAATTAAAAGTGTTTATTTTGTATTTTATTCATTTTTTAGCATACAGGGTGTCCCAGAAAGCTTACTGCAGTTTTAAGCTTTGGTTAAGACCTTTGGGAATGTATTTTCACCAGGTTTTCTTTTGGGGGTGGGGAAAAGAGAAGGAAGGGAATATGTAGGGAGTATAGACCTTATCAAAAGAGACATATACTCTGAGAGTTTGATGGGCAATTCTACTATTCTTTTTTTTAAGCTTTTTTTGCAAGGCAACAGGGTTAAGTGACTTGCCCAAGGTCACACAGCTAGGAAATTATTAAATATCTGAAGTCAGATTTGACTCAGGTTCTTCTGACTCCAGGGCTGGTGCTCTATCCACCGTGCTGTCTAGCTGCCCCTTTGATGGGCAATTTTGGATCGTGTCACACCTTTCTCACTTGTTTCCCTCTTTTATTCCTCTCTGGACTCCACTTCAGACTTCTTTTTGCCGCCATTATGCAGCACCCTTCTCACTTGGAAGATCACCCCATCCCTGAACCCCCCTTCCTCTTATTGGTCAGCTCCTCCTGGAACTTCCATTTTAAAGAGTGCTCAGACCAGTCACATTCACTCTTTTATTTCTCTCTGGCCTCTACATCTTCTCTCCCCAATCCCTTGTTTTACAATTTTTTTCATGCTTTATCTTCCTACTTTAGAATGTAAATCCCTTGAGAGTAAGAGCTCTCTTTCCAGCAATAGTAAATGATTCATAAATATATGTTGACTTGTTGGCATTCTCATAAGACTTTAAAGAGATTCTGTTAGAATGAATGAGAAATAGGTGAGAGACTGGTTGAAAGAGAAGGCTGTACTGTATACAATGATATAAGTCTTTCAGAAGAATAAAACTGTAGTTCCAGATGTGGATATCCAAGTGGCAAGCTGAACTAGTGGATGTGTGTTAGTTTTTTGAGCATAGCAGGGCTGAGTTCATCTTTCCTGACAATCTAAGAAATATATATCTATAGAAGCATTTTGGTTTTAAAACAAATAAAAAAGTCACTAAGTGATTTGCTCCAAGAGGATACAGAAATGAACTCATTAAAAGTCTACTGTTGTATTCATATTTCTGAAAGATCCATCTATGAATTTACCCAGCTAGGTTAGGAAATCCATGTCAAAATATTTCAAGTTTATAAATTTGTTCAGAGGGTGGGGTATAGGGGAAAGAGGATGAACTCATGGCATAATTTATGTCTAAATTCCAAACTAAGAAAAATGACTTATCCAACTTCTCTGTCTTTTTGGTCCACTCTCCAAATTGTTTTGAATATTTCAAATTCTCCCAAATTTAAGAATATTTTCTTCTTGGTCCTTGCTGTTCTGCAATAAATTGAGTGAGACAGTTTCCAGTTCTCCTTGGATCTCAAAGATTGTCCTTTAAAAGATGATTAAAATAGGTGTTGTCTGGTCATCATATGTTTATATGGCAGTGATACTACTCAATAGAAACCTAGGTGATCATAGCCTGACTTTAGAAGGTACTTAAGGGGCAGCTAGGTGGCATGGTGGATAGAGCCCTGGAGTCAGGAGTACCTGAGTTCAAATTTGGCCTCAGACACTTAATAATTACCTAGCTGTGTGATCTTGGGCAAGCCACTTAACCCCATTGCCTCAAATAAAATAAAATTAAGAAAAAAGAAGATAAGTTGGAAGAGTAAGGAAAAAAAGAAAACTTCTTAAAAAGACTACTCTGGTCTAATCTCAGGAAGAAATGAATCCCATACTAAAGGGTCCTACTGCTCTGGCTTCCTTTTCAGATCATGTGGTCCAGCAGATAGAGCACTGGACTTGGAATCAGGAAGACTCATCTTCATGAATTCAAATTTGGCTATGTGACCTTGGACAAGTCACTTAACCCTGATTATCTCAGTTCCTTTTTTCTTTTTTTTCAAGGCAATGGGATTAAATGATTGCCCAAGGTCACATAACTAGGTAATTATTGTCTTAGGCTGAATTTGAACTCAGATCCTCCTGACTCCAGGGCCAGTGCTCTATCCTCTGTGCCACTTAGCTGCTCCTTCAGTTCCTTATTTATAAAATGAGCAAAGAAATGCCAAACCACTTTAGTATACTTGCTAAGAAAACCCCAAATTTAGTTAAAAAGAGTTGGACTTTGGGAAGGCTAGGTGGCATAGTGGATAAAGCACCGGCCTTGGAGTCAGGAGTACCTGGGTTCAAACCGGTTTCAGACACTTAATAATTACCTAGCTGTGTGGCCTTGGGCAAACTACTTAATCGCATTTGCCTTACAAAAACCAAAAAAAAGTTGGACTTTACTGAGGGGACTCAAAAATAATAATCCTGTTCTATTTCTAAAACACACCAGTAAGATAAAATTAAGGGCTAAAGATGGTTACATTTGTTCAGAGTGGCAGTGATTATCAGGTCTTTTGTTAAATTCTGCCTATTTTTCCCCAGGAAACTAGATATTTCTCCTTCTATCTTTAATTTCACTTTTAACAGCTGTAACTCTTTCATCTGCTAAAATTTTGTGATTAAGACGCTTCATTTAGTTCATCCTTCAGTTTCCAAGAATAACAAACTCTATTTGACACTTGGTTGTCTTTTGTCATGTGAAAATCAGATCACCATAACTTGGTCAATACTTCTGCTCTTCAAAATTTCCAGGCATCAATGTTGAGATTTCTTCAATAACTCCTCCTTTTGAGTTAGTTCCTTCAGTTCTTCCTAGCTCAGTTGTTAGGTATAACTATATAACAACTGGTTCTTCTTGAATTTTTCCTCAGCTTTCTCTTTAATGATATTTTGAGGCTGTTTGTATGTTCAAGGAGATTTAATACCTGTGGTATGAAGACTTTCCAAACTGGTTTATATATCTTTGGTGTCCACTAGTCACTCAACTCTTATATGTGGTTCCAAGAAGTTGTGGCATGCACAAGTGTCTGAGGCCAACTTTAAACTAAGAAGATGAGTCTTCCTGACTTCAGGCCTAGTGCTCTATACCCTATGCCACCTGGTTGCTTAGAGAACTTGTCCTTCATTTTTTTTAGGTTTTTGCAAAGCAAATGGGGTTAAGTGGCTTGCCCAAGGCCACACAGCTAGGTAATTATTAAGTGTCTGAGACCAGATTTGAACCCAGGTACTCCTGACTCCAAGGCTGGTGCTTTATCCACTATGCCACCTAGCTGCCCCTCATCCTTCATTTTTGAAGAGGACCAATGACATCATAAAGTGATATCTTGACTCATGTGTGAACTGGACTTAAGTGAGGTAGAAAATCCACATTCCAGTAGGGTAACAAGTGGATCACAAACTGATTGATGAGTTAGGGGGATGTCTACCCAAAACATGTGAAGACTTCCCACGGTAGGAGTGGATGAGAAAAATTCCAAAGGCCATGAAAGTGACTGGAGCATTTGCTGCAGAATGTTTAGAGCAATGTCTGACCACCACTGAGGATGGCAAGGTCATCCATTGCTTCTCTAACCATTGCAAGTATAACTGTCATTTGACTTGCCACTTCACTTCAATGACCTTGGAAGAGAGAGTGAGGATAATGACTCTGTGCAACTCTGCCTCACTTAAATACAATTTACACATGAGTCAAGACATCACCCTATGATGACATTGTTCTTCTTTGAAAATTACATTTAATGATCCCCTGAGCCTCGAGGGTCGAGGTCCATGTTCCCCTGCCAGCCCATTTAGTGGTGAGAGACAGTCAACCTATAGAGAAAAAAATCTGAGGCTACTTCTAAGAATCATATCCTAGAGTACTCAAGCAAAAAGAAAGACAATCCCTTTCCTATGAGTTTACATTCTAATGGGAAGACAACACATAAAAGGAAATTAAGTCGGGAGTGGGGAGAGAAGAAGTGGAGGCCATAGAAAAATGAAAGAATAAACATGACTGGCTTGAGCACTCTTTTTGCAATCAAAAGTCCAACTTAACAATTAGAGAAAACAGGCTCAGGAGTGGGGATGGTGAGAAGGGTGTTTAGTAATGTTGGAAAAGAAGTCTAAAATGGAGCCCAGAGAGGAATAAAAGAGTGAGACAAGTGAGAAAGACATGACATGCTCCTGCTTACCTTACTCCCAGAGTATAATATGTATTCATTGAGAATAATATTAAATGATCTATAGTTCTCTAGGAAACTAGGTGGATAGACTTGGAGTCAGTAAGACTCATCTTCCTGTGTTCAAATCTGACCTCAGATACTTCCTAACTATGTGACCCTGAACAAGTCACTTAATCTTGTTCCTCTTGATTCCTCTTCTATTAAAAAGGAGTTGAAGAAGGAACTGGAAGACCACTTTGCCAAGAAACCTGAATAGGATCATGAAGAGTCAGATTCTACTGAAATGACTGAACAACAATAATTCTCTTTAATGACCATCTTAACATCAGGCTCTATAGTCTTCCTCTGCTTGTGGTTTTGATCAAATTCTTTCAGTGGGCACATCTAGTTGAAAGCCTTGTGGAATTCTACTTATTTGGAACTCTGGAGTATAAGATTCTTAGAAGCAGCCTGAGATTTTGTTTCTCCCATTGCTGAATGTGGCTGGCAAGGTAGCATAGACCACATTCTATGATGCTAAGGAGCACAGAAAGTCCATCCCTTGTCCATAGCTGTGGACTGCTCTCCATCAATTTCTAGTCCCACATCTTGGACAATCATTTTGAACTGAATATTCCATAGACATTTTATATTCAACATGTTTAAAACTGAACTCATTATCTTACCTTCTGAAACCCACTCATCCTTTGAACTTTCTTATTAGTAGTGAAGACACTATTATCTTGCTAGACACCTTATTTCACATCCTTAGTGTCATCTTTACTCTTAACTCATCCCATAAAACCGATCAGTTAACAAATCTTGTTTCCATCTTCACAGCATCTCTTTGCATATTTCTTCTTATCTCCATTTACTTAGCCACCATTCTAGTTTAGGCTTTCACTCCTTTTGTCACTGCATTTTGAAGATATTCTCAAGTTTCTCTTTCCTCCAAACCATATACCACAGAACCACCAAAGTGATTTTCTAAAATGCAGGTCTGACTGTGTCATCCACTACTTAGTGTATCTCAAGCCTTTCTATTACTTCTGGGATCAAATGTAAATGCCTCTATATGACATTTAAAGCCCTTCCCAATTTGACTTTTTCCTACCTTTTCTAGTTTTGTCACACGTCGTTTCTCTCTTAGATTTTTGAGATACTCTGCTTATATACATGTTGTTTTCTCCAGTAGAAAGTAGTCTACCTCGTTATTGTTCAGTGTTTTTTCCAGATGTGTCTGACTTTTTAGGTTTTTCCTTGGCAATGATACTGGAGTGATTTGCCATTCCCTTCTCCAGATCATTTTACAGATGAGGAAACTGAGGCAAAGCAAGTTAAGTGACTTAATGTCTCAGAGCTAATAAATGTCTGAGGCCTGATTTGAACTCAGGAATATGCGTTTTCCTGAATCCAGGTCTGACATTCTATCCACTGAGCAACCTAGTTAACAAGAGCTCTCTATTGTTTGTCTTTCTCCCTAGTACTGGAACAGAATAAATTGGAACAGAATAAACTCTTAATATATGCTTATAGATTTGATGATTGAAATTTTATCTTATTGGTGTGTTTTTGAAGAACAATTGGGCAATAAATCTGACAAACAAGTTAGGTCATCTCTAAGACTTTTGAAAAACCCCACATTTGCAGTGAAAATTTTATTTTATTATGTTAAAGAAATCCCACAATATTGTTATCAGGAAATGATTTGAACAATTGACAAATAATAATCCCAGTTTTCCTCAGAACTCCAAATAGTGACTTTTAAAGCACATTCTTAAAATGGATGGTTGCTATAGTTGCCACCAGATCCTCTCTACCTTTTACTTCACTATGATCATTAGATTTTTTGTTTTTAATTAGCTTTTGCTTGTTAACTTAAGAAATATTTATTTTCCCCTCCCCCAGCAATGAAGGGTAAAAAGTAAAAAATATCTTTTAACAAATATTCATAGTAAGGAAAAACAAGTTCTCACGTTGAGGGTATTTAAAAATATGACTTATTCTGAATATTTAGTCTGTATATTTTTTGCCAACAGGTGGGTAGTATTCTGTGTCATTGGTTACCTGCAAAATATTGTTGATTATTTTACTGATCAGAGCTTTTGCAAAATTATTTGTCTATGATGTTATTATATAAACTTTTCTATTTGTTTTATTCATTTCACCCTACATTAGTTCATATGGATATTCTCAGCTTTCTATTAAATCTTTTCTTTCATCATTTATTACAGCATAATGGTATTCTATTATTTTAACATATGGTACTTTATTCTGTAATTTCCCAATTGGTGTGAATCCCTTCAGATTCTAATTTTTCACCACTACAAAAATAGCTGTTATAAATATTTTGATGTTAAAGTCTTTTCACCTCTTCTTTTTAGTTCTTTGAGTTATAGACAAAGTGGTTGTATCACTAGGGAAAAGGGTATGTACAATTTAGAGACATTTTGGAGCTAGTTTCAAGTGGCTTTTCAGAACTAATTTCATAAGTATACTCAGTTCATTTGAATGTAACTTTTTTGAGTTTGACAGATTAAAATTCACAAAGCGGCTAAATCAAGTAACTGGAGTCTTTTGGAAAATGAAATGAGTGATTTGTTTCATAATTAACACAAAGGTGGATTTCATGAGTCTCATCTCATGAGGAAACAAAAAAAATCACCAGCCACAAGAATTTTCTGATATGAGCAAATGCAAATTTTCTTCATCACAATTATTTTTGTAGTTGAGAGCTGGAACTGAATGTTTTTCTATTACTTGTGGTAATTATTCATTTTGGTCAAGAGAATAGGTGTTAAACTCTTCAGCTTCTCTGATATTTATATAATTTTAATTCTATTTAATTAACTAATTAATTTGATATCGATTGATTTATTAATCAATTGATATCAATTAATTTTTACAAAGAGATGATTACTTTGAAGACAAAGAAAAAACAAAAGTTAAAAATATTTCCCTCCCATCACCTAAAGACACACTTTCCCCTAGAACCTTGATTCTTGGGGAGAATAAGTTCAAATGTAATATAGTTTCTATATACCATTAACCCACCAATTTTATTTCTCAATGCAGCACAACTGATGGACAGATGAGGTTACCTTTCTAACCTTTCTGGGATTGCTGGGATAAGGCAAGCTGGGGTCGGGGAGAGAGAGAGAGAGAGAGACAGACAGACAGAGAGAGAGACAGAGAGAGAGACAGACAGACAGAGAGACAGAGACAGGGGCAGAGACAGAGAGACAGAGACAGTGAGACAATGAGACAGAGAAAGATGTGCACAAACATACACACAGACAGAGACAGAAAGACAGAGAATCAGAGAGATTGAGGCTGTATTCTGATGGAGAGGTAGGAAATGATAAGACCAAAGCACATATTGTTGCCTTGGCAGGAAAAAGAGCCATGTCATTTTTAGAGTCCATAGGAAATAAGAAGAGAGTAGGGAATGATATCAAGAGGTTTTTCAGAGAAGAGAATGAGGAAGAGAGTTCATATTGAATGATCACAGTTTTCTCAATGAAATAAAGGGTGAGGTCTTTAACTGAGAGCAAAAGATAAGCTAAAGGTGTGGTAGTTACGAAGAGAGGAGACAAAATTTAGAAAAAATTTGTGGAGGAGAAAGAGGATCAATTAGGGAAGAAGAAAAATATTTCCTCACTGCAGAGAGGAAGTTGGATTGCATCAATTTATAATCTGCTCCAGAACCATTCTGTACTATATGAAGAGGAGCAGAAGCAAATTATGTGAGCAATCCAGAGACAAATGATATGAAAGGGGGAGCAAGAAATTTAAGAGTACAAGAGAGTGTAGAGTTGAATTGGGTAATTTTAAAGGCAATATTGAAAAAGGGAGGGAAGTAAAGTTTGAGTAAAGGTAATGACCTGAGAAAATAATGAAAGTCGAAAGGATTCTAGTTTTTGATGAAAGTGAATAATGAGTTTACGAGAGGCAAAGCTTAGGGGAACATGAAGTAATGAAAGGTTACATAATCAGATAAAGGAATGGCATAGTGTGCAATTAGGAAAGTGAATCATGTGGGTAATAATGTGTTCTGATCACTAGTCTAAGTCTGGTGTATTTTATCATTCAGAGGTAAAAACAAATCTGTATTAAAACCATGTTCCTGTCTACTTTCAATTGCAGATCTCAAGGTGGTTGAAAACAGTTTAGGAAGATTAAAGACAAACGAAAACTGCCATCAAGAGGACCAAAAGCAATTGTAAGAAGGTTTACTGGGGTCTCTAGAATTCTCCACCAAAGTCCTAAAAATTCCTTTTGCATTCTTCTTGCATAAAAGGTCCACAGCTGGGTTTCAAATCCACCCACTTGGGATGAGGGAATGGGAGCAGAGTTAAGTAAAACTATTTGATGTCTATATCACAACTTCCTTACTTAGAAGAATCTTGGCTAATACTGTGAGTGCATGGAGAATGAGGTATCAACTTTTGCCTCCACAGTACTGTGGGACACCATATGGTAGGATCCATTGTGATCATTAACATTCCAATGTGTGGCTGAGGTTTCTTTTTAGGTATATATTGAGCTTGATATCTTTTGAATTCTCTTCCAAATTTGATATTTTTTTGTTTCCATGACTTATAAAATATCACTGTTTGTTAGCAACAAAGGGGACTAGAAGCCAGGTATGGAGTAACATTATTGGGCTCTTTCTATTAAGCTTTTCTATCCTTCAGTAATTATAGTACCTTGATAAATAACTGTGCCTGGTTACACTTGGTACATCTTGGTTCTATATGATTATTTGACTTAATTTATGATTCAAAAATATCCCTACTTAGGTACATATTACTATTGTATATAATTGGAAAACAAATAAAATGCTAAAAAATGTAAAAAATATTTCTACTGAATGATGATGATGATGATGATGATGATGATGATGATGTTGGTTATTTGTTCTTGAAGAAGACCATGACATCAGGAAAATGATTTCATGACAAGCACATAAATTATATTTGAGTGAAGTGCAGCTATGCTAAAGTCACCAGTCTCTCTTTCTCCTCCAGAGCCATCTGGGTCCAGTATCCAGATATGAGTAAGTTTGACTTAAAGTAGATTTGGATGTGAGGCAATCAGGGTTAAGTGATTTGCCCAGGATCACAAAACTAGTCAGTGTCAAGTGACTGAGGTTAGATTCAAACTGCTGTCCTGACTTCAAGATCAGTGCGCTATTCACTATGCCACCTAACTGCTCTCTCTACTGAATATAATTATATCTCTACTGAATATAATTAAACTAACCTGTATGAATGGAATCTGAGGGGGGGTAAGTTATTGCATTTAAGAAGGAGACAAAGAAGAAAGATGCAACTTCCCATTTGTCTTCCTTAGTTTCTTAGGCATGTTGTCTTTTTTTTTTTTTTCCCCGCTGGAGAAATCATGACGGAGATATTTCAGTTGGAGGCCTTAGGGAATCTGTAGATGAAGATGAAGAATCATTGCTTGAGGTCATGTCTCTAAGAAATTTGGTGAAATCTGATTAAAACATGCAAAATTCTTCACAAAAGGCTTTCATTCAACACATTCTTGCCACAACAATTTGTTTAATATATACTGTTTATAGGACATTGTGTTTTGGTTGTGAGGGAGAAAGATAAAGAATTATACCTTGTCTTTGATCTTAAGGAACTTAATGATCAGGCAGAGGAGATGAGATATCTATTCAAATAACTGTGATATAAAATTGAAGCTGATGAATACACAAGAGAAAGGTAGCTTGGTACAATGGAAAGAAAGTCATTCTCAATACTAGGAAGATCTGGGTTTAAGTCCCACTTCTGACTCAGACTGGATTTAAGACTATGGGCAAACCACTTAACCCCCTAGTACTCTAGGGAGGCATTTGTCTAAGATTATAAATGGAAGAGAAGGTGGAGGACTATATTACTAGAGGGAGTTCCACCCCCACCATTAATTCCCTATATCAATGAAAATCACCCATTTAGTCCCTGTGCATCAGAGGCAAGAGACCAGTATTATCATAATTCTAAAGGTGGGAGAAATTATATTTAGTGGGGAAAAATCAAGGAAGACATTAGAAGGGGTGACATTTGAACTTAAATAAGTTGAGATGAGTGTGGATTCTATGTTGAGGGAACAACAAATTCTAAGAAGGAAGAAAGTACAAATCATGTGTACATACAAATTTGGACTTTGTGAAGGAGAATATTTTGAAATAAGGTTGTTTGGGAGTTTTTGACTACATTAAATTTTCTATTTTCTCACAGGTTCTAATCTTCGAAAATTATCTTCAGTTTATCATATAATCCCCCATATAGATATAGATATATATATCATGTGCATATATGTATGTGTATATAAATGTAAATATACATATATTTATGCACATATACACACATGTTTATATGCATATACAGATATGCTTATATACATGCATTCATACACATATATATTGAATATATACATATATTTATATATAAAATTGAGGAATCCATATTAACTTCATCTAATGGCTTGATTCTGGATCTAGATCAGCTCCCTTTTATTTAAATATGGATCTAGTTCAATTTCTGTCTGGTGAGAAAACTTTAACAAATTACGGGAATTGTGAGAAAACTTTTGTTGCATTATTTGAACCTAATGCTGTATACTGGGAATTTGGACCACCTCAAACAGTAACTTAGAGACCCTTAACTAAGAACCTAGGTTATGCTGACTAAAAACCCATTCAGATTTGAAGAACTAAGCAAGGAGGCTTCTCTCAATTATAAACCTAAAGCAACCAATGTGTCTTGTGTGAAAAATGATTGCTTGTATGTTGTCTCTTCCATTAGACACTGATATCCTTGGAGTCAGGGATAGTCTTATACCATTCTTTGTATCTCTAGTACTTAGTGTACTGACTAGCACATAGTAGGCAGTTAAATTCTTACTGACTAACTATAGTCATCAGCATTACATATAAGAGGTAGGATGAATATTAAGCAATTTAGTTAACTACTCATTTAGCATTCTATAAACATATTTTGATTTTCTTCCAAGTAAAAAAACTGACTTGAAATATTTGCTTTTGCTTGGGTAGTAAGTTGACACAAAATACATCTTAAAGCATAGTTTTTGAATTTAGTGAAGTGAGTTTATTTTTGAAACAACCTTTTTTTAAAAGTTTTTTTCAAGGCAATGGGGTTAAGTGGCTTGCCCAAGACCACACAGTTAGGTAATTATTAAGTGTCTGAGGCCGGATTTGAACTCAGGTCCTCCTGACTCCAGGGCCGGTGCTCTATCCACTGTGCCACCTAGCTGCCCCTTAAACAACCTTTTACTAAAAAGTGGTTCCACAGGATTCTACTTTTTTCTCTCAGAGATTGATATATATATATATATATATATATATATATATATATATATGTATATATATACATACAGAGTTTAGTTACATAGTCAGATGAGTATTCATTGAAAGAATATATGGATATATGGGGGGGGCAGCTAGGTGGCACACTGGATAGAGCATCGGCCCTGGAGTCAGGAGTGCCTGAGTCCAAATCCGGCCTCAGACAATTAATAATTATCTAGCTGTGTGGCCTTGGGCAAGCCACTTAACCCCGTTGCCTTGCAAAAACCTAAAAAAAAAGAATATATGGGCACATTTGGTAATTATTTTGACAATGATGATGCTGATGAAGAAGAAAGGTTGTATGTGGACTTGAATGTCCACATACAAAAATTGGAACTGAGGTGATCTGGCTCTGAACCTAGAGCTCCTTCCATGGCGCCTCTTGAAATTGGCTAGGCTGTGTCATATCTATGGCTAAGAAGAATTTATGACCAAATAAGAGAGAACACATTATAGAATGTAAAAATGAAAAATTTTGATGATATTTGATTACATTATATTATATTAAATGAAGAAGTTTTTATATGAACAAAACCAAATGTAGGCAAGTTTATAAGAACTCACTTCTCAAATAAATAGATATCTGAGTCAAATATGTAATGATACAAAATATACCAGCTGATAAATGATCAAAGCATAACCAGGCAATTTTCAGAAGGAAAAAAATCAAAGATATGAAAATCTATCAAAGTCACAGAAAAAATAGTCTAAATCACCATTGTTTAGAGAAATACAAATTAATACCTCTCTGTGGTACTACTTCAAACCTATCAGATTAGCTAATATGACAGAAAAGGAAAAATGATGTATTGGAGGGGGTGTGGAAAAATTGGGACACATAAAGCAATATTGGTAAAGTTGTGGACTGATCTAATCATTTTAGAGAGCAATTTGGAGTTATTCCCAAAAGACTATAACACTGTGCATACTTTTTGACCTAGCGATACCACTAGTAGGTCTGTATCCCAAAGAGAGAAAAAAAGGAAAAAGAACCTATATGTACAAAAATATTTACAGCGGGTTTTTTTTGTGGTAGTAATGGTCATCAACTGGAAAAAGAGTTAATAAGTATTTGACTGTGATGGAATACTCTTGTGCTAGTGGAAATGGTGAGTAGGATGCTTTCAGAAAAAACCTGGAAATATTTACATGATGTGAAGCAAAATGAGCATGATCAGAACTGTGTAAACAGTAACAACAATACTCTGCAATGATCAGTTTATGAATAATTTAGCTATTCTCAACAATACAATGATCTAAGACAATCCAAAAGACTTATGATAAAAATTGGTGGGGCAGCTAGGTGGTACAGTGGATAGAGCATCGGCCCTGGAGTCAGGAGTACCTGAATTCAAATCCGGCCTCAGACACTTAATAATTACCTAGCTGTGTGGCCTCAGGCAAGCTACTTAACCCCATTGCCTTGCAAAAACTAAAAACTAAAATAAAATAAAAATTGGTATCTACCTTCAGAGGAAAAAAAAACCTGAATGAGTCTGAATGCAACTTGAAGCATACTTTTAAAAACTTTCTTTTTTTGTTTGTTTTTGTCTTTGTTTCATTGTTTATGTCTTTGTTTCTTGTCTGTGTTTCTTTCACAAAATGACTAATATAAAGAATATAATTTATTTGACTGCACACATATGAACTAAATAGTTTGCCTTCTTAAGGAGATGAGAAGGGAAGGCAGGGTGGGGAGGGAGAAAATTTGGAACTCAAAATTTTAAAGAACAAATATTAACATTGTTTTTAATGTAATTTGGGAAACTGCAGAAATTTTCATATAAAAATGCTGACCAGTGATGTTTAAGAAATTGGCCAGAGTGGTGGTAAAGTATTATTTCTTCAGCTCTTCTCTCATATTAATTTAATAAGTATATTCTCTTTTCATTTCTTAGAAATAAATTATAGCTTTCATCTCATATGGAATTCTAAACTAATTATGAAGAAATACTTGAATAATTTTGTATGTGTACATCCAGGTATTTATAAATACTTCCACTAGATAACAGTTCATGTTTATTCATCATTTTAGGAGTTATTGAAAGAAATCTGAGTGCACTATTTTGCCACATATGCTTACTTTCTGTTTCAAAGTTTGACTCTTGTCCTGTGGGACAAGCAACACAAGTACTGAACGTGAAGCACAGAAATATTAAGTTACTTGTCCAGGGTACCACAACAAGAAGATGGCTTAGGAGTCTCCTAACTATTAGCTTAAAGTCCTTTTCAGATCATCTCTTGTGGAAGGAATGCCCTGGAGGTCAATAGGTCATTTGAACTATAATCCTATAAGGAACCTGGACTCAAAGAATCTTAGATTAGAAAAATAGCTTTAGAGATCATCTAGTCCAACTGTAAGAGACTGTTGTGTGTGGGAGTACTTTACAACTTTATCACCTGATGTCCTCTAGTACCAGAGCCTTGTTTTACTGGTTGATTGTAGAGTGCCATGGGAGTGGGAATGGGCATGGGTGTGGGCCAGGGACTGGGGAAGATATTTAAGCATTTGTATTCTGGTAAATAATTGGAGATCTAGGAGAACTTGGAGACCTTTCCATTCCTTGTCTCCATCCCTCCATCCCTTACTCCATCACCTGGGTAAGGATAGGCTAGCCGGCAGGAACCTAACACTTCCTGAGCAGCTAGTCTAACAGGAACTTAACACCTAACCTTTTGGCCTATGCAGTATCTTATTTTTAATATCCCTGACTTATTTAGTCCTTGCTTGGGGCAGGCAGGTGGTGCAATGCATAGAGTGCCAACCTGGAATCAGACTCATTTTGCTGAGTTGAAATGTGATCTTACACACTTACTAGTTTTGTAATCCTGGGCAAGTCACTTAAGTTTCTTTGCTTCACTGTCCTCATATATGAAATGAATTGTAAAAGGAAATGGAAAACTACTCCAGTATCTTTGCCAAGAAAACCCCAAATGGTATCATGAAGAGTAATAAGCAACTGAAAAAATACAAGACTTATTGTCTCAGAAGGTCACCCATTCCATTTTGTAAAGTAAAAATTGGCAGAAAGTTCATCCCAAGTTTCATTTTTAGGATATGAAAACTCAGTAGACTAAGTCTAAGAACTTCCTGGTGGGCACAATCAAAAGATCCAATAGATGGGGGCAGCCAGTTGGCAAAGTGGATAGAGCACTGGTCCTGGAGTCAGGAGGATCTGAATTCAAATCCAGCCTCAGACACTTATTACTTAGCTGTGTGACCTTGGGCAAGTCACTTAACCCCAATGTTTTAAATAAAAAAATAAAGACCTAATACATGACCTTGGAATCTCCTTTCTGAGAGATCTTGAAGAAGAAGGAAGGGCATAGATTCTCATGCAGGACTGTAGACTCCCTTATTTCCTATATAATCTGAGGTTTCACTGGTTGCCCATCTGTTTATATGCCTTTAGGAAATGAGTATCTGCTTAAGACCTTTGTTAGGGCTATTTTGACTTCCTTGTTCCTCAAAGTGTAGACAAGGGGATTGAGCATTGGGGTTATCACAGTGTAGGTCACTGCCACAAGTTGGTCCTTGTCTGAAGAATAGAGGGATGTTGGACGCAGATAGATGAAAGAAGCACAACCATAATGGACGATGACCACAGTGAGGTGGGAGATACATGTGGCAAAGGCCTTTCGTTGCCCTTCAGCTGAGGAGATATTGAGGATGGTGGAGACAATGAAAACATAGGAGATGAATATCAACACAAAAGGGACCAATAATACCAAAATACTGAGAAAGAAGATGACCATCTCTTTCAAATTTGTGTCAGTGCAGCCTAACTTGATGACAGGAGAGATATCACAGAAGAAATGGTTAACCCGGTTTGATGCACAAAAGGGTAGGCTGAACACAAGAATGTTGACAGTCACAGAGATTATGAAACCACAGAAGGCAGAGGCTAATACCAACTGAATGCAAGTTGTTTTGCTGACAATGAGCATGTAATTCAAAGGGTTGCAGATGGCAACATACCGGTCATAACCCATCACAGCGATCAGAAAGCAATTGGTACAAGCCAAGCCTACAAAAAAGTAGAGCTGGGCTGCACAACCAGAGAAAGAAATGGTCTTGTCAGAGGAGAGTAGGTTTGTCAGCATCTTGGGGATGATGACTAAGGTGTAGCAGGTCTCAGAACATGAAAGGATAAAGAGAAAGAAGTACATAGGAGTATGGAGGGTCCGATCCATGCGAATGACAGTCATAATAGTAACATTGGCCATTAAGGTGGTCAGATAGACCAGCAGGAAGATGATGAAGAGCAGAATCTGCAGATCTCCCAGACCTGAGAATCCCACAAGAATGAATTCAGTTATCACACTCTGATTCTGTCGCTTCATGGTCACAGAAAAGAAGCCAGAACAACCTAGAAGTGGATAGAAAACACATGAGTGGGAAAAGTTTTTGTAAAAGGGCTAAACTTAAGGAAGCTAGGTGGCATAGTGGAAAGAGCACTGGTCCTGGAGTCAGGAGGACCTGAGTTCAAATGTGACCTCCGACACTTAATAATCACCTTAGCTGTGTGACCTTGGATAAGTCACTTGACCCCATTACCTTAAATAAATAAAAATTTAAAAAGGCATATACTCCAAATAAATCAGATTCATATCTTTCCCCTCAATCCAAATCCTTTATGTATTTGATTTTTTCTCTATTTTCTGATTTCAATAAAGTTGATCAAGAATAAAAGTGTAAATTGTTTTATCATTCTTATTATTGATAATTACTGGGGTAAACTGTAGCTAGAATGATTTAAAACTATCATTAATCAAAAACAATTTTCTTTTTGTCTCTTTTTGTTTTTTTCTTTCTTCTTCTTCAGTGTAAATATGTGACATTCTTTTGAATATAGGCCTAGGGATGCTAGGTGGTACAGTGGCTAGAGTGCTGGACTTGAATCAGAAAGATTCACCTTACTGAGTTCAAATTTAACCTCAAACACTTAGTAGCTATGTGACTCAGGATAAGTCACTTGACCATGTTTGTCTCAAAGTTTCCTCATCTATAAAATGAACTAGAAAAGGAAATGGCAAACCATTCCAGAGTCTTTGCCAAGGAAACTCCAAATAGGGTCATACAGAATTACACAGGACTGCAACAATTGGATAACAATTTTGAACATAGACCATCTGTCTTTGAACCAGAAAGTAAGCATATGTGGCAAATAGTATCAAGTATAGGTTGCACTCAGATTTTGTATAACTAAAATTGGATAGGTGGGGAGAATGTACCCTATATTTGCATAGATAAAGATTTGTAGGTTCAATTCAATTAAAAAAGTCATATATATATGTATACATATATATGATGGATTGAAGTATAGCCAGTGAAGGAAGAATACAAAGGAGTAGCAGACTTTGCAAGAAGCTCAGAATGAGTTGAGACTGTAATCAAACCAACAACAAAAAATGTCTTTTAAAGCCACAATAGGAACAAGAAAAAGATCAAAGACACAAAGGAAAGAATTGCTAGGGGAGGATGAAATAATGATAATGGACATAAGAAGGAAGGCCAAACTATTTAACTCTTACTTTCCTTTTGCCTTGGAAATAATCTTTGAAAAAAAATAGTAAAAGGAAGTTAAAATACAAAAGATTTGGGGAGATAATTAAAGTGATAAGGCCTTAATGAACTATTTAAAAAGGTATTGAAGAAAAAAAATTCAAGATGTGAATTTGGAGCCCCTAAAAGGGACCTTGATAAAATCATGGTAAATGGGTATGGCACTACAGGGTTAGAGTTGAGCAAAATAAAAAAGGGGTAAGAAGTTTCTTTAAAGTATAGACTTGAAACTTTATTTCATTTAAAAGCAAATAGGAATCATCTTTACAAGACTAATTTATGGACATTTGAAAAGGGAGTGATGATGGGGTCAGCTAGGTGGTGCAGTGCATAGAGCACCAACTCTGGAGTCAGGAGGATCTGAGTTCAAATCCAGCCTCAGATACTTAATTGTCTAGCTGTGTGACCTTGGACAAGTCACTTAACTCCATTGCCTTAAGTAAATAAAATTTGAAGATAAGGAAGTGCTGGCTGCTATAATCCAGTATAGGGTCATCAAGAATAATTCATACCATCCTAAACTAATTTCCTTTTTTTTTTTGCCAAAGTTACTGTATTGGCAGAGCTGGGGAATGACAGACATAGTTAAGCTGAATTTCAGGAAGGTATCTGACAAAGTATTTCATGATATGTATTTCATGACATGATAACATTGTGGACAAGTTTGAAGAGATATGGACTAGATGACAATCCATAATCAGAACTGGATTGGGCTGAAAGAATGGTAATTAATAGATTGAAGTCAACTTCGAGGAGTCACAAGTGAAATGTTCCTGTGGTCTGGCTTTAGCTTTTCTGTTCAGTCTTTATCAGTGACTTGAATGGGGGCAGAAGTAGAATGCTTATCAATTATGTAGATGATAAAAGCTAAAAAAGGCACAATTACTTTCCTAAGAGATCTTGACAGCAACAATTAAGTACTAAATTTAAAAATATAAAATTTGATGACTTTAATCATAAAATATATGTGTGTCTATCTAATGAAAAAGCATAGGGGCTATTTCAGTTGTTGTTCTGTCATGTCCAATTCTTTGTGATCCTCTTTGAATGTTTTTTTCCCTTCAGCTGATTTTATAGATAAGGAAATGGATGCAGAGTTAAGTGACTTGCCCAGGTTCACATAGAATTAAGTGTCTGAGTCTAAATTTGAACTCAGATCTTCCTGACTGCAGATTGGGAGGAAGCACAGCCAGAAAAAAGTACATATGAAAACAAGCTTGAAGTTTTGTGCTTGAAAAGATCAAAATAACTTGAAAGTTTAACCTGATAGCTCAAGAGAGCTATTTGAATGGAAGGCTCTGGCTATAATAAGAGAAACATTAGCATGAGGACTAATGTCCAAATAGTGCAAATGGATGCACTATTCCAAGAGCAATCATTGAAGAAACTTGCAGGAGAACAGTAGACATAAAAAGAAACACAATTGTCAACATTTTGCTAGGTATCTATTTTCTGATCAATGACTGAGGAGCCATTATCATTATATTCATACTTCAATACTTCTAAAAGTTCTATGTGGAAAAAACCCCCAAAATATGCATAGGTTGATGGACTTGAAAGTTCAATATATATAATAGAAACAAATGATACTTTGGAATATGAAATTGGGCAAGCATTTGGAAACAACAAGAACAATGATAACAGATACACATTGAGTAAATACAGACTATATTTGACACTTTTTAAAGCATGAAGGGATTGATTTTCCCAATATCTCATGGAGGAGTCGCCAAAAGAATGGAGAAATTGTGAAGATATTTGTATTCACAAAAGGAGACAAAGAAAACAACTTGTGTGCCTACCTTTTCATCTTCATCAAATCTTCATGGAAATGATGTATATGCATATTCAGGGAATACATAATAAAAATATGAGAAAGGAATAGTCAGCTTTTCCAAATAAATTTATACAGTGGAAAATATCATTACAGCTATCCAAATGACTGAAAAATGAAAATAAAACAGATCCCACTGTGTTTATTGTTAACTGATTTTTTAAAAGCACTTGAGGAAGGGGGCTGAGGCTGCTGGGTCCCCAGGCAGGTAAGGGTGGTGGTGATGGTGGTTGTGGCATTGAGTGTTATCCCAATGCCCAGGTTCCTGCCCTTGGCAGCTGCCCATGGGTCATGCTGCTCAGTCTCTCTCTACCTTCTGGAAATCAATGCTGAACTGGGATGGGGATAATCAGAACCCAGTAGTGCCAGTTGTGAATCAATCAATATGTCACATTCATTTATGGGGAACGTCGGCCAGGATTGTTTTTTGTTCCCGTTACCCTTGACATGACTAAGATTATGCTAATCACCCAGTCAGGGTCAATCTGATGATATCAGGATAAAATCCCAACTTTTACCATAAATGGAAAGTCTACCTGAGTATTTTGGGTACTTGTGGTACCATCTGGAGCCCAACTCAGAGTATCTCCTCCATGCTTCTCTCCACCTAGTCACTAATGACTGAAAACCCCAACCACACTTTGAGTAGGAGAGACCCCTGGGAAATGACAAAAATGACAGTGAGTGTATCTGGCATGAGATCAGTCTGTGACATGCTGGAGGAGAAATGTCTATTGTCTGATCTCCTAACAGGTGTTACAGAGAAGTCCTTTATTAAGTATTGTGAATTCTATGAGTGGTGTGCAAAGACCGATTATATTTGCAGCGAAATAGATAATACAGGACCTTATGGGGTGAAGAGAGTTCACTACCAACCTTTCCTGATTCATCTCAGAGCAACAACCTGAAAGAGCAGTAGAAACACTAGCAGGATAATACTGTAAAATGTTCTGATAGCAGTTCATCTGATATAGAGATAGACATATGGAGAGTCTCAGGGGCCTTGACCTTCCTCAGCACATCCCTGGGATGGAGCAGCACCACATTTCTCTGGTGCCTCAACAACATCTTAACTATGGAAAGAATGAAAGACACTTAGACTCCAGGGTGCAAGTAGACTGTTGCTTGCAACTTTCTTGGCAACCTGGTACCATGGTTCATTTTTATCTCTTGCCTAAGACGAATCCCAAGGTACTGATACAGGAAAGCTTGCAGTACAGTTCTCTGGGAAAAAACCTGAAGGACAATTCACCTGAGACATTTTCTCAGGGATAGAAGTTAAAGATTAAAACTCCAAGAGAGGATTGCCCAGAAGAATCAATGGGGACACCAGGAGGATGGGAAGGGTCAAGGGAGTAAGGTGGGGAAAGTCAGAGAGGAGAATGTCAAATATGTCTGGATGTCTGCTTCTCAGTCTTGAAGCTAGACCTTCGCTTGCTCAATCTAGTCCAGTCCAGTTCAGTGTAGTATAATGTCCTGGATCTCATTTCCTATCTGCCTTAATTATTTTGTTTTCACTAATTTATATTTCCTGCTTGAGACAGACCAAAGAAAAGGAACAGTGGGGAAATGTGGATTATTATTCAGAAAGTTTTACCTAGCAGCCAAGCATCTTTCCCTCCTGCCTCTTCCCCACTCTTCTCTGTTGCCATTAGAAGGAAATTTGATTGAGCCAATATAAGCTCTTTGAAAATCCAGTAAAGGCGCAGTAGAAACTGAAAATACTGTTTGTCCCCACAGTTACTGATTCTTATGGAAAAGTATCCAATACTGGCAGTCTTTGTCCTTTAGGAATTGAAGTACATTTGAAGGAAACAGTTCATTCTGAATTCTCATCTAAACAAAAATATTCTTCCTTTGAACTTACAAGGGAATTGATTTTTTTTTGAGGAGTGGACTGTTCAACTACTCTTTCAGGTTTTAGAACTGCAAACTATGGTTCCCTCACAACTTCAGAGTACTTGGGACCTAGAAAAACAGTAGTGACCAGTAACAGAGGGTCAACAGGCCTAAAAAAGGAGAGATTTGTTCTAGGCTATGCCCCTGCCAATACTGACCCAGCAGGAGAATGGTCAGAGAGGAACTCATCCACTGACTTCGATGTTTGCAGGACTAGCTCTCATTCCACCTAACTTTATTTAGCTATTTTGGCTCTATACCTAGTTGCCTACAGGAAATGGGGCTGCACAGTGGAAAGTGGACAGACTTATCTTCCTGAGGTCAAATCTGGTCTCAGACCTTGAACAAGTTTTCTTCAGTTTCCTCATTTGTAAAAATGAGCTGGAGGAGAAAATAGTAGACCACGTTATTATCTTTGTCAAAAAATCATAGGGATAGAAGGTAAAAACTAAAACTCCCAGATAGGATTGCCAAGAAGAGTCAATGGGGATAAAAGGAGGATGGGCAGAGTCAAGGGATTAGAGTGGAGAAAGTTAGAGAGTGCAGTTAGACACAACAAAAAACGACTTAACAATTATGTTTCCCATCCACACAACTGTTTAGCTAAATTTAAGACTGGGCTTATCCTAATTCTCTGTGAGGGAGAATGACCGAATTCTTTGGAAAAAAGAGGTCAGAGTTTAAACAGGTTTCTATCTCATGAGTCAGATGATAAATATTTTAGTTCTGAGATTCTAAATTAACCTAGAACTCCATTTAACCTAAACACTTACCATTGTGGGATGGAACTTATTGGACAATGGGGGAAGAATTCTTTGGAAGGGGAAACAAACAATGTAAATTTGGACTTGTGGAAAAGAACCATAGAAAACCATCAGTCATGATCAATTGTTATTTCACTCAAAATAAGTTTCAAGGCTACTTGTCTATCCAAGTGCTTAAGTATAATAAGCACTAGAAGCAACCCCAAAATTCCCTCAACTGGAGCAGGTACAGGGTTGTGCATCTTGATCTATAAAAAGTCTTGTCCTTCTACCATTTAAATGTTTCTACTTCCATTTGACAATTCTTTTCCTGATCCTGCCATAAGCAGAGCACCTCCTGGCATTGTGGCCCAACTTTTGTTTTTGTGCACTAACTTGTAACAATTCTTTTCCTGATCCTGCTATAAGCAGAGTGCCTCTGGTGCTGTGGTCCAACTTTTGTGCTCTAATCTTGTTTTGAGGAAATATATACACAGAAATAACTCAAAGAAACATTTTTATAACTGACTTTACATAATAATATTTTGTGCAATAGTTTTGGCATAAAAGCATTAGATTTTGTAGGACAGCAAAACAAAACTTAAAAGTCTCCCCCACTAAATAACTTTTCATTTATATAGAGATCATAAAATAGTTCTTAATAAATGCAACCACAGAGACAGTTCTGATCAATGATGCTCTATTTGTTAACATTAATTCAGGCATTAAAAATATATGCTCACCAAAGCTGTTCTTCATAGCCCTGAATAATAGTTTGTTTAGGTCCAAATGGAAGAGGATTTCCCCATGGATTATGAGGTCCTCCAGCACTATTATCTATATGTATATATAATATTAAGTTGAATGCATCAAACTCCAGAACATGAGGAAATCTGTGACAATGCAAAAGAAATTATTCCATAAATAAAGGAAAAATTAGATCAATGAAAATATCTATTCTTTAGATAATAACATGGTCAGATAATAAGATGGTCAGACCATTGAGTTATTATATTATTGCATTTGAAATAGGTACATAAAAGGATGAGGATGATGAAGATGGTGATTATACCATGATATTTATATTGTGACATATATTAAAAGCATTTGCATGTTATATTTTCTTTTATCGTCACAGCAATCCTGTGAAGTAGTACAATATATTTTAACTCTAAATTACACATTAGGAAACAGACTCAGAGATGTCAAATGATTTGTCCTTGTCTATAAAGCTAGTAAGTGTCAATATCAAGATTTGAACCCAAGTCTACATTCTAAGTCTAGATGAACAATAAAATTGAATGGGAGGGATAGAGTAGATACACTTACACATGGGAAAAAGCACAAAGTTCTTAACATCCCCAAACTACTAAACAGTACAAAGGCCCCTTTTCAAACAAAAATATTTTTGAAATGATGTTCTACGATGGCAAATCTTAAAATATGAGGAACTGATGTGGGTAACCTAAAGGGCAATGGAAAGACACAAGGTGAATCACCATTAGAATGAAACATATTTCCAGTGACAATCTTGACTCAAGAAGAGATATAAAGGATGTTACTGAGGAAATGCATGATGGAAAAGGTGGTGGGCCGGTCATGGATCAACAGATAGGTAACTCAGTTGCCTCTTTGGCACCCTCAAAATGTGGAAAAAATAACTAGAGAAAATCTTTCAGCATGTTGGGGAGATACTCTGTGTGAATATTTATGGAAGAACAAGAACAAGAATTGAAGAGGATAAGAAAGTATGGAAAGATACGACTTCTCACTAATCCCACATATGAAAGATCACAGATCCATTGAAGTATATGAAATTTTAGCAGTAAGCATGATGACAACATGGTGACAAAAAAATCCATGTAAGTGAAAGTAAGTTAAAGGAACTAGGAACGTTAACATGGAGAAGAGATATAAAAGATATATTTAAATATTTGAACAACTGTCACATGGCAGAGAGATTACAATTGTTCTTGACCTCAAAGAGCAGAACTAAGAGTAACAATGAGGAATATAAAATATTAACAAAGATAGAGATGCCTTAACAGCTAGAGAATTTCCCATCACTGGAAGATTTTGATAGTGGATTGGTTAAACACTCAATAATTATGATAATAATAATAATAATAATAATAATAATAATAACAGTAGTGGCTAATATATATACATTATATTATATGCATAAGGCAGTATATGTACATACACATATGTGTATATACTACAATGCATGTTTTCATATATTTATATATATGTATGTATAGGCATATGTGTATATGTGGTATACACCCATATAAGTATATGTGTGTGCATTCTCTATCTATCTATCTGTCTATCTATCTATCATCTATCTATTTTTCTATCTATCTATATCAATTTAAGGTTTACACTTTACAAATGTCTCATGTTACCTTCACAACAATGCTGGCAGATGAGTAGTTTAAATTCTTGTTTTCCTTATTGTAAAATTGAGGTAAGTAGAAGTTAAGTGAAGTTTGTCTAGGGTCACACAGTTAGTAAACATCTTCCTGTTTCCAGGTCTAATACTTTACCCACTGCACCACTGAGTTATCTATTACAGAGGGAGTTCTTGCTAAGATATGGGGTAGCCTAAATTGTTTCTTTTATTCATAAAAAGGAAATAGACTATCATTACTGAAAGGGCACTTAAAATTATGTAGTCCAGCTTTCTCTCACTTTGCAAACTTACTTGTAATGTGATCCTGGAGAGGCTATTTAATCTCTGCCTGCCTCAGTTTCCTCCTCCTGTGTTAAGTAAGGAGTGGCACTCAATGGCCTCTAAGGACCTTTGTAGCTCCAAATCCATGAGTCTATGATTATTTCAATTTCATTCAAAGTATTTTGGTTCAAATTACAGACATTTTGGAAACCCCTGGGATGTTCATCAGAGAACCAAACAATTTTTGTTCCATTGATTTTTCTCTAAATCCTTTGTGCCTATGCAAGCAGGAATAAGAACCAAATCAAAGCTTAAGGCACTGCCAGAATAAGATCATTTGCCTGGCACCCCACGCCATACCAGCTTTCTGCACACTTCAGATCATTTTTGCACTGCCTTCAGCTCTGCTATATCAAGGGAAGCCTGCTGTTTTGTTTGCAGATCTACAAATGAAATGGCAATGTGGTGCCAGTATGCTCTACATGCACCTTTCAACATTGGAGGAGCTTTCAAATTTATAGGCTTATATTGATTTGGAACTGGAAGGGACCTTAGAGATTATTTGGCCCAAGTGCTCTTTTCATTTAATGCCATCTCTGGCAGGTGGTCATCAAACCTTTACTTGAGAACTCTCCAGGACATCAAAGGCACTTTCACATGCCTGCTGATTGATGCAAGCAGTGGGGGATGCTCCTGACTTTGTCAGCAAATATAAAACCATAATCATCTTTCCTTCTACTCCCTTAGGTGTTCTCTTCTCATAGAATCTCAGAGTCAAAGGAGTCTTCAGAAGTCACCCTTTCTAAGCTGTTCTGAATAGGATTTACCTGTACAGCTTCTGCCAAGACTTGAAGAGAAACACACACACACACACACACACACACACACACACACACACACACACACACACAACAGAGAGATGTAGACAAACACAGGAAAGGAGAGAGAGACTGAAACACTTGTGAGAGAAACTGAAGAGAGCAAGAAAAAGAAAAAGAAAAAGTGATAGAAGAGGGGGAGAGGGGGAGAGGGAGAGAGAGAGAGAGAGAGAGAGAGAGAGAGAGAGAGAGAGAGAGAGAGAGAGAGAGATATTGAGAGAGAGAGAGATTCTTCTGTCTTCCATTGTTGTTCTCCATGTACCTCTATGTGCCATGCCCATAATGAACTCACCTCTCACCTCTTAGAACTCCTGGCTTCCTTCAAGGTTACCTTCTAATAAGGTCTTTCTTTTTTCCCCTCCAGTTAGTAGCACTTTCCTACTCATTCATGAATTACTTTGCATTCATTATTTTTACACTGACTAATTTGTATACATGTCATTTTTTTCCTGAAAAATGTGAGGTCCTGAAAGGCAGGGATTATTTTGGGTTTTGTCTTCTTCTACCCAGTATTAGCATAGAGATGAAAATATAGTTGGTGTTCTTTTAAAATTTTATTTATTTAGGGGAATGGGGTTAAGTTACTTGCCCAAGATCACACAGCTAGGCAATTATTAAGTGTTGAGGCTAGATTTAAACTCAGGTTCTCCTGACTTCAGGACAAGTTTATCCACTGTGCCACCTAGGTGACCCCATAGTAGGTGTTTAATAAGTAGTGGCCGAAAAAGTGAATATTACATGATCTCCAGTTTCTTCACCTGTTTGTCTGCTTTCTTATGAACAACTTTAATTTGTCCTTGCCCCTTTTAAATGTGATGATGTTTAGAAGTGAGCACAGTTCTTCAGGTGAGGTCTGTCCAGGTTAGAGGACAATGAATCTCTTACCTTCCATATTCCAGATACTATTGATGTAGCCAAATATTCCATTAATATTTTTGGTTCTTTTCCTCTCCAAAGGCTTTTCATTTCTACACATATACTTTCCCCCTTAATAGAATGTGCTTTTCCTTGTTCTCCACTAATACATGGGTCTTTCTTTTCATTTGATGCTGAGCATAAACCTTATTCCCTGAAAGCCTTTTTTAATAGGCTCCACTGACTCAAATTGTTCTTTCACTCTAAATTCATTTTGTTCTATATGTTATTTCCATTTGCACTTAGAACCACAAAATGATAGAACTGCAGGGACCTTATCAGTGATTCAAGCTTCCCCATTTTTACATATGAGCACACTGGAGAGAATTGACTTGCCCAAGGTCATATAGAGAGAGAAGTCAAGTTTTCAGGTGCTCTTTATCAGTGTTCCCTGTGCATGCTTTCTCTGTGATATATAAAAGTTGAGGACTTTAAATTTATTGTAGCCCAAATAGTTGAGAACAGACACTCATAAATAAAGTAGAAAGGTTGTTCCCTTCAATATTAGTTAATATAGGAAAAAAATCTACATAGAAAAAATCTTAATGAACCAGTGTGATCATCTTAACTGATCTGATTACAAGGACAGCATCATATTTCTGTAACATTTCAAGGTTAATTATCTCTCTGTCTCTCTGTTTCTCTCTGTCTCTGTCTGTCTGTCTCTCTCCCCTTTCAATCTCTTTTTCTTTTTCTTGCTCTCTTCAGTTTCCCCTCACCTTTCTTTCTCTTTCTCTAAGTCTTGCTCTACCTTTTCTATCTCTATGTCTTTGTGTGTATATGTGTGTATATGATGCTTGTCATTCGTTCTTTGTTTTTCTTTTTTTTTTTTTTTAGTTTTTTTTGCAAGGCTAATGGGGTTAAGTAGCTTGCCCAAGGCCACACAGCTAGGTCATTATTAAGTGTCTGAGACCAGATTTGAACCCAGGCACTCCTGACTCCAGGGCTGGTGCTTTATCCACTGTGTTACCTAGCTGCCCCTTGTCAATTGTTCTTGAAGAAGTTCATGATATCAGGGATGATGCCATGACATGCATTTAATTGGATTTGAGTGAGGAGTTACTGTGTTAAGTCACCAGGTTCATTTTCCCCTCCAAAGTCATCTGGGTCTGGTGGCCATATATGAATCAGGATAGCTGGAGATGTCTCTGAATGCAAGGCAATCAGAGTTAAGTGCCTTTCCTAGGGTCACACAGTTAGGTTGTGCAATAGCTAGAGCATCAACCCTAGAGTCAGAAGGCTTTTTGTTTAGTTCCAACCTCATACACTTGATACACAGATGGCTATATAGATCTGAGAGATCAAATCACTTATCCTTGCTAACAGAACTAGCCAGCTTTAGAGTCAGGATCTAAACCAAGAGTTTCCCATTACATCAATGTTCTCCACTTTTGACTGTCTCAAGATTTTACTCCACCATACAAACCTGCTCCCTATTCCGTATCCCTTTGCCTCTTCTCCTCCCTTCTCTTAGCCTTTCATACATGTTGCTCCCTTTATTGAGGCCATGCTAACTCTTCATGGCCTATCTCTTTTATTTCTTCTTTTCCAGCCTAGATTTATATATACTTCTCTTCCAAGAAGTCTTACCTGGCTAACACTCTCATATCCTGACTCCATTTATTCCTTTTCTCAATACTCTTCATAGCTTCAATACATTGTTTTCTGGGGTTCTATTCCACTGGAATATTTGTCTGTATCTATTAGTCTGAATCTTGGGAAGTATGTTTCATTTCAAATTCCATCAGACATGGATCTCCCTGACAGCAGAGTTCTTTTCTTATCCTTCCTCAGAATTTCTCTGCAGAATACCAAAACAAGGGTTGACTCATAGAAAAAGGGGGCTCTGGAGACAAAGAATTAGGAGCAAGAGACTTGCTATAAGGGTGATATATTTCTTTGACAGTTTGGATTTAGTGAGAAAAAATGCCATCAAAATTCAAAATTGTCTTTAAAAACTTCTTCAGATAATACTTACACTTGCTGTCAGAATCCACGTAGAGGTATAGTTTCCTTTTGTTTCCCTGAGTTGAGGGCAGCCTGAGGAAGAGAAAGAATGGAAATGAATTTTTGGAGACTAAGAAGTAGCATCTACCTTCTACTTCTGACTTGAGAAATATTCAGGGTTCCTGGGTCTGAGGATGTATAGAAACTTCCCTGGAGACAATGAAGCTTCCTGTTGGTTTCAGTGTCAGCAGCTGTACCACGGGCCCTGAAACAAACATCAGTGATGCTGATGCCAAGGTAATATGGCTATCATGACCCATAGGAATAAGGTCTTGAGGGAATCTTTGAAACTTGGAACCTGAGGTGTAAAAAAGACAGGCAGCAAAAAGACAGTGAGTGTGCCTAGACCTCAGGAAAGATCTTAATTTAGAAAAATCAAGGTCATCCCCAGTCATCCTGACTTTGATTTAAGTGAAGGGGAAGGACAGAGTGAAGTAATGAATGGATAGAGTGTTAGTTTTGGCCTGTATTCAAAACTTAGTTTTGACAAGTTAATCTGTAAAACTGGGATTCACTGTAGCACCTACCTGCCAGGGTTGTAAGAATGAAATGAGTTGATATTTGTAGAACACTTTGTAAACCTTAATAAGCTATATTGATGGCAGTTCTCATTTTTAATAATTGCTATCAGATAGTGTACAAGTGATTGAACTCTTTTTTATAGGGTTTTTTTAATAGTTTTTTTTTGCAGGGCATTGGGGTTAAGTGATTTGTCCAAGGCTACAACAGCTAAGTAATTGTCTGAGGCAGGATTTGAACTCAGGTACTCCTGACTCCAGGGCCGGTGCTCTATCCACTGTGCAACCTAGCCACCCATCTCCAAGGTGACCTGCTAAATTAAAAATGGAAGGATTATAGAAAGGGCTATGCAAATGTGTTATTACTTAGGTATTTCAATGGACAGGCAACACCTGAGCTATTTTTACTCATTATCTTCTAATTTATTCCTTTTTCTGGAACTATATGGAATTCAAGTCTTGAATGAGCAACTTTGAAGTCCACATAAATCAGATGTAATGTTCACTTCACTAGTGGTGTGTAGTTACAGAAACAATAATACAAAAATTAAGTTTTTAAAAATGTATCTTGAGATGATTCTGGGAAGATGGTGAAATTGGTCAGAAAACTTTAGGGTTTCTAAATTTTCTCCACCAAAAAAGACAGAACATCACTTTGGAGCAGCAGAAATAAACACAGGGTAAAATGTTTGTCTTCCAGACAATTTGAGAAGATCGCAGAAAGACCCAATCTTCAGGGGTGGAGGTTTGACCTGAGCAAAGTGCAAACACCTTCCAATCTACTCTGAGAAATGACAAACAATAAGTCCTGGGAGCATCTGGGTTGCAAGGCATCCTCAATCTTAGAAACTTTCATCTCACAGATAATTTGGGGGACTGAAGTAGAGAGGAGAAGATTGAAGGACCTTCTGTACAGTTGTACTGACCACAGTGCTACTGAACTGTGGTTGTTGGGAGAAGGAACATGCCTTTTGAATTCAGTAGCGAGGGACAGGGACTCTCCTGGCTGTGGGCACTTGCAGGAGAACAGACTCCCTGGTTTCAGTTCCAGAGCAGAGAGGATAGCTGTATTTTGCAGTCACTCATGGTACAATGGGGACAAAGATCATTTACAGCATAGTGTGGCTTAGAAGTTTGGGACCTGGGACAGTCCTCAGAAAATTATAGTAAGAAGGGTCTGAGACTTGGGGCATCATTCTCCATATGAGGAAGAAGTTGAATCCTTTTTTTTTTTTTAATGAGAAATGTCAAATGATCCCAAGCACAAAAAAGTTCTTGGAAGAACTTAAGAAGGACATTAAAAATTAAATGAGAGATTGAAGACAAATAAGAAAAAATGAGATCAAGAAAATCAATAAAATTCTGAAAAGAGAAAATAAAATACATAAGAAAATAATTCCTCGAGAACTAGAATTGGGAAGGATTTAGAGCTGTTCCAAGACACCACGATATCATAAAACTAAAGCGAAAGAATAAAAAAAATCTTGAAGAGAAGGCAAAACATTTCACCAGAAAAACAATTGATCTGGAGAACAAATAGAGAAGAAATAATATAAGAATAGTCAGGCTACCTGAAAATTATTGTTAAAAAAGAATCTTGATAATGAAATGATAAGAAATTATCAAGGAAAATTGCCCATACATTCTAGAATAAGAAAGCAAAGTAGAAATAGGAAAAAATCCACCAATCACCATTTGAAAGAGATTTCAGGAGGAAAAATACAGGAATATCCTAGCCAAGTTTCATAATTGCCAAATTTAGGAGAAAATATTGGAAGCAACAAGAATAAAACAATTTCAACATCACGGAGCTTCAATAAAGATTATACAAGAACATTGAAGGATTCATAGATCTTGGAATACTATATTCCATAGAGCAAAAGAGTTGGGGTTACAACCAGGGACACCTTACTTGGCAAATTTAAGTATAATCCTGAATTTGAAAAAAAATGGATATTTAACAAACTCAAAGACTTTTAGGTTTTTAAGGCAAAAACTCGGAACTTAAAAGAAAATTTGTCTTATAATATCCAAAAAATATAATATAAAAAATTAAAGACCAATTAATAAGAATGACTTCTTTCATTCTCGAAGCAGGGAGATTGACTAATCAGCAGGGAGAAGATGCCTTGACAGGTACATGATGCCTTGTCAGGCACATGAATTAGACATGAGTGACGGGGTACTGTGTTAAGTCACCAACCTCATTTTCTCCTCCAGAGAAACCCTCTGGGGCCAGTGACTAGATGGGAATCTGGATGAGAGGCAATCAAGCTCTAAGTGACTTGTTCAAGGCCACATAGCTGGTAATTGTCGGAGGCTAGATTTGAACTCCCATGCTCCTGACTCCAAGGCTCTATCTACTATGCTATCTAGCTGCCCTTTAAAGAGCAATTATAAGATACTTATTTACATTTTACTATTGCAATAGCCTATTGATTAGTAGAAATGAAAGAAGATGCTATCCATCTTCAGATAAATATTGTAGGAGGAAATAAGCATAGTATGGTCATATAACCATATCCATATCTAACTGTGTGGTTGTGTGTATGTGTGTGTTTATAAACATATATATATATATATGTATGTATGTATGTATGTATGTATATATATTCTGGGGCAACTAGTTGGGGCAGTGAATAGAGGAACTTTGGAATCAGGAAGATTCATTTCCATGAGTTCAAATTCCATCTTAGATACTTACAACTGTATGACCCTAGACAAGTCGTTTAACTGTTTGCCTCAGTTTCCTCATCTGTAAAATGAACTGAGGAATGAAATGGCAAATTACTCCAGTATCACTACCAAGAAAATGCCAAATGGCATCACAAAAATTTTGATATGACTAAAATGGTTGAACAGCGAAAATTTACCAGACACTGTGCTAAGCACTGGGAATAAAGAGTTCACAGTATATTGGGGGAGATGATATGAAGACAACTATATTCAAACAAGATACAGAATAAATTAGATATCATCAACAAATGGAAGGTACTGGCATTAAGGGCAATGAAAAAATGCTTTTTGTAGAAGGGATGATTTTTAGCTGGCACTGAAGAAAGTCAGGGAAATCAAGAGGAAGAGATGATTAGAAGAAAATCCTAGGCATGAGTGACAGTCAGTCAAAATACAGGGAGCTGGGAGTGGACTTTCTGGTGTGAGAATTAGAAAGGAGATTAGTATTGCTGAGTTATAGTGTGCCTGGAGGTGAGTAAGTTGTAAGATTGGAGGTAGGAGGGAGCTAGGTCTTAAAGGATTTTGAATATCAAACAAAAGATTTTTTATTTTCTCATAAAGTTAATAAGGAAACATTTGGAGTTTTTGAATAGGGTCATGTCATGGTCAGATGTATTTTTTAGGAATATTGATTGACTACTAATTGGAGGATGGACTAGAATCAGAAAGAGACTTGTAGCAGGGAGATTGACTAATCAGCAGGCTATTCCAATAGTGAGAGGTGATAATAGCCTGTACTGGGATGGTGACAATATCAGAAGAGAGAAAGGAGAATGTACGAAAGATGTTACAAAGGTAAAAATTGATAAGATTTGATAATAGGTTGAGTAGGGAGTGACAGAGTTTAGAAGGTAGGGATGACTCCTTAGTTCTAAGTCTGGAGGACTGGGAGAATTACTGGGCCTTGAACAATAATGGGGAATTTCAGAATGTGGTATTCTAAAAGCAGTCTTCTTAAGTATTGACATAGAATAGAATCAAATAGCAAAGAATAAACATACTTAAAGAACAGAACTCCTATTGGACAATTCCTTATTATATTAAGATGAAATAAAAATTCCTTCTCCTGGCATCTAAAAACATCTGCAATATGGTTCCAACTATCTTTCCAGGAAGACCTCACATTAATCTCCCTCACACAATAAATGATGCAACCAAATTGATTTACTAGTTTGTCTTTGAACATAACACTCCAGCTCTCATCTCCTGCTCCTGGGCAGGCTGTCCCACCAGGGCTGGATGGTTCTCCCTTATGGTATTACCTAGATTTGGAACTGGCAGGGATCTCAGAAAACATGTATTCCAGTTATCTCATTTTACAGATGAGTATAGGGAGGCCTTGGGAGGTTGGAAGTTAGTAAATCTCATTGCTATTTTTTGGAAAATGTAGTTTCCTTTAAGGTGACATCTAGTGACATCTTTTTCATTAGGCTTGCCCTAACCCCAACTAAATTGTTAGTACCTTCCCTCACCTATGTGAATTTTGTGTTGCCTTATCTTTGTAATTATCCATTGCATCCTAGATTTATAGCTAACAGGGATATTAAAAATCATTCAACATTTAGTCCTTTTTTTCAGCTGGAAGAATGAAGGTAAAGATCAGCACTTAGGGGGAAAAAAACCCAATTATATATGAGACATTTTAAATTTTAATTTCAATTATTAATATTTTTCCATCATTTAAAAAGTCTGTATAATCAACAAAATAGTAAATCAAGCCCTGATTTGTAAAGCTTGCCAAATTTCAAGGCACAAATTTTCATTGAAAATTTCACCATGGGGTCTCATGACCCATAGGAGTTGGCACCTCACCACTGGTAAAATCTATTGCAATTTTGAATTTATATCTCCAGGGACTGGCATTAATAATTGCCACATAGTCAGAACTTCATAAATGCATGTTGAACAAATGAATGAATAAAAGTAGGATAATATTAATGCTCTATCTTAAAATAGGAAAATATTAATTCTTATATCACAAGATTATTTTTAAAGCATTGTATGAAGCTTAAAACAAATAGCTATACCTAGCACATTTCATTAGACTGTATATCTAGGGAATTTAAATTTTTACAGGAAAATTTTTATTGAATATTCAATTATAATATACATAATTTTATTCAATAAATTTAAACTTAAATTTAACTTAACAGGATTAAAAATAGCTAATGAATTTAAAAATAAATTTTAAAATGATAAAATAATAAAATGTTTTTCAGACTTCAAGGCATGTTCAAGCACAGCTGACACATACTAGATACAAACTTAAATGAGCTAAGTATAAATGAATTAGTTTTACTGATCCAATAAACTCTTCCAAGTAGGACTGCCTGGATTGCTGTTCTGAGATTTTTCTCTTTGCTTATCTGAGATTCCTGAAGGGAACTTAAGAATGGAAGACAGTTTGGACAATGTTATTCTATTGAAATTACTAGGTTGAGGAAGACTTTAGAGAGGTAATTACTTTTTCCTAAGAGCAGAACCCCAAGAAAATAATCTATCTGGGAGACTCAAAAAGGGGGTATAAGAGAAAGATTAAGAGACATATTGAGGGGCAGTTAGGTGGTGCAGTGGATAGAGCACCACCCTGGAGTCAGGAGTACCTGAGTTCAAATCTGGCCATGACACTTAATAATTACCTAGTTGTGTGGCCTTGGGCAAGCCACTTAACCCCATTTCCCTTGCAAAAACCTAAAAAAAAGAGACATATTGAGAAATGTTAGGGAGAGAGAGAGAGAGGGGCAGAGGACAGAGAGAGGTATAATCAGTGATGTGAACCTCTAAAATCTTTGCTAAATTCCTTAGTATTTTGGAAGAGGTCTAGCCTACTTTGAATAGGTTGTCCAACCCCATGAAAGAAGAATCAACAACTTTTCTGATTACCAGTTTTATTATATTAATTCAGTTTTCCAATTTTGGGCAAACACTTTCCTGAACTTAAGGAAAATTCTAATTTCTAAAATTGATTGGTTACTTTTTTTTTTTTAAGATTTTTCAAGGCAATGGGGTTAAGTGGCTTGCCCAAGGCCACATGGCTAGGTAATTAGTAAGTGTCTGAGGTAGGATTTGAACCCAGGTACTCCTGACTCCAAGGCTGGTGCTCTATTCACTGTGCCACCTAGCCACCCCGATTGGTTGTTTCTTAAAAAACAAACAAACAAAAACTGCACCAGCCCCCCTAGGGAAGTGGAGGATTCCTTAGAATCCCAGACTAGGAAAGGACATATAATCAATGAATGTGGAGATAACTTGATTAAAAAAATGCAAAGTCAGTCAACCTAGATAGAATTAAGGAGATTCTTGCTATTGGGCTTAAAATCTTTTAAAATCTTTCATGGAAGAGGAGTTAGCGATCTTCTCTCACTTTTAGTTCTCAATCCAAACCTGGTTGAAGGGAGGGTTCTCAAGACTCAATGACTTAGCCACATGAATGAAGGTGAAGCACAACTTATGTGTGAACTGAGAAAATGTGTTGAAGGCACACTGCAAATTTGCCCAAGGTCAAACAATTAAGTGTCAGAACTATAAATAAGATTCCATTCCATCTGACACTTCAGCATTATTTGTGCCAAACTATGACAAGAAACTTTCTTTTACCTTCACCTTCCACCAACTCTTTCCTCTCTTTCCCTTCCCTCCCATTGATGGCAGATACTACTTTCACCTTTCTTTATATCTCCCACACTTAGTACACATATAATAGTAGTACACATTTAATAGTTTACAAGTATATAATAGTGTATAATAGTACACATATAATAAATACTTGATTAACTTGTTGACCAGAATATATTATGCATACTAAACCGATATATAAATATTATTGATGGTAAGGATGATGATGATGCTTGACTTCTGACTCATTTCTGACAGCAGCCAGATGGACATATTTGGATCTCTGTGAAAGACTTCCTAAAAGCCTGTGTTAATTATGGAAACTAGTTATAAGAATTAGAGAATTATAGAAATTATAAATTTCTATACAAAATAAAATTAAAGAAATTAATTATAGAAAAAAAGAAGGAATTATAGATTATGGTAGTACAGATTGGCTGATATTTTTGGGTTTACTTGCTGAACACTGGCCTTGGGTCCCAGATACCTGGGTGCCATATCAGTGCTGTTTGGTCTTTCATCTTCATGTCCATATTCAGGACATGCAAGGTTATAGACTGGACATATGTGATCATTCCTTGGTTGTTTTCAGATCAGTATGCTTTCCTGTTGCTTACTTTAATCTTTATTTACTTTATTCGTAGTTTCCACTGTCAGGGAGTTTTTCTAGGAATCCCTTTTTCTAGGAATCACTAATAAAGTTATTCATAACTTTTACAACTTAAGGAATCCACATGATGGGTTTCACAAATAGAAACCCTGCACCAATGGTTATGATAGTATATCAAACTCACAAACTCACAGAACTGAAAAGAGTGGAAAAGAATTTCAGTAATGCACCCCCCCTCCCACCACATCCCTCAGTCTAATTGGTGCACAAAGGGAATCTTCCCTGAGATCATACAAAGCACTGAAAGGATATTAGAAGTCAGTGAATTCCACTCCCTCATTTTATATATGAGGAAACTGAGGACAATAGATATAATAGGATTTGACTATGCTGTAAGAACTGAAGACAGTGAGGAACGCAGGGAAACATAGAAACACTTACATGAACTGACAGAGAATAAAACAAAAATATACTGTAACTACAAGAATGGAAAGAACAATCACACACCAAAAAACAGCAAAAGCAAATATAGACAAATTATAGAGAACAAGCTTGACTTGAAGAAGACATGAGAGGATGCTAATTTACTCCTTCATAGTTGTTGTGCACTGTTAAGTGTTCTTTGGATTTTTGAAATGTACTGATTGATTATGTTGATTTTTCCACTTCTTATGCTTTTCTTTTCTCTTTAGAAAATGGGATTTATTATATGGGATTTCTCTCTGGGAGGAGTAGTAGGAAAACTGTGGAAAACTGTGGTGTTGCCAAAAAAAGACAAATAAAAACTTATTTAAAAAAGAAAAAAAAGGAATGAGAGATGTAAAGATAGAGTGGTCTGTCCTTGTATCTGACATGGAGTGATGATGCCCAGAGGAAGTTTGATATAATTAAAAGAATATTGAGTTTGGCACAAATAATGCAGAAGTGTCAGATGGAATGGAATCTATTTATAACTCTGACAGTTAATTGTTTGACTTTGGTCAAGGCACTTAATAATTATGTGGTTCAGTTTTCTCATCCATATATTGGGTATGCAAATAACTGCATTCCCTACCCAATGTGAGAAACAGTTGAGATAATGATTGTAAAGAGTTTTATACAGATAAAGAACCGTACAAATATGATGACATTCATGTCCTTTGAGTCTCTAAGGGCCTCTAGGACTGAGACCACTTGTGTGAAAATGTTTACTAATTTCCCTGAGACATTTATTTGCTAATTATCCCCTGTGAAACTGCTCTACAGCAGAGACTTTAGTGCTAGGAGACCAGTAAACTTCTCTCTCAACATTAATAACCTTAGTCTGTGGTCAATGACAGCCTGATGATTTATTTGTATGGCCAGAGAGGAGTTCAATGGAAGGAAAAGGTTTATTGTCCTGATGATGGTCAGAATCTCTGACCTGTTCCAAACCATTGCCTCATTGCTTCCCACAGGCAAAGGTTAATTTACTTTTCTTCTTCCTCCTCATTCCTTGTTCATCTTTTTGAATAACACCTGGTTTGATAGTTATTTTTAACTGACAACACTGGACTTATTTGGAAGGAAGAAGTCTGGGAAGTTGTAGTATCTCCTTGTGTTGGAACATCTATCACATTTCCACTTTGAAGGACTGAAAGTGAGTGAGAACAATAAGCTTTTCCTAAGGTAATTCCTATCATTGTAACTTTTAAGTAAGAGAGGGTCATGGCACACCAAGGGAGGGACAATTGGGAAAGATTCCATTCAGTGTTACTACATCAGTGCCAAACTTTGTCATTCATGTGCTAAAGTGTATATTTACATTATGGTATCCAGATATGCTCTTTAGCTTAAATGAGCTGAATCATTGCCTAAACTCCACTTTCTGAATATAAAAAAAGGACCATACTGGATAGGTTAATATACTGTCTGTTCTGAAGGATTTAGACAGTGATTTGACACACACACATGTGAGGAATATAAGTGACTGTGGTATACTGAATAGAAGGTTGGTTTTGGAGTGAGGAAGCAAGTTCTTGTTATGTACTATGAAAACAGGCAAATCACTTCTCTTTTTAACATCTTGTGCAATTCTCCAAGACTTGAACTTAAAAACAATTGTTGATGTGCTTTGGTTTTCACATTAGGAATCCCTTAGGCTAATGAAATTACAGATTTCCTTTGATCTTCACAACAAAGGATGAAATATGTAGGATGGGTCTGATTAATCTCTTTTGACTGATGAGAAAATTTACATCTAAGAGGAGGTAGGTTGCTTTACATTTTTTCCTTTTTAGTTTTTGCAAGGCAAATGGGGTTAAGTGGCTTGTCCAAAGCCATACAGCTAGGTAATTACCAAGTGTCTGAGGCCAGATTTGAACTCAGGTACTCCTGACTCCACAACTGGTGCTCTATCCACTGCGCTACCTAGCTGCCTCAGGTTACTTTACTTTGGAAGTTACTATGGGCTACTAGGTGGTACAGTGAATAGAACACTGGACTTGGAATTAGGCTCATTTTCATAAATTGAAATCTGACTGTGTGACCCTGGGCAAGTCACACAATCCTGTTTACCTCAGTGTCTCACCTGTAAAATGAACTGGAGAAGGAAATGGCAAGTCACTCTATCAGCTTTGCCAAGAAAATCCCAAAGGGGATCAGGAGGAGGCAGACATGACAAACATGACACAACAAGGTTGCTTTAATGGCAAAAAAGTCAAAGTTGAAATCATTTTTCTTTCCTGCATACATATACCTCTATCTGCCCCTCTTCCCACCCCCTCTTTTGATACAATCTTCTTCAGTACTTAGACAAAGTTAATAGAGTCTATTCTCTTTTTGATTCTGGAATGGCTGTGATCATGTCCATAAATTTCATGTATTCTTATTTTCAAATATTTTTTCTTTGAAAGGTCATGAAGAAACCAAATAACATATTTTTTTTGCAAGGCAATAGGGTTAAGTGGCTTTCCCAAGGCCACACAGCTAGGTAATTATTAAGTGTCTGAGGTCAGATTTGAACTCACCACCTAGCTGCCCCCCTGTTGGTTTCTTTCTGAGAATCTGTTTCCTCCCTTCAACATCTGCTCTCAAAGGAACCTGAAGTTTCCATCTACCCCCATGCCCCTCTTTTTCCCCCATGATAAGAACTTAATGTTGCTACAACCCAAGAGTGCCTTCTTCCTTCTGAGAAGTTGGGTCTGCCTTCTTCATGGTAGCAGCTAATGATTTCCTTTAATCAGGTGGGAACCTAGAAGAACTGAAAAAAGTCCCATAAGCCTCAGGTGACAGACAGTTCACAAAGTAATAGAATCAAAGAACTGCTGTGTTGGACAAGCAATAAGGTAATCTAGTCCAAACACTTTGTTATCAAAAGGTCATTCAGATATAGTTTGAATACCTCCAGTAACAGAGGACTGTCTCAAGAGGGAACTAATATCATTTTTTGATATTTGTAATTATATAAGGCCCTTACACTGAATCAAAATATGCATTCTACCTATTTGTTCTAGTTCTGTTCTCTGGGGCCATAATTATCATCTCAGATTTATAGAATAATTTAAAATTTATTAAATATTTGCTTCACAAAATGTTTTAAAGTAGGTGGTAGTACTATTATTCTCATTTTATAGATGAGAAAACTGAGCTCCCCCACCCCCAAATTCTTTTGCTTTGTCCATGGTCATACTCCTAGTTCGTATCAAAGCTACTAGCTTCTTTAAAATCATCCAATTAATTTAGACTGAATGCATTGTGACTTTATAAAAAAGGAATCCTTTTTATCTGACTTGACTTCCTACTCAGGCCAAATCCATTGTATAAATTACTCAATCTTCCATTTGCATTTTGTAGCAATTACAGATACTGTCTATGAAACCTGGAAAGATGTGCTAGTTAGGTAATCTGCTATTTGGATATTTACATCTCTGCATTTCCCATAGACTGGACTTAGTATACTAAAAGTCTCTTAATGAAAATTCTTGAGTTCCCTCTAGTGAGACTCAGTGGTCAAGCAGATACAATTTGAAGTGTAGACATTGGTAAGTTAAGGTTTATTGGGCTAGAATTATGATATAGAATTCAGGAAGCAGGTACAGAAAAAGGGTTAGGCACAGAATCAGATTATGGGATTGATCTGATGATGTTCCTATCAAACTCAATTGATCAAACACAAAATCTTATGTTGACGTCAACAAGTAACCCTAGATAGTTCAAGAAGTAGGACATAGAAAGATAAGAATATTAGTATTCCTTCCAGTTTGGAAGCTTTCTGGAATATTGTCTTCAGTTCTGGGTGTTAAAGTTTTTTTTTTTTCCATTGGTTCTGCCTTGCATAATGATCCTAGTTAAGTTATTTAACTTTTTTTCTACCTCATTTCCTCATCTGTACAATGAAAGAGTTGAACTTGATGGTTTTTAAGCTTTTCCAATTCTGAATCATAATAATTTTCACTCATATATTTATGTATTCATTAGTAAGATTATATTCAGAGAGGAGAGATAGGGTGGTGTAGTTCATTGAGATCATTCTATGGAGGATGAATTGAAGAAATTAGGAGTGTTTAGTTGAAGAGAAGGTTTGGAGAGGGCATAATAGTATAAGTTTCCATATGTTATGGAATGGGGTGTTGTTATTCTATCACTGCTGAAGTGAGTCTCCAAGAGATAATAAAAGTGTCTACTTTTACTGGATTTATACTCAAGGTATCACTTAACCTTATTTCTGGAAGACATCTGCTCCTTACTATGTTAGATGAAACTCTACACCCTAGGTCTCTGTTATCCATAGATTCTACTTTCTATTTTGCAGAGTATTAGAGTTGGGCAGTTACAATGACCTTCCTTTCACTCTGTGTGTGTGTGTGTGTGTGTGTGTGTGTGTGTGTGTGTGACAGAGTGACAGAGAGAGAGACTTGTATTTAAGTCTAGTTCCAAGTCTAACCATCCCAAACTAGCAAGAAATATATTGAATAAAGTAATGAAAATAATAAGAAGCAAATAAAGGAGACATTTTCCCCAAAAGGTCCATCCAATCTTCTTTCACTTAAACATAGAACTCCATCTTCAAACTCTATTTAACTATCTTCCTATGACTGGAATATTTCTATTAGGAATTAGAATAGAATGAGAAAGCACAAATATATATTACTGGTCCATCATATCTAGTTTATCCCAGTACCCACTTCTCTTTATGTACCTCATCAAATCTACTGATTTGCCATGGCATAAATGCCATGGCCTCTCAGTCTCCTCTTGTCAGTGACTTAACCAGATCTCTGTCTCTGTCTCTGTCTGTTTGTCTGTCTCTGTCTCTCTTTCCTACATCCTTATTTAATTGACTGACTTTGGAAGGTGCTATTAGATTTAATTCCTAGTTGATGGATTGGCTTGAAGATAATTTGACTTGTTTAACTTTTCTATCACTTTTTAGATGATAGCTCGTTGACCATGTCTACACCAATTAGTGATTATACAGAATCAGTATATCTGGTTTATGTATCCTTTGGATAGTCATAGTGTGTTACACATTATTTTATGATTTTCAAATAATCATGGAGAGAGGGACAAACACCCTCAAAGAAGAATAAAATTATAAAAAAGATGAAAAATGCAAGAGATTCCCAGAAAAGGTTTCATAATATTATTGCTATATATGTAGAAGAAATAAAGCTAGGTTGAAAATAGTGTAAATAATGAACTCCCCTGAAGTAGTCACATTATTTGCATTCTCATTGCCTATTTCCATTAAACTGGAAACAATGTACTTCTTAGTAAAGAAAGTAGTTCACAATTACACAGATCTGCAAGGTTTTCCTCATTTTGCTCATCACAACTCTGTGATATAGGTAATAAGCATTAGAGTTTTATTTCCATTTTTCTGATGAGCTAACTTAAGTACTCAGGTGCACATGGTAACTATCTGAGGCATAATTTGATCTTTGAGTCTAAGTTTGGTACTCTTGGAGAAAGAAATAACAAAACACTTCATTCAGCATCTTTTCCAAGAAAACCCAAAATGGTATCATGAAGAGTCAGACATGATTGAAATTACTGATTACATGCACACATATACACACAGACTCTAAATGGAAGGAAAAGAGAAATATAAATGGAAGGAAAAGAGAAATGCGTGTGTGTGTGTGTGTGTGTGTGTGTGTGTGTGTGTGTGTGTGTGTGTGAAGGTATCCAACTAGGAAAAGGTGGTCCCCTAAAGGACGTGTGCTTGGAGTTAAATCTTGAATCTTGAAGAAAGCTAGGGAAGCCAAGAGTATGATGAAGACTCAAAATATTCTAGTTATGAGAAGACAGTCAGTACAAAGGCATACAGTTTGAAAATGAATATCAGTTCAGCAATGTAAAAGAAGACAAAAAGAAGAGGAGTTTTAGATTGCCAAATAAGGGACTTCATATTAAACCAAAGGCTATAGAAAGTCATTGGGGGTTTTGATGAGAAAAGAAGTAATATGACAAATTTGTATAAGAAAAATGTAAAATGAGATGGAAAGAGAATAAGAAATACTTCAGGAATCCATTAAGAAACAGCATGGTACAATGTAAAGAGTACAAATTTTGGGATCAGAGGATATTGTTTCAAGTCTTCTCTGATCTTCATTTCCTGTGTTATATAGGCAAGAAACTTAAGTTCAATAGACCTCTGTTTTCTTATCTGTAAAATTATGTGACTTGGACTATATAGTCTCTGAGGTCTCTTCCAACTCTAAATCTACAATTCTATGATTCTGATGGAATTGGTTCTCCTTTCATTGAATCAGATTGCTGCTGTTCTCAACCTCAATGGATGGTTGCATTGGTTTCAGTGGTCCTAAATCCAGTTGCTAGTCATGTGGGTGGTTAACTTCTCAATGACTACTTACTGCCTGTATCAGTTAAGAGAAATAGCCTGTCAGTATATCATGTGACAGATATTGTATTTTACTGCTATATGCTTTGACAACTCCCCATCATCTCCATTCTGTGATCAGACCTTCGAATGAATAAATGACTGGGGGAAGAATTAGAATAAATGATATATAAGATTAAGGATGAGGTAAGAATAGTAGAATGTAGAAGGAGAGAATGAGGTTGGTGGACATGCAACACAGAGCTGAGGAGCAGTTATTGGAGTTTGAAAATTATGATATAAGCAGTAAGGAAGATCAGGGGTAGAGTACAAAAGTGGTGGAACTAAAGGAGAGTGAGGCCCTTGGAGAAGCAATCTTATCTAGGAGGAGATCAATACAAGTGAGAAAGAATTAAAAAGCCACAGGAATAAGGAATGAGCTAAATGAGAAGGCAAAGAAAAAACAGAGAAGATTAGACAGCTAGTGAGAAGAAATGTTGATCTTTAGGCTCTTTTCCAACTTCATGAATAGAGCTATTATAGAGTGGAAAAGAAACTTTATATTTTTAAATTGAAGTCTTTAGCTCTTAGATGACCTGTTTTTCCTTTAGTCACCCTGAAGATCTCTCCTCTATGGAGAGGACCAATGAGACAGCTGTGAGCGAATTTGTCTTTGTTGGCTTCTCAGCCCTGGCTGAATTTCAACGGTTGCTGTTTGTGTTGTTCCTTCTTCTCTACTTGTTCACATTGGGAACCAATGCTGTAATCTTGTTCACTATCCTGTTGGAACGAGCCCTACATACCCCCATGTATTTCTTCCTTGGAATATTGTCTTGTTTTGAGACCTGCTACACTTTTGTCATTGTGCCCAAGATGCTGATAGATCTGCTGTCCCAGAAGAAGACCATCTCTTTTTGGGGTTGTGTTGTCCAGATGCTCACCTTCGTCTTCCTTGGCTGTTCTCACTCCTTCCTGCTGGCAGCTATGGGCTATGACCGCTATGTGGCTATCTGCAATCCTCTCCGCTACACCCTGTTGATGAGTCATGGGACATGTCTGGGACTAGTGGCTGCAGCCTGTGCCTGTGGCTTCACTGTTGCCTTGATCACCACCACTCTGGTGTTTTACTTGCCCTTCCATTCCTCCAACCAACTCCACCACTTCTTCTGTGATATCTCCCCTGTTCTCAAGCTGGCCTCACACCATACCAGTCTCAGTCAGATGATTATCTTCATGCTTAGTGTGTTAGTCCTAGTCATTCCTCTGCTATTAATCTTGGTGTCCTATATCCATATTATCTCTGCCATCCTAAAGATTCCCTCCACTGTGGGCAGGTATAAAGCTTTCTCCACTTGTGCATCTCATCTTATTGTTGTCACTGTCCACTATGGCTGTGCTTCCTTTATCTATTTGAGGCCCAAGACCAATTACACCTCAAGCCAAGATGCTCTGATATCTGTGTCCTATACCATTCTTACCCCATTATTCAATCCCATGATTTATAGTCTGAGAAATAAAGAGTTCAAGACAGCTCTTTGGCGAGCAATGGGCCAAAATTTGTGTCCTAAAATTGCAAGGACCATACCTCTTCCTTGATTCTGTTATCAGTCCTATCATGAGAAGAGTCATCAAAGAAAGCAAATTGAACCCATTGAACTGTCTCAATGACTCATTATTAGATGAATGAAAAGAAGATGCTCTGAGCAACAGAACCTCTATAGATGTGAGGATGAAATCAATTTAGAGATTATTTTGTCTTTTAGTCAAAATGAAATGAACCAACCATAACATTAATGTTTTAATCTCCCTCCTTTAGCATTGTAGAGTCTCAGTTCCTACTCAGTTCCTAACTCACACTTAAAAACTTAATTGAGGAAGAAATTAGAAATTTCTGCCCATGTGATGATGGTCCTCATATCTCTTCTAACCCTCTGCTTCCCTGGGCCAGGATTCTCCCCAGTATCCATAGATTTAGAGATTGTCATATGAAGAGCTGGAAGGGATACTTAGAAACATTGTGGTCAAACTCTCTCATTTTGCAGAAGAGAAAATTGAGATCTCAGGTGAAGTTGACTAAGTTCTAAAACTGGTCAATAGACAATTTAGGAATCCATTCAGTCTCCTGATTCCTTTTCTATTTCTCATTCATTTCTAATATGCTAACTCTTTTTTTATCCTACCATCTCCAGGTTCTGAAGTGTCTGGAAGATTCAGTTTTGAGTGTTCATCCAAGACTAGATTCAATTATGTAGTTTACTCTGGTTCAATGGGACTGAAATTATTTGTATGATTTCCTAGTATAGACTATCCTTCAATGATGTTTTGGTAATATATTCTATTTTCTCCATGATAAATACAAATATTTTAAATTTGAATAAAGTTTTTACATTAACATTATTTTATTTTTAATTTATGAAATAAAATAAGAATTTCAATAACAGTATAATAAAATGATTTGATTGCATTTGAAATTGTAAATCTATTATGTACAACTTGCTATATACCTTTTAAATGTATAATAAAATTATCATATAAATTTCTTTTTCTCTTCCCCCCTTAGAGATAGCTTCCATTAGATACATGTATATATATCTGTAAAAATCATTCTATACATACTTTTATTTATTCAGGTTTTTCTCTAGATGCAGATAATATTTTCCTTCATATGTCCTTTATAGTTACTTTGGATATTTATAATAGTCAAAATGTTTTCCTCACTCAAAATTTTTCTTAAAACAATATCACTGTTACTGTATATAACTTACTCTTTGTACTGCTCATTTCACTCTTCATTATTTCATGTAAGTTTACATTTTAAAGATATTTTTGGCATTCTCTCTCCTCCTAACATGATGACTTAGGCAAAAAAGACACTTTGGCAAACTCCCTTGCTTAGGATGGTGGCACTGATATGGACAAAGCACTGTTGTGCTCCTTCAGCTGGGATGATGAAACTGATGATCTAAAGGAGATTTCCACCACATGGTCTAGTAATGATGATGTCATATTTGGGACACTTCCAATTGACTCTTCCATCCAGCCCATTGCTATATGACCTTTTCAGGAACCCACTATTTACTGGTATGTCTTCCCAAGTTGCCACCCTGCAATGCTTTTCTAGGGAACCTGTCCTATGATGTGACAGAAGATTCCATCAACGGGTATTTAGAGGATTGAATGTCAATTCATAATATTTGACCCAGGAATCCACCAACCTAGAAAGACTGAAAGAATTTGCTTACACTGATTTTGAGGTCTTGGACTCACTCCTCAGTGCTTTGCGCCTGAATGAAAAAGTCTATAGCTAAGAGAAGAATATGAGTAGATATTGCTGATCAAACATAGGATAAAGACTGGGATTATTGTTCTTTTGGCCATAATTAAGTTTGAAATTGAAATTGAAATTAGGATTCTGACCGAACTGATATTAACTGAAGGCCCCATCCTTCCACAATCAACTTTTTTTCTTTTTCTAGTTTTTTGCAAGGCAAATGGGGTTAAAGTGGCTTGACCAAGGTCACACAGCTAGGCAATTATTAAGTTTCTGAGGCCGGATTTGAACTCAGGTTCTCCTGACTTCAGGGCCAGTGCTCTATCCATTGTGCCACCTAACTGCCCCTTGCCACAATCAACTTTAATTATTACTACTCTCCTCAAAAGGATAATGGAAACTTTGGAGATAAGTATTGTGATTGCTTTGATTCAGACCAGTACTTTAATGGTCCATGATGAAACATGGACTGGCATGGAGGCTGGGATCAATATGAGGACAGGGGCAGCAGAGACTATGATAGAGATTTTGATTCTAAGGTAGGTAGTGGCAGAAGAACATCTGGTAGTGGATACCATCGAGATGATAATTATAAAGGAGAACACCATGAAGGCAGATATGCTAGATGGGATGATTGGTAATGGAACACAAGAGATGATTATAGATAGGATGATTTTTGGTGTGAAGACAGAGGTTCTCCTCACCTTCATCTCTGCTGTATTTATCCCTACAGGAAGTACCCCCAAGGATTATGTCAGAGCTCACAGAACTTTTGCAGTAGAAAAGCATAGAGTAGTGGTCTGCTGCAATAGAAAGAGAACTAGATATGGCATCTAAGGACTTTTGTGGTCTTGGGCAAGTTCTTAATCTTTGTGAAACTTTTTCAGTCTACCCAACTCCATGTCAGGAAATGGAAATCTTTCCATTAGGAAGATTTTGAAGATCACCTGGCAAGATAAGGTACCAGACACTAAAGTCCTCTCTTTAGTTAAACTAACAAGCATATCAAACTCTCTTGTAGACACTATTATTCCAATGGACTGGCCATGTTGTTCTAACATTCAAACTCTATTGCAGAGACCACTATTCCAATTTGGATGACCATATTATTCTAATACCAAATATACATGCCAAAAAGACTCATACAAGGCAAGTGTGCATCTGGAGGTCACACAAGAACAATAAACAACCTACATCCAACCCCACTGCCTTTCTGCTTTTCAGCTCCCTATTTATATGCTGTCTTTTTCATTAAAATATAAGCTCCTTGAGGTCAGGGATTGTCTTTATGCTTCTATTTGTATTCTCAGAGTTAAGATCTCTTTCTGCTATAAATATATAAACCTTCCATCTTCATACCAACCCTATTAGATTAAGAGTGGTTAATACTACCCAGACTTTATAGGGGATTAAAATTAAGCTCTGAGAGCTCTAAGACTTGTCTAAAATCAGTAGTGATAGAGATAAGGTAAGGATCCTGTGTTTTTTCCCACTTAAGATTGTTCCCATTAGCTAGTGCCTATACATCAAGTCTCTTAGGTCTTCCTTTGGAGTTTTCCTTTCAGTTGATGTTTGAACTGCTGATGTTCATGGCCCATGGCTTCACAGGACTGAACTTCACTTATGAACAACTGGTGACTATTTTCCATAAAAATCTTGACTGTTAATTATCCCCTTTAAAACCTCTCCAAAGCAGCAGTTCTAGTTCCAAGAGATTGCCAGCAATATGTTTGGTCTGTGTCATGCCAAAACTCTTTTCTGTGGCTAGTGACTGAGGAGCCTGATGGAATGAGGAGGCTGTGTGGTCTTGGACAATTCCTTAATCTTTGTAAATCTTGGTCAGTCTATCCAAAGATCAAAGATCCTAGATTTATCTCATCTCTTCTCATGAGTAGAGGAAAGCTCTCTGCTCTTTTTCTCATCTCTTTTTCTTTATTCTTTTGGTCTCACTTCTGTTTACCAGAGAGACACTTCTAAGTTATATCATTGCCTGTTTTGGAACACTAAGGAAAAAAATGGCGGGAAACCTGGACTGAGTTTGTGTTGAGGCAGCATGATGACCAGAACTCTATACATGGACAGAGTAAGAGAAGGGCTATCTCTTTTTAAATTTATGTATTTAAATTTTTTTATGGTTTATTTATTTTCAGATTATTATAATAATTTTTTTGTGAAAGTAAACAAAACCTTGTCTATCCCTAAAAGATAGAGAAACTTCAAGAGAAATGGAATGAGAGGGGGAAAAAGTGTACTTCATTCTGTGATCGGATTCCATCATCTCTGTCTCTGGCATTAGTTCCCTTCTTTAATAATAAATCTGTCATAGAAGTTGCTTCAGTATCTTTCCCTACAGTCACTATTATTAGCTGTATTTCTCTCCATTCTGTTCCTCTCCACTTTCATTTACTCTATTCACTCTCTCCTTTCCCCTGTCCTTCCTCAGTAGTGTATTGTAACTGACTGCCCTCTCTCATGATCTTCTCTCTCTTGTATCACCTCCTCCCCTCCCCCACCCCCCTTATCCCATCCCTTTCTTCTCATTTTTCTCCAGGATAAGGTAGATTTCTATACCCTAATGAGAATGTACATTATTTCTTCACTGAGTATTTTCTGATGAGAATGAAGGCTCACTTATTCTGCCTCGTCTTCCCCCTTCCATTCCATTGCAAAAGTTTTTTTCTTGACTCTTTTATGTGAAATAACTTAGTCCATCCTACCTCTGCTTTTCCATTCTCTTAGTACTTTCCTTTATTGCCCATTGATTCCATCGTTATACTATATTATACCATTATATTCAGTTCCCTCCTGTGTCTTGTCTATATATGCTCTTTCTAACTTTTCTTATAGATGAGAAGGTTCATATGAGTTATCAGGATCTTCTTCCCATGTAGGAATACACACAGTACAACATAAAGTTACTCATAATTAGTCTTTCCTTTCCACCTTCTCTATGATTCTTAAATGACACAATTTGAGAGGTCCTTTTGATAAATCAATTATTATGATGAATGCCAGCATGTATTATAATTATACCTTATTGGCAAATGTCAACTAAATGACTTTTTGTGTCAGTGTAAATATACAGAAATGATTTTCTAGTATCTAGAAGCCTGGATAACAGGAAAACATAAGGAGATACAGGTATATTGGGGCCAGAACGATTGACCTTTATAGAGACTGTGGACCAGGACAAGATCACCATTAAGATGATCTGGAAAGTATTTCCCTGGGAGCTTGACTCAATAAGGATGATGGATTAACCTGTGATTAAAACAGAATATCATACAAAATTTGATTTTGCTTTTGTCAGTGGCACCATCATTCTTCCAGTCAATAAGTTTTAGAAACGTCTTTATTTCAATCTGCTTTATTGCCTCAGTTCAATAAGTTACTGATTTTTTTATTTTTTCACAATATCACAAAATCTTTAATTTTTACAATAAATGAATTTTTCATTTTCAACATTACTGTTACTATTCTAATGATCTAACTTTAACCCTGTCAAAGTATCTCATGATTATCAGATTAATTTTACTAAAATGGCATTATTATCATATCATTTATTTAAAAAAGTTCCCTTAGTTTCTTTTTGGTCTATAAGCCTCTTATTATTTAATTTATATTAATTGCTACCAAGTCACTTAGTAAATAAACATTAAAAAAATTTTAATTTAATTATTTAAATTTAAATTTGGAAAATAATTTTTTCCAAACTCTCTGGTAAGCCTTGAGAATATAGAGCATGGCCAAAGACAATCTCTGCCTTTGAGAAACTCAAAATATAATGGGTTAGATTACATGTTAATAACTACAAATAAATAAACTGTATTCATGATAAGTAGAAGATTTGATAAACAGAAGGGAAACCATTAGACTCAAGAGGGATGGGGAAAGATTTCCTATAGAAGGTAAGATTTCAACTGGGATTGAAAGGAAGTCAGGGATGCCAAGAGATGAAGTTGAGGAGAAAGAATATTTCATGAAAAAGAGACCACCTATGAAAATGCTTGGCATTGACAGGCATTTGCTTGAGAAAGAGCATTAAGGTCAATGTCACTTGATCATTGAGGGTATAAGGTATAAGAAGACTAGAAAATTAGTGAGGAATAGATCATAAAGGGCTTTGAACACAAGCAGATTTTATATTTAATCCTGAAGGTCCTGGGGCCTACTGGAATTTAATGAAAAGGGAGGTAACAATGGTAATACCTGTGCTTTTGAAAGATCACTGACAGGTTGTATGTCTGTGGGGATATACTTATGGCAAAGGAATTGACTTTATCTGTAGCCCAGGGGTGAGGTAAAAAGGGACTGCACTGGAGGGTGACAGCATTAGAGTACAGAATGGATCATATTTGAGAGATGCTACAAAAATGAAATTGACAGGCTTTCACAACCAATTGGATATGAGTTGGTGGGGGCAATTTAGAGAGGCTGAGGAATCAATAATCTATTAATTTCTGAATCCAAGGGTATTTTCTCAGTCCCTAACATTTTCAGTATACAACTTTTGATACTGTTAATCACCTTCTTCAACTTGATTCATCCTTCTCTCTCTATACTTCTGTGACTATGCTCTTCAGGTTTTCCCTTTGCCTATCTGACAATTTATCTTGCCTCCTTTACTATGCCATTGAAGAATGATTACCCCACCCCTATCCCCAGTGCTGTCCTGGACTCTCTGATCTAATCTTTCTACTGTTATTTACTTGGTGATTTCACCAATTTCCATGACTTCAATTATTACCTCTATGGTTATAATTCATATCTTTTAATTATAATCTACTTAACCTCTCTCCTGACTCCTAGTCTCACTTCTCCAACTGTCTATAAAGCATCTCAAGCTAGATGTCTGATAGATTTCTTAAATTCAACAATTCCCATATTGAACTCATAACCTTTTCTCTGTCCAGAATTTTAATTCCTAGCTTCCCTGTCACTATAGAGGGTACATTATCTTCCAAATCACCCAGACTCTTAACCTGTGTGATTTTCAGTTCATCACTCTCTTTTTTCCAATATCTAATCTGTTGCCAAGCCCTATTGATTTTTATTTGTATCACATTACTTGTATATATCCACTTCTCTCCTCAAACACTGATAATACCCTGGTGTAGTTCCTCTTTCCTCCTTGCCTGTATTACAGCAATAGTCAGCTGGTTGTTTTCCCTACTTCAAATCTCTTTTAATTCCAGTCTTTCTTTGCTATCAAATTAATTTTTAAAAATCAAATATCTGACCAAATTACTACTCTATTTAGAAAACTTCCTCACAGATCAAATATAAAATTTTCTTTTTGGTGGTCAAAAACCTTCATAATCTTCCCCTTTCCACCTTTTCAATTCTTATACATTGCACACTTCTTTTGTCTCTGCAACCTAGCATGGTTCTTGCTGTTCATGCCTAAGATAATCCATCTCTCACCTCATTATATTTTTTTCATGCTATTTCCCATGACTAGCATTCCCTTTCTCTTCATCTCTGCTTCTTGCATTCCTTGACTTCCTTCAAGATTCTTCTAAATTCTTACCTTTAAAAAATTCTCTTCTGCCACCCCTTTAATATAAGTCTTTCCTTTGTGGATTACTATTGATTCATCCTGCATTTATTTTTGTCCTTAGTGGTTTACATGTTGTCTCTTCCTGCTCTTGAGAGCAGGGAGTGTCCTATGCTAGTGAGTGCAGATTCACTGATTGACTAATTGTTATTTTACTCATTAACAAATTTGCAATATTATTCTCATTGATTAATTAGATTAACTCCCCTCTAAATTTATTAAAAGTCTGTCATTTAACTGCAGAATCTTCTAACCTATTAATTCATCCCTTAAATTATCTAGAATTAAGTAACAAAATTGATGAATATATAATTAATTGACAAATAGAATTGATAATAAATTCAAGGGCATATATTTTTGAAATTTTGACTATGACAAATATCACTACCAAAGACCCTCAAACCTTTAACATACAAGTAAATGATTTTGCAATTACTTGGAAATATAGTTTCATAAAACTTAGTTAACTCCAAATATCAATTAAAGTCTTTAAAAATGTTGCTTATATTTTTCCTCAAGATTATAATTAATTTATAAAATAAACTACTTCAGTCTTTTTTCTTTAACTTGTCTTAAGAAATCACCGGAACAAAATTGTCTTTCAAAAATACACTACTTGCCAACTTATCCCAAATTTTTGATTGCATATAATTTTTATGATGAAGTTTGTCCTTCATTCTCAAAGAAGACTATGCCATGACAAGCTTGTGAACCGCATTTGAATGAGGGAGTGATGTGCTTAGTCACCAGTCTCACTTTTTCCTCCAGAGGCATCTGGATACAGGAGCCAGATATGAATCAGGATAACTGGAGATGACCCTGAATGTGAAGCAGTCAGGGTTAAATGACTTGCCCAAGGTCACGCAGCTAACGTCAAGTGTCCTAGGCTGTATTTGAACTCCTGTTCTCCTGACTCCAAGACCAGTGCTCTATTCACTGCACCACCTAACTGCTCCATTTTTTAAAACACTATGAAAGTAGTTCTTACAATGAAGACTTTTCTCTTGACCTCCTTCCAATTTGTCTTCTCCACAGATTGTCCATAGCTCATAATAGATAACAGGTAAAGCTCACTCTTTCATCCTGACTTTATAAGGAAAGCACTTCATCATGTCATTTTTTAACTGAATCTAAATCCTTAAAACCAACTGCATTTCTCAATATTCCATTTGGCTGTTTTTTAAAAGGTAACAGTTGTTGTAAGAGATACTTTTTTGAATCATGTGTGTATTTATGTATGCCTACCTACACAAATAAATGTGTATGTATTTGTTCATAATGCATAAACACATACATAATATTCATATACATATATGTACATATTCACATCCATATACATAAACTTATTCTAATACCTGTATCTATATATTTTAAGCCACACCAGAGGTAGTTGGGGAGATGAGACAATAGACGTGTTTACTCATAATCAGATATACTATTTGATTTTTTATACATAATTTTGCTTTGTAATTTCAACCTATATAATAGCACTATTATTTTTATTGTGCTGCATTGCATGCTTTTTACACAGAGTATATTTTATTGACATATGTCTTTTTGCTAATTTATATATTATACATTTATTTCTCTAGAGTGTGCATTACTATATTATTTTTGCTGGTAATGGTATATTTTTATCATTGTTTATACTATTCTAATATTTACATATACTATGACTGTATTTTAGACGTTAAATTATTGAAGTAGCTTTTAAAGTGATGTTCTCCATTATTATATTGGTTATTTATCAATGAGAATTTAACATACCATGAATGATTTTTTTCTTCTTTTGAAGACTGAAAATTTTGACTATAGGAGGAAATTCAACTGAGTATATTAGATGATTACATTAGGATTCAAAGTATGAATTAAGAAGGAAATGATCTAAGAGCAGGTAGAAGCGGGTCAAGGCTTGGTCTTATCAACTAGTAAACATATAACAAGTACACAGAAGTCTCCCACAACAGGATTTTAATGTCATATCTTGTTTTCTCATGTCTAAGTCTCCTACAACACAACTCCACTTAACAAGTGAGTAAAGCAAACTCTAACAGAATTACTACATCTGGTATTAGGGGAGAAAGAGAGATCAGCAAGAAATGCCTGAGTCATTACTTTCATTTCTAGAGAGCTGTTTCATTTAAAATGTATTTCTATACACCTCTCATTTGATACTACAAATAACTTTGTGATGCATAGAGTAGGTGGGTATTATTATCCCTATTCACAGATGAGGAAATAGATTCAGAGGAGTTTCTTTGTCTCTCTATCAGTGATAGAGCTGGGATATGAGTACTGAATCCAAGTCCACTGCATTGTTTTAATAGACATAATTTATTTAAGGTTGACCCAGAGGATGACTTTTTTCCAATGACCTGAGAATGAAAAAGCAAAAAGATGTTCTGTATAAGAAGGAGGGACTAATTCTGGTCACAAGGATTGCAACAAGATAAACAGAAGTACAGATGCTGAACAACAAAACCAAACCTTGGATTTTCTATACCAGAGATTAGTTTTGAAGAACTCCTTTAAAATGACCAGTTGGTAGGGGCCCAGTAATTTATGTATTAAGGAGTGAGTTAATAATAACTCATATTTTTTCTCTTTAATAATTTAACTTTTCAAAATACTCACCACTTTGTGATTTAGTTGAAAAAATTATTACTCTTACTTTATGACTGAAGAAATGGAGTTTCCAAATGTTTCAGGGTCTTGAGGAGGGTCATATAAATGTTCGAGCAAATGAACTGTGACTTGAACTTTGCTCTTTGGATTTAATGACCAATGCTCTTTCCACTGAACCATGGTTTTCCAGTAGACTATGGAATCAACCTCAATCAGTGGAGCAAATGAATATGATTTAGCACCTTATTTAGTCCCATAGAATAGGGCACACACATGGCCTAAGGCCTCTCTCTGTATGTACAGAGCAGAAAGTGCCAGGGTGGGCTGGCTTTAGTTTTCGCCTCTGCCTCTATTTGTGATTGTAGTACTAAACCATACTCCTTCAGATGGAATTGAGACCTTTGTTTCTAAAGCACATCTTTGCTGCTCTTATAACATTTGATGTCATCTTTATAGGGGTGGTAGATTAATGGAATCCTTCTTGATCCCAGCAGCGAGACCCATTTGTTTTTTTTCTGAAGCTAAATAAATTCCTTGGTCACTGTTCGGCTCCTTGAGTCAAAGAAAGGCATTTACTGATATTTCTGGGATTCTTTTGTGACTGGCATCTGGATGTGATCCTATTCCCCTATTTTCTTCAGCCTTTCCTATCATTTCTATAAAGATAAAATGGCTATATTTCTATAACTATAGGGTTGCTTTTGCCTCTGCTAGTTCAAGTCGTCTTTCATCCCTCATAATTAATTCCATTTTGGGGACAGAGACAGGAAATGGGGGATTGAGTGAGGGTGATAGATACCAACCTAATGACCTTTGTGTTTACTCTTGATAGTAAAGAAAGTAGGAATTTGGGAATAGAAAAATTGAGATAGGGGATTTTTTTTTCTATTGAAGATACTCAGAAGTTGTCAGGTCCTTAATGAATCCACAGGGAGCTATGGAAAGTAGACCAGAAAATTCTCTATATGATTGACCTGATTTCTTTAACTTGGCATAGAACTTGAAAGTCACTGTGCCAGACCTAGTAGTCCTCATTGGATCTTATTAAATAATTTAGATAGAAGAACTTGTGTCAAATATAGTTTAGTAATGACCCTCCAGGGTCATGATAACAAAATTACTAATAAATGCTTGGATACCAGCACAGTGAGAGAGGCAATAGAAAAGTCCATTAATGATGCTCATTGGGACAAGAATTTGGAGAAATGCCTGTGGAGAGGAGACTGAAGGGACCCTGCATAAGGAAGTAAGATGAGGCTAGTAGAATGTAGGTATATCTGAAATGATTTGGATACCCTTGATTGGGACCGCATGACCTGGTGGTACCCCCCAAAGCACATGGAAATTAGAGATTCTTGTAGAGAATTTCAATTGGGAGATCCCTGGAATAAATAAAGTAGAAACTGAGAGATAGAGCATGATTGCCAATGATCTGATTTGATATGGGACATGAATTATGATTTTGGAGTTCTTTATTTGAGATAGAAGATGAAGATTCTTTTAAAGGATCATGAATCCTGAACATAGAGAGTGAGGCAAAAAAACAAAACAAAACAAAACTCATACCTGAGTATTGACCTATTCATTTCATTTCAGGTCTCTTCTGAGCTGTGGCCTACTTTTATGTATTCATTGGACAAATAAGGAGAGGAAATCAAATAGTAGTGGGTAGTGGAAAGGAGTAAAAATGTTTAAAGATAAGTAGAGGATTTAAGGGACTTGGTGATAATGGAGCCAAGATATTGGGTGGTGAAGCAGGAAGGCAAGAAGGGAAGAAATGTATACAAGGACCATGCCAGTGCTAATTTTGTGTTCCCCTTAGAATACCTTCTATATCAAGAGGATACAGTGCACTTTTTACTTCTTTCTCAGGACTTTTTCCCATCGTTCAGGCAAGTTGCCTTATTAACCTCTTTTTTTTTCAATGCCAACTTTTCTCTTCCAAACTGCATGCTTGTGTTACCCTCATTTCTGTGTATAAAAATTTCTCTGTTTCTTTCAAGTCTACATTTCCCTCTCAGGAAAAAACATTCTTACTTTCAGGAGATGGCTTTTTTTTCAGCTCTTGGTCTGAAATGCATTCACCCACAAATTATACACCCCTTTACTCACCATCCTACCTGTCCAATTGTATTTATAGGTCACAATGAGGAAATCATGGAATCACATGGCATATTTCATTTATTTATTTATTTATTCATACATTTATTTAATTATTTATACATTTATTCATTTATTTATTTGTATGTTTGTTTGTTTACTTATTTATTTATTTAGGCTTTTACAAGGCAAATGGGGTTAAATGGCTTGCCCAAGGCCACACAGCTCGGTAATTATTAAGTGTCTGAGACTGGATTTGAACCCAGCTACTCCTGACTCCACTATGCCACCTAGCTGCCCCAATATGGTATATTTTAAATAAAAGAAAGATTCAGGGAAGAATAAGAAGTGAGTTTGTGATATGATCTTGTTCCCTGTAGAAAGTCTTGCTCTCCTTGAACATTACTTTTCTATTTCCTTGAGGGGATGTGTTTGCTACAGATTCAATATCAAGGATGAAAAGCCAAGAAAGTGATGAGGAAAAGGAACCCAGTGAGCCAAGGAAAATCATAGAATTACATTTAATATCCTCTGTCATTAATCAGTTACTTAGTCTTTCAGACTTTCAGCAGAAAAAATAGATTTAACCCTCTCAGGGCACAGAATCTATGGAGCTTATACTCCCTAAATATGCACCTACAGTCCCTGGCTCTGTTGTGAGAATATGGAATTGGGAATAAGAAAACCCTGGCTTATATTGTGGTTCCACCATTGACTAGTAGTATAAGCTTTGGCAAGTCACTTAATTTCTCTGAATCTCAGTGATTTTATTTGCAAAAGAAAGATTCAAAAGAAATAAGAGATGTGCAAATTCAGGGAATGAAACTTAAATGATCAAATGGGCTATTTGTGCCTGACCTGTGGTGGAACATACCTAGCTCATATTGGTCTGATCAGTCACAGTCAAATACTCTGTAACTTGACTAATATAGTGATGTCATTTTGGTCCTCTTTGAGAATGAAGGATAACAACCCACCAAACAATCAAAATAGACATCCTGGAATCATAGAGAAATGGAATTAAATTGTTTTATTTAGAGTTATGTAGGATTTCAGCAATCACTTAGTTTATTTCTAAGAAATAATCCAGAAGGGTTATTGAAAGTCAGGAAATAGGTAGTTTTTTTATATAAAAAGTAACTTTTAAATGTCAATAGTTCTATCCTCTAAAATGTAAAACCATAAACTGAATCCTATAGATAATTAGCTATAATTGTGTCATAATGATAGTTATAATTTATATAAAAATTTGTTTTACAAATCATTTCCCATGTTGATTTATTTTAGTTTCACAGTGCTGAGAGGTAGGTGCTAATAATTATTCCATTTAACAGATAAGGAAACAGGCTATTAGAGGTTAAGCGATTTGCCTAGCTAGTAAATGTCTGAGACTGGATTTGAGCTCAGGTCTTCCTGAGTCCAGGTCCAGCACTCTATTCAATGCCCTGACTTAGCTGCCTCAAATTCAATTCAATATCTTTTAATCAACTTATCAATAAGAATTTATAATTTACTAAATACCAGGAACAGTGATAATTAATGGGAATAATAAATAAAGAACAAAACTCATGCTTAAAAAGGTCCTGTTGTGAAGTAACTTACCAATTTAAGGAAGAGATGACATGTTAATAAATAAAATGTGCACACACATATCTATATACATACACACACGTACACATAGCTATGTACCCATAAATATCCACACATATCTAAAAACACTTGCAATATACTTGTATACATATACCATGTATGTATACATGCATACACACAAACAATACATGTGAATATACCCAATATACCCATATTCATCCATATCCATCAATCTATATATACATACATCCAGACAAACAATATATATATATATATATGTATATATATGTATATATAGAATATAAGGAGGATAAGTGTAAAGAGCAACGTGTACCTACATGAAGCACAAGAGAAAAGTCACATTTGTGTTGTTGTAAAGATATGTTGAGAGATTGAGATGAAGAGAAAATCACTCTGGGCTTGGGGGATAGCTAGTGCAATGGTATGATGATGGAAGATGGAGAGTAGTGTGAGAATTCTATTAAGGTAGGGAAGGGGTAAAGAACTTGAGTTGCTAAACAGGTAAAAGGAAGTTCCTGAAGTTCATGAAATAATGGAACAAGATGACATGGGCAGACCTTTATTCCAGACAAATCATGTTGACAATTGTATGTTGAATTGACTGGACCTGGGAGACACCTGAGGGAGGGAGGCCAATTAGAAGGCTATTGCAAATGGTTCAGTCTTGGAATGTTGATAGCTTGACTAGGGTAGTGGCTCTATGAATATAGAAAAACTCTCAGAGAGGAGAGATGTTTTAAAGAAAGAAATCACAAGATAAAGGGAAATATCAGATATGAGGGGTAAGTTTATGATATATAGTAACAATAACAATGGCTAACATTTATGTAGCACTTACTTTAGGCTGGCTATTGTGTTAAATTCTTTACAATTATTATCTTATTTGACTTTGAGGAAATGCAAATCACAATAGTAGACACACTATATAAAAAGAAAAAAAACAGTATTACCTTACTCTCAGAGGGATTTTGGTTTATGTGGAATGAAATGGTAACTGCATAAATGTATACAAGTTAGAATACAATGAATAGGAAAATTAAATGTACTCAAGGCAATTGTGAGGGGGAGGGGAGAACATTTCCAGATCCATTAATGCATCTGAGATGATTCCATGGAGAATCTTAGCTGCTAGTTTTTATGGAGAGGCTAGCTTTATGAGTGCAAAGAGACATGGAAGAGAAAATTGAAGAAGAGCTAATGGGCCAGTTTGACTAGAATGCAGCATGAATAAAATGGGACAATATTAAGTAAGACCAGAAAGTAACAGGAGACAAATGGCAGAGGTTTTTAAATAGGAGACTGAGAAATTTGTGTTTTATACAATATGTATATATCTAGGCAATTCATTGGACACTTAACAGGAAAGATCAGGATTGGCAGTGGGAACTGGGGTGACAGCTATGTTTTATTTAAATATAGAGGAACTGGAGCAAAAAGCTCAGAAAGGTGGAGGCAAGAGATGAAAAATGAATTAGAAACAAAGACTTGGGGGCAGAGAATGGGATGGTGAAGGAAAGTAGCATGGGATAGAGGATGGGATAAAAGAAGAACAGTTTATCATTTATGTTATCGTGGATTGGAATTGGGAACACTCAGTAGCATGGACTCAATGGAAATGAAAGAGCACTCAAAATGAGGAGGAATTTGAGATCTCTTTATAAATTTTTTGGGAGAAGACCAACTTTAACATTCTGGAATCAGTTCATTAACATATCCAAAAGCATCTTAAAGTCAACGGTTAATCCTCAAAGTTCATTCTCAGATAATTCAAGTCAAATATTTTTGATGTTCTGTTGGTCTGGAGTTGTGGAGGTCTGAGTAGTATTTGAAATTTACATATCTCAGCACCTGAACCTTGATAAGCAGCATCTAGATAGTTTTCTCTGATTTGACTCATATTACCAGAATGTGAATTTTCATTAATATATGATACAATTTGTAAATTATTTGTGAATTATGCTTCTTTCATCTTTGTGATGGTTTGTGTGTGACTTCTTGGTTCCTCTTTGCAGTCTTATTTCCTGTTTTTGATACTTTATAGTGGCTACTTATAAACTTATTTTATTGATTAGATGGGGAAGAGGTGGTTAGGAGGACTAGAATTAGAAATAGTTTTAACAAATAAAGAACAATGAATATTTTAAGTAGTTTTTAAAAAAAACAGCATCATCTTTTATCAATACTTTCACTAAAGTCCTTCTCTGATGCTTCAGACTAGGATAGAAGTTACCATGTCTACTTAAAAGCTTTTGGTGCAATGTAAATTCAGATTATGGGTTCAGTGCTAGACTGTATCTTTAGGAAAAAAATACTGCAAAAATTTTGAAATAAAGTCATAGAGTGATTTTAATCTATACTGTGCAGGGAATGTTCACATTTACAAAATCACTTGTCCTTGAAGCTCTGAAATTTTAAGATTCTTAGGATATAACTATTTTCTTTGTCTCATTGGATAAAAAGATTTGCTTATTTTTGTAACTTATCATATAATAGGAAATACCCAGTAAATGAGAGTTTCATTAGGAGAAAAAGAACATTCTTGATCTGGTATAGTAAAGGACCATAATTGGGTAATGAAGGACCCTGAATTCATGATGTATAAAGATTGGTTGAAGGACATCTACATAGTCTGGATTAGTGAAGACTCAGAGAGTGGGGAGGATAATATCTATGATCAAATATCTGGAAAGTTGTCATGTGGAAGAAGTATTAGATTTATTCTGTATATCTCCCAGTGCCCAAAAGAGGAGCAATAAGGTGAAGTTGTAATGAAACAAATTTAGACTTGATATCAAGAGAAACTCTCCAGTGGTTAGAGTTAGTTCAAAGAGAAATGGAGTTTATTTCTGGGGTAATTTCCTTCTTTCTTCACATAGATCTTTAGGCAGAAGTTATATGACCACTAGATAAGGTATGTATAGGAGGAATCCCTTTACAGATGGTAGCTGAGTTTCCATTCAACTTTAAAAGTATGATTATATGAAATGATTTTCCAAAGAGATTTTAAAATCTCATTAGACCCTTTTTGATCATTAATGTAGATGTGAGACTATATTTTATTACCAGTAATCATGTCACCTTTTCTTTATCAGGTCTTTTTTATCTTCACAGTTCAATTTGATGTTCTTATTGCTCTCCATACTCTTTTTTTCTTGGATTTTCTTTTTTCCTTTCCTTTAAACAATGAGTTGTTTTTATATGTTTATCATTATATTTAATACATGTTCCCTTCTTTTTTCCTTTTCCTTCCCAATTTATTCTCTCCTTTTTATTTGAATTTTGACCCCTTGTGCTAAGATCTGTATATATGTATTTTTTGAATGATAGAGCATAACTTTTTCTTTAATAAGCAATTATTGTTCACATTAATTTTTTTTAACATTTAAATTGTTATTTATTTTTATATTCTTTTTTAAAATTGAGTTTCAAATTCTCTCACTTTCTGAAATCCCTCCCAATACTATTGAGAAGGCAAACAATAGAATATCAATTATGCATGTGAAATCATGTAAAACACATTTCATATTAGTTATCTCACAAAAACATGAGGAATAAAGTAAGAAAATTATAATTCAATTTGAAAACAAGCTCATCATTCCTCTTCATGGTGGTGGATAGCTTTGTCATCATGAATCCTTTGGAATTGTGTTGGATCATTGTATTGATCAGAGTGTTTGAGTTTTTCACTGTTGAACATCATTACAATATTGCTGTATAATGATCTCCAAGTTATGCTCACTTCAGTTTGCATTCGTTCAGAAAGGTCTTCCCACATTTTTCTGAAACTGTATTTTTCATAATTCTTTATAGCATAAAAATTAATATTGCATCTCAATCATGCACCATTTCTTGTTTAGTCATTTCCCAATTCATGAACATCTCCTGAATTTCCAGTTCTTTGACCCCCAAAAAACTTATAAAATTTTTGTACACAAAGTCATTTTCCTTTTTCTTTGATCTTTTAGTGATACAAACTTAGTATTAAAATTGTTAGGTCAAAGGGTATGAAAGCTTTTCTAGAACTTTAAGCATAGTTTTAAATTCTTCTCCAGAATGAAAGCAACATTCATAACTTAGTGCACCTATTTTCTTTCATTCTTTCACCCAGCATCTGTATTTTCTGATAGGCATGAGGTTGTATCTGAAAGTTTTTAAATGTGCATTTCTCAAATAAACATTAATTTAGAACATTTTTATATGAATAAAGATAGATTAGATTTCTTATGGAAACTGCCAGTTCAAATACTTTGACCATTTATTAATTGGCGATTGATCTTTCTTTTTTACAAATTTGACTCACATCCCTATATTTTTAAGAAAGGAGACTTTTTTTTAGTTTTTTGCAAGGCAAACGGGGTTAAGTGGCTTGCCCAAGGCCACACAGCTAGGTAATTATTAAGTGTCTGAGACTGGATTTGAACCCAGGTACTCCTGACTCCAGGGCCGGTGATTATCCACTACGCCACCTAGCTGCCCCGAAAGGAGACTTTTATCAGAGAAACTTGCTATAATTTTTTTGATATATTCATTCATTCTCTATGGTACTTTTAACAAAATGTAGTTTCTCTTATTATTTCTTTTGATTAGGTCTATTTTTTGCTTTTGCTTTGTCTGAGATTATAACTGGCCAGTTTGAGTGAAAGCATTAGATTCTGTTCTAGTCTCTTATTTTAACTGTGTGTGTCTTTCCATTTCAAGCATGTGTCTTTTAAAGAGCATATTGTTGGATCTTGATTTCTAATTTCTTTTGCCATCTACTTTTGTTTTATGAGTAAGTACATACCAATTACATGTACAATTCTGGTTATTTGTATTTCGCTCCATCCTATTTTTTCCCCCTGTTTGTCCTCTCTTTTATCCCATCCCTCCTTAAAAGTATCCCTTTAATCATCCCCCTTCTTTCTCTTATCCCCTTCCCCTCCATCTTCTCTGTTGGGTATGATAGATTTCCATATTCACTTGAATTTCTCAATTGAATATATGGTTTTTACATATATATATATATATATTTATGTTTGTATTCTTCCCTCTTTGAACCAATTCCCATTTTCTTCTCCACTATAATAGCTCTTTCTTATGTACCTTTTTCATGTGAGATAATTTTTCCCCTTTTCCTTTCTCTTTTCTCTTCTTTCAGAGTATCCCTTTCTCTTTTGAAATCACCCCAATGTAATTGACTTAGATTCATGCCTCCTGCCTATGTAGTCTCCTTCTACATGCCCTAAATAATGATAAAGTTCTTAGCAGTAATATTTATAATAATAAACAGCTTCCTTTATAGAAATGTAAACAGTTTATCCTTGTTGAGTTCCTTATGATTTCTCTTTTATGTTTGCTTTTTGAACTCAGATCCTCCTGATTCCAGGGCTGGTGCTCTATTCACTGCACCACCTAACTACCCCTTGTATTTTTTAAAAAAATCTTTAAAAATAAGTCAAGATTATCATAAGAGGAAACTGATCAATTAAGATAAACAAATTAAGCTAACAAAGCAACTGTCTCTCCTCTCTGTTGGTCTCTCTGTCTCTCTGTCTCTCTCTGTCTCTGTCTCTGTCTGTCTCTCTGTCTCTCTGTCTCTCTGTCTCTCTGTCTCTCTGTCTCTCTGTCTCTCTCTCTCTCTCTCTCTCTCTCTCTCTCTCTCTCTCTCTCTCTCCCTCCCACTGTCCCTCAAAGAAAATGATATGGTAAAGACTTATACCTTAAAATTGTCATTGACAATTCTGGGTAGAGTGAGTTAAAGATGGATGAGACTGGAGGTAGGGAGATCAATTTTGGAGGTTATTGAAATAGTCCAGGAGACAGGTGTTGAGGGCCAGATGATGAGGATGGTGACAATGTGGGTAGAAAGAAAATGATGGTTATGAGACATGCTATTGAGTAAATTTGATAGAATTTAACACAGAGAAGTATGCAGTTGAAGATGACTTCAAAGTTGCAAACCTAGGTGTTTGAAAGGATAGTAGTACCCTCAATATGCAAAAATTGTCATAAATTATTCCCTGTTAATATACAGAAGGCAGATGGAAAGAGAAATGATCTTCTAGTTTAAACAGATCATTCTTTTAAACAATTTCACTTTGGCCAGAAATATATTTGCTACTTTGAATACCACAGCACCTGTTTAGTAGTAGATTAAGATAAATCTTAACCAGGTAGGTAGCAATAGGAGTGGTAAAAAGACAACAATATTATAATTGTACTTTTGGTTGTCACTACTCCACTATGCATTCATTCATTCATTTTTCCATTTATTTTTCCAATCAACAATTAAATATTCTGTACAGACTTTGTGAAGAAACTTGACTCAAGGATTCTGGAAAGTAAGTAAATAGAAGATACAGTTCTTGCCTCAAGAATCTTACCCTCTGGTTAAAAAGTGGATATATACATGAAGTGAATAAAAATACATTAGTATTCTTTCTATCCTTTTTCAAAAGACTGCTTTTCTTCCTCTTCTTGCTGTAAATGCAAAGGTGACAATGAGGATCATACTTAAATCTGGAAAACTCCAGGCCACAAACTTTGAGGCTCCTTAGTCCTCTTAATAGCAAGGAGTCCAAAAAGATAAGTAAAATAAAGAAAAATCATCCATATGGATCTTTAATTTCTTAAATTGAATGAGATTAACTGCTTGATGGATTTGAATGATGTGGCAGAAAATGGCTGATCAATCAAATGATATACCAAAAATTGCTGATTTGGTTGATAATATGACACATATCCTAGCTTGGTTTATTTTTAGCTATAGTAACAAATCCTACCCTGCCAATAATTCAGGGTAGGTCTTATTCCCTAAATCATTCAGAATGAATATTCTCAGCTCCCTAGGTCACAGAAGTGAATATTTTCACCTCTCCTCTTTTTTTCCTTCAGAACATTCCCAGAAAAATGATTCCTCAAGCCAATCTTACCACAGTTACAGAGTTCCTGTTGCTGGGCTTCTCTTACCTCCAGGAAAAACAACTTGTGCTTTTCCCACTGTTCCTCTGCCTTTACTTGCTCATTCTAAGTGGGAACTTTACCACAGTTACTGCCATCCGCTTGGAACCCAGACTCCACACCCCAATGTATTACTTCTTGAGTGTCCTTTCTGTCTCTGAGACCTTCTATACCATTGTCATTTTACCTAAGATGCTCCTCAACCTTCTTTCTGTGTTCAGGACTATCTCCTTCTTCAATTGTGCTGTCCAGATGTTCTTCTTCCTTGGCTTTGCTGTCACTAACTGCTTGCTTCTTGGGGTGATGGGTTATGACCGCTATGCTGCTATATGCCAACCCCTGCGCTACCCAATCCTCATGAATTGGCAGATGTGTGGACTGTTGTCAGTCACTTGTGGTGTTGTGGGCTTCATAATGGCACTAATTATGGTTAACTTGGTCTTTAGTCTCCCCTTTTGTTATTCCAACAAAGTCAACCACTACTTCTGTGACATTTCACCTGTCATTCGACTTGCCTGTACAGATTCAGACACTCATGAATTTATCATCTTTATCCTTGGAGCCCTTGTGCTTGTGGTCCCCTTTTTCTTCATTTGTATTTCTTATCTCTCTATATTGAGAACCATCCTGAAAATCCCCTCAACTGAGGGAAAGAAAAAGGCCTTCTCTACTTGTGCTTCTCATCTTACTGTGGTAATCATTCACTATGGCTGTGCCTCCTTTATCTACCTGAGACCGACAGCCAGCTATATCTCCGACAAAGACCGCCTGGTCACAGTGACATATACCATAATCACTCCTTTGTTGAATCCCATGGTGTATAGCCTCAGGAATAAAGATGTACAAGTAGCAATCAGGAAAGTGTTAAACAGGAATTTTCACCTTAAATGACATGATTTTCTGGGTCCCTTTGATAATTCAGCTTTGGTACTGAATATTCTCCCATATTATAAATATATTGTATATGTATGCTTTGGTATTATTGAATATTAACTGAAAGATTCCTTTTCTGTCAACAAGATGTGGGAATGTATTTCTTTTGGGAAACTGGAATTCTTAATAGCTTTGAAAGATCAAGATAATTCTGGCATTTTGGAGCCAGAGAGAGTGGTCTTGGCAGAGAATCTGATCCCTGACAAGTTCATTAGAAAAATGGTGTGGCATACTGAGAGAAAGCATTTTCATGGGGACTTGATCTGGAAGGATGATGAATTTAGTCTGAGATGAAACAAAATATCAGATGAAAGTCAACTATGTCATGTGACACTGACATTCTTCCATTATCTAATCTCAGAGCCATCTTTGTCTACATCTGTTTCACTGATTCACTTCCAAGTCACCAACATTTGCTTATTCATTTTTCACTATGTCTTTTGAATGAATTCCTCCTTTGCAACACTAATTTTAATATTCTAATGATCTAACTTTTATCATGACATTATGGGACAATTACAAATGTCTCTTGATTGATCCCTGGACTTGAATTCTCTCCCTCCCAACCAATCAGTTGTTCACATGATTATCAGATTAATTTTATTAAAATGCCATTGTTATATTATCAATTAAATAAAAGCTCCTCATGTTCTCTATGACCTTTGAGAGGAATTCTAAATTACTTTTTCTGACATTGATACATCACCATAGCCTTTCCCTACTCTTCCTTTCCAAAATTTAGTTACCATTATTTCCCTTTTTTAAAATTCTTTCCTGAACACCACATTTATCCTTCCCTTCAAATAGTATAGTCTTAATGAACACCATGCCCAGAATATGACTAGTACTTCTGGCTTTCATGGATATGCTCACCTCATTTTCCTCACTTGGAATGGCTTCTACTCTGCTTATTGAAATCCAATTCATATTCAGGGTTCATTTCAAACCCCAATTCTTTATTGAAGTCACCTTGTATACAGGAAACAACATACATTTTCCAAAAGAAATATAATCAATGACTTCTGTTTTTTTATTGCCTTTCTATCTCCTGAGTCACATCCTGTGGGATGAAATGTAAATAATTGCCAGAAGCCTCAATCCTGGAAACCAGAAAGAAGGAAACAGTATTTGAGGTCTTGCTCCTTGATAATTTATTTAGTCATAAAGGTTAATTCAGTCAGAGTCTGACTTCTTTCTGATAGGTGTTATTGTGAGTTTTTCATATGCATATACCAATATATGCACATCATACTGATATTCATTACAAATTGCATATAAGCATATAATATATATATATACACCATATTTGTTCACCTTATATGTATATAAGCATATTTACATGTGTATATTTATATATATGTATACATGAATCTATTTGTATATGTGTAAATATATTATGCATCTGTGTACACACACATATGTACAGATGCTTGATCCTCTCCCTGTTTCCTTCCCTGGCTTTCCTGCAGGGAAAGGAGAGAAGCACTATTCTATCAGCTAACCTTAGTGGTCCCATGCTCTTATTTACCTACTGCTGGAAGTAATCAATAGAGTGCTGAGTCAGGAAAAGTCAAGTTCAAATCTAGTGTCAGACACTAAGTAACTGGTCAAGTCACTTAATCTATGCTTGCATTAGTTTCCTCAAGTATAAAGTGGAGAAAGTAATAGCAATTAGATTGTTATGAATTATTGTGAGGACAATATTCATAAAGTGCTGGCATGAAGTAGATGCTATATAAATGATTATTCCCTTCCCCCTTTCATAGGATTGTTGTAAGGATCAAGAGATAAAATGTATTAAATGTTGAACACAATATCTAGTTCATAGTAAACCCTTAATAAAGACTTATTTTCTTTCTTCCTATCCTCGCCTTCTCTGCCCTGAAAGAACTCCACCCTGAGACCATAATCCATATTTAATAATATCTGAACATCCCTAAATGAATAACAAATATTCAAGCTTTGTTTTTCCCCCTCACTGTCCACTTCCTTATTTCTATGACCCTCAACTCTCCTATTCACTTTTCTCCCCTCTTATTTATCTCACATCATCTTAATGTCTTCTGCAATTATGACTGTCTTCTCTCCACTTCAGATGTATTTGTGGTCTTTCTCTTTGCCAAGGCAAACCATTTACCTGTATAGGTGATTGAAATTCTAATCTGACTTCTCTATCAGATTATTTCCTGTATGATTCCACTCTCAATAATCTTCAGTCTTTCCCTCCAGACTTGCTCCTTCCATACTGCCTGCAAATATGATCGATTCACTCCAAACCTAAAAAGTATTTACCTGATAACAAGCATCCCTGCTAGTTGTCATTCATAATATCAACTCCTATTTATGGCTAATCTCATTGAAAAAACTGGCTACAATTGATACATCTATTTTCTTTTCTCTTTTTCTTTTTAACTCTCTTCATTCTTCTTCTTCTGACCCCCCCAAACCAGTCATTCAATAAACATTTTTAAGTACCTATTATTTGTGAGGCACTCAGTTGAGTACTAAGAATATAAAGAATATTAAAAATACAGTTCCTGTCTTTAAGAAGCTAAAAACCTAATGTTTTGGATGACATGTAAATAACTATGTACAAAAAACTATATACAGGATAACCTGGAGATAATATACAGAAGAAAATAGAATCAAAAGGAACTGGTAGTCTTCCCGTAGAAGTTAGGTTTTAGTTGGGATTTAAATGAGGCCAGAGATATCAGGGCTTGAAGATGAGGAAGAATAATATTACATGCATAAGGGAAGGCCAACAAACATGCCTGGAGTTAGAAGCTAGAATATTTTGATTGAAAAAAAAGGAAAGAGACATTGGATAACAGGGAATATGATGAGATGTAAGGTGTAAGAAGACTGTAAGGGTAGAAAGGAATTGTTTATGAAAAACATTGCATTCCAAGGCAAAGGTTTTAATATTTGATCTCAGAGGAGATGGGATCACTGGAGTAACATTTTTAGACTTGTGCTTTAGGAATATTATTTTAATATTGTGATGGAAGATAGATGTGTTTGACAAGAGATTTGTGACAAAGAGACCAACCATTAGTCTTTTTCAGTAGTCCAAGGGTGAGTCTTTTATTGGGGTGGTGACTGTGTTAGAGAAGAGGAGCATATCCGAGAGATGTTGCAAAGGTAAAATTAAAAGGTTTTAGGAATAGTTTGGAATATGGGGAATTAAAGAGAATGAAGAACTAAAGATCTCTTAATTGCCTGCATTAATTGCCTGGCCTTTTCCAGGTTATTTACTTCTTGACCTCTTTTCATGCTACCTTTGTCTTATTGGTCTTCCTGCTTCAAATCACTTCTCACTTCAGTCTCTCTTTCCACTCAGTTGTTAAATTTTTCTTCTTAAAGCAAGTGTTTGGTTGTGTCACAATCATATTTAGTAAACACCCTCTTGCCTCAAGGATCAAAAATAAATTTCATTTGATGGTTGAAAGCTGTCATAATCTGACCCCTTTCAAACATTCCATTCTTCTTATACTTTATATACTTCCATATGCACTACAGTTTAATGACACTAATTTTCTTGCTATTATTTGCCCAAGAAAACTCATCTTCTAATGCCTTACATTTTATTTGGTTTTTAGCTCATGTATGGAATTTTTTCTCTCCTCATTTCTGCTTTCTGACTTCCTTGACTTACTTCATGTCTCAACTAAAAGCTCACCTTTAGAGAAAATTCTTCTGGTTGTCCTCAGTAATAATGCCTTCCTTTCATTGACTTTCTCTGGATCATTTTATATATATATATATATATATATATATATATATATATATATACATACACACATATACATACATATATAGGCATATATGCATACATGCATACTTGTATATGAAGATATTTTAGATATAACTACATATGTAAGATATATCATTTGTACATAGCTATTTGTGTATTGTCTTATCCAATAGACAATGAGTTTCTTGAGAGTAGGAATTGCCTTTCTTTGTGTCCTCAGTAAATAACATGGGTTCCTGAACATGGTAGATTCCTTTTTTTAGTTTTTTTGCAAGGCAATGGGGTTAAGTAGCTTGCCCAAGGCCACACAGCTAGGTAATTATTAAATGTCTGAGGCCAAATTTGAACCCAGGTACTCCTGACTCCAGGGCCAGTACTCTATCCACTGCACCACCTAGCTGCCCCAATATGGTAGATTCTTAATAAATACTTACTGACTCATTGAGTGATTGAATATTTTCTCATTAAAAATTTTTGCAACATTATTTTTCATTAATTATATAAGCTCTCATTTCAATTTATTAAAAATTAATTTTAATGACCTAGAGATGTTTCCTTTCCTATAGTTCATTCTTTTGTTTCTTTAGCATTAAATATTAAAATAGATAAATATTAGATTAGCACATATAATTGATAAGGCAAATGGCTATATTTATGATATTTTCATTATGACAAAGATCACTACTTAAAGACCTCTCACACCTTCAATATAAAAGTACATGAATTTTCCTCACTCCTTTGGAAGCAAGATTTCACACAACTCAGCTAATTCCAATCACAGCTTAAAGTCTTTTAAGAATATTCTTTATGCTTCTTCTCAACTTCATAATAAATTCAGTTTATTAAGAAAATAAACTAAATGAATTTTTTATTTGACTTCTCTTCAATAAACACAATAAAAAGCCCAAAATATATTGTATTTTTTACATCAATTCATTATTATATACTTTTCATAATGTTTCTTTATAACACCACAGTGAGAATAGTTCTTAAAAGGAAGACTTTTATCCTTGCCTTATTAATTGTTTTCTCCACAGATTCTTTATAGTTTATCATGGCTAAGATACAGATACAAAACATATACCTTTTCCCTAACTCTATAAGAAGCATTTCATTATAAGCCACTTTTTCAACTGATATTATATTACAAATACCAACCTTATTTCTCAATATTCCATTTGACTCTTGTTCTTAAAAAGACAATGGCAGTTTTTATAATATTTGTAGGAAATATTTCTTAAAACACTGCACACACAAATACATGCATATACATATATGTGTTCATGTATGTATATGTGTGAATATACATAATGAAATATGCATCATATATACACTAAACACACATATGGATATACTAATTCACATACATCGCTAGACTCATTCTAGCTGTTTAGGGAGATAAGATACTGTACTGGAAAATTTATTGATTCAAATCAGATATAGTACCTGATTACTTATATATAATATGTTTTGTAATTTCAACCCATAATATGTATGTTTTAATGATTTTCACACAATGGCTTGTAGTTACTTTTTAATGTTTTATTGGTATATGTGTTTTTATGTGTGTATATATACCAATAAAGTATTGCAGATATATATATATATATTATTAATATGGAATTGCTATTAAATATACTATATATATGATATTTAATGGTCTTAACATAAATTTACTTTGTTATTGTTATTAATGGTACTTCTTTCTCTTTGCACATTATTTTGTTTACATGTATTATATTCTGTTTATGTTTTAGATATTAACACATTGAAGCAGTCTATAAAGTGGAGTTCTCCGCTGTTATACTGATTATTTATTAATATGACTGTGTTATACTAAGAATGATTATTTTTGAGAATTGGAAAATTTTGACTGTGAGAAGAAATGCAGCAGCAGAGTATATTGCATGATTGCCTTATGATCAATGATACAAATTAAAAAGAATGCAGGGACAGGTAGAGAAGAGCAAGGCTTGGTGTAGTTGTCATCTAGTACAGCTGCATGCAGTAGATCAAAAAAAATTAAACCTTGAATTCACTACATCAGATTCACTTTGGAAAATTCTTCTCAAGTGACCTCCTGGTATGTATCTAAGTAGTTATTTCTTGGACATCCAATGTTGTAAGGCACTGAGAAGTTTGAACTCACATTTTTGAGTTAAGTTTTACAAAACACTCACCATAATACTGTGATGAAGGAAAAATAAATATTTTTGTACTCTCACTTTATAGATAAAGAAACCGAGGTTCTAACTCTTTTGGTGCGTTGTATAGGGTGACAAAACTGTCTTAAAAATGAACTAAGGGGGCAGCTAGGTGGCATTGGGGCAGCTTAGTGGTACAGTAGTTAGAACACTGGCTCTGGAGTCAGGAGGACCTGAATTCAGATCTGACCCCAGGCACTTAATAATTACCTAGCTATGTTACCTTGGGCAAGTCATTTAAGCCCATTGAGTTACAAGAAAAATCAACTAGGACTTGAGTTCTCTGCTCTTTGACCAGTGCTCTTTTCACTGAATTTTGATTTTCTAGTAGAATACCGAACCAGTCTGTCTCAGTGAACAAATTAATATAATGTTATACTTTTCATACTTCCATAGAAGAGGACCCATACATAGACTAAATTCTTCATCTGTTCAGACAAGACAGTACCAACGAGGAATGATTTTAATTTTAGTGGTTCTCTATGACTAGGGTACTAGCTGTATTAGCCATCATTTTTCAAATGCAACTGAAGTCTTTGTTCCTGAGACTTATCCCTGTGCTCTCATGACACAACCTTTGGTTTGAACCCTATAAGAATAGGGAGTTGATAGGAAATTCCTGATTTTAGTAGAAAGATCCATTTGAGGTTCTCCCCTAGGTAAATACTCATGAAGATTTCCCAGGTGAAAGAACTTTTTAGCAACTTGATTCAAGGAAGGTACTTTGTGGCATTTTGGGGGGTTCCTTTGTGATTAGCATCTAGATATACTCCTATTTCTTCCTCTTTTCTGTCCTTGACCATCATTTCAATAATTGTAGGGTTCTTTCTGCATCTACCAGTCCAAGTTTTCTCTTTTTGATTAATAATAATTTACTAATCCTTGAATACAGATACAGGAAATAGGGAAAGGGATGAGGGTCATAGAGACCAACCAAGGGAGCTCTTAGTCTAGTTTTTTTTTAGGTTTTTGCAAGGCAAATGGGGTTAAGTGGCTTGCCCAAGGCCACACAGCTAGGTAATTATTAAGTGTCTGAGACCAGATTTGAACCCAGGTACTCCTGACTCCAAGGCCAGTGCTTTATCCACCTAGCCAGCCTCTAGTCTAGTTTTCATAAGGAAAAAGTAAGAACTTAGGGACAGGGAAACCTGAGTGGAAGGATTTGTTTTTTCTATTGAAGGTTCTCACTTGCTGCTAACTACTTAATGAGACCACAGGGAGCAATGGGAAGGGGATTGGAAAATTCTCCTTATTAATGTTACAATTTCTTCATCCTGATCACAAATCTCTAAGCTCACTGTCCAGACCTGGTTGTTCTCACTGTATTCTATTAAGTGATTTGGGTGGAAGGACCTATTCTAAGTGTAGTGTATTAATAATCCTCTAGGGTCATAGGGGAAAAAATTCTTAAAGGCTTTGGGGCCACAACTGTGAAAGAGATAAAGAAATGTCCATTAATAATGCTCAATGGGACAAGAGTTTGGAGGAATGACAATGGAGAAGAGGCTGAGGGGACTGTGCGAAAGGAAGTAAGAGTAGGATGTGAGTACATCTGAAATGCTCTTGGCCTCTTTCATTGAGGTCATAGGATCTAGGGAGTATGGAAGCAGCCCCAGAACATATGGAAAATGTTAGTTGGGAAATCCCTGGAATTTATGGAGCAAAAACTGGGAAATAGGACAGCAATGCTAATAGACTTGAGCACTTACACTTAATGTGGGACCTGAGATAGGGTCTTGGAGTTCCTTATGTGGAAAAGAAAAGGACATTATTTCCTTACATTTGAATACTGGTCTGTTCATTTCATAGTTGGCCTGGAGTTTCCTCTTTGTAGGAATCTACTTTTCCATAGTTATTAGACAAATAAAGGGAGGCAATTATGAGGTAGCAGATAGTGGAGAGAAGCAAAAAAGTACTTGAAGAAAACTGGAGGATTGGGGGAAGCTGGGAGATTATGGAAGTAAGGTGGGGAAAAATAGAAAAGTGAGAAAGATATTACTGCTGTTGTAATGCATGAGAAGTAAATGTATTCAATAATCAGTTGGATAAATGAAAAGCACTGGGGACCAAATCAACCCTAACTCTATGAACCCCTTGAAAACTCTTCTGTATGCCTCTTTTCAGTTGCTTCTTTCAACTTTCAGGTAAATTGCTTTATTAAACCTTTTTTTTTCATTATCCCCTCTCATAACACCTTTTCTTCTAAACTATCTGAATACCCACATTGCCTTAATTTTGTGCATCAAAGTATCTCTATCTTAAGTTTCCACTCTTCTCCCACTTCTTCCCTTCCTTCCCCCAAATCTGCATCCTTCTTCTAGGCATGCTAGGTTGATTTGAATGCAGATCCTTCTTCCTCACCCCTGACCTGAAATGTATTAGTCCAGTAACCTTTTGCCCTATTGTGTTCAAAAGCAACAGGGAAGAAGTCACAGAATCCCAAAATATATACAAAAGTGAAAGAATTGGTGAAGATTATGAAGCATTGTTTTTATAACAAGACCCTGTCTCCATCTAGAAAAACTGTCTCTCCTTCGACTTCACTTTTCTGTTTTACTCTGCATATAATTTTATCACAGATTTGATATCAAGGATGAAGAACCAGAGCTGGGATGAGGTAAGGGGACCCAGTGGAATAAGGAAAGTCTTGGTGATACTTATCATATTAATCGACTTGTCAGTAATTACTTACTTGTAGTCATAAGCAAAATGAACTTGACCCTCCTAGTCTCAGAATTAAGGGTTGTTGTATTCACTGAATTAGCAGCTGTTTCCCAAGCTCTAAGATGAAATGGGGAGAATATGGGTCTGGGAGTGGGAAAACTCATATTTCTATGAGGATTCTAATACTTATCAATAGTGCAAGAATTAGCAAGTTATTCCCTCTTTCTGAACCTTTCTCAATAGATGTCTCAATAGATCACCAATTAATAGCAACAATTTAGTGGATCCATGATGGGAAAAATTATAATATCTCTCATTGGATTATTGAGACAATAAACTGAGATTATGCATTTGAAGGTCCTATTAAAAAGACTAACAATGATTAAACAGAAACAATTTTTATAGTTTAGTAGTAGGGTTGGGTTAGAAGACATAGCAGATAAAAAAGGTCTCCTCTTTGTCCTTGGGAAGTCTTCTATCTTTTTGAAGAGACATGACATTTATATAAAATATTAGGTGACACATTTACAAAGCAATAGTCCCAGGAGAGGGAGCCTTGAATTTCCCTCTCCTATCTAGTGTAGTGTCATTAAATTTTAACCAACACCAGGATTAATTGTTATAGGATTTAGATTTGAAGTGACTTTTACATTCATGTATTCCTCATTTTAGATCATGTAATGTAAAAACTGAGGTTTCCAGAGGTCATCCTTTGGTAAGAAGAAATAATGGTAGGATTTGAATTTACTAAAGTAGCAAAATTTATTTATGCTTGTGGAAGTCTGCTTAATTCAGCTATTGAGGATATGAGTACATGTAACATAGTACCTGCCTTTATGGGCTGCTTAGGTGGATAAGGGCATGCACAAAGATTTATACATACACACACATATACACACATATAGATTGTATATATATATATATATATATATATATATATATATATATACATATTTACATGCATATATACATCTCTACCCACACATACACACACAAAAGGTACTATGTTGTAAGGAACATAAAGGGAGGTAATTAGCACAAGTGATAAAACGTAGAGCCTGGAATTTGAGTTCTAATCCTACCTTAGACACTTATTTATTGTGGGACCTTAGAAAAATCACTTAACCTCATTAAGTCTTGGGTTCTTTATCTGTAAAATTTATCTGCACCTACCTCCTAGAGCCATTGTGAGGATCAAATGAGATAATAGATGCAAAACACATTGCAGACCTTAAAACACTGCATAAAATAGTCTCTTCCTTCAGGATAATCTTGAATCATTTTATTAATCAAAGTAGCTTGCTTTGAAAATATTTTTTAAAGTTTCTTTTATTTATAAAGGATAAAAAAACCCCAAGAGGTTGAAGGTATTCACGGCAGGGAGAAATCACTTCAAGTTAGAAAGTCAAGGAAGGCTTTCTGGAAGAAGTGACATTTGAATTCATTATGTAAGTCCATAAGTGGAAAGGGGGTTTGGGGCATCACAAGAAAAAGGAACTGGCATGAAACAAAGGTACATTGTCTTTCTTAGAAAGATAATAGATTGAGAGGTAGCATATTGAGTCCTTAAAAGACTTGATCTTTAATGCCTAAATATGAGTAAATTCACCAGATTGTTTCCTTCAGTGACAGGCTGATGCAAGTCAAGAAGTTAAGAGATTTGTTAACCATGACACATGATAATTGTTGCTACACATAGAAGCAATAAATACAGCAGGAATTAAATACAGTAGTAATTATATTTAGCAGTAGTGTATTTAATAAATAGTTGTTATTTTGAATTATGTTGAAAGTTGATAACTATCTTCAATTACTTGAGCAGCTATTATGAGGAAAACGGATTGATATAGTTATGTTTTGTCCAGGAGGGCATAACTGAGATCAGGGGATTGCATTTGCAGCAAAACTTATTGAATTTTGATTTAAGGCAAAACTTTCTATTTTAGTTGTTCAAAATTTGAATGCACTGTCTGGGGTGAGGGTATACTCTTCCTCAGTAGATGTCTTCAGATTATGTCTGCTGGATTATTAAATGGAAGGGATATCAAAAGGCATGCAAAAGGATGAGATAAGTTCTATAAATCCTTTCCAACTCTAAAGGAATCTGGTACATTTAGTAGAAAGTTTTATTTTCCTTATTTTATAAATGAGGAAAATATGATTCACAAAGACTAAGGACTTATCAAAGGTTTCAGAAATTCCTAAGAAATGAAATAAGTTTAGCCTTGAACTCTGGTTTTTGCACTTACTGATCAACTTTCTATCTTTTTACTGTACTATTGTACTCCAGCAAACAATAAAATGTGCCTGACTTGATGGTATAGATGGATTCAAAGTCAAAATAGATGTAGGACATAAGCCTTTAGGTGAAAGTTATGTTAATCATAAAGTGATTGAAAGTCTGCCAAGTGGAAGATAGATTAGACTTCTTCATGGAACTAGAGAGCAGAATAAAGAAGCAAAGAAAATTATTCCCAAAAGATAGTTTTTAGTTCACTACATGGAAGATGTTCTTCCAACAGAATTTTTTGAACTTAGAAGGATTGTCTCAGGAGAATAGTGAGTTTACTACCACAAGGTAAGGTTGGGATGAACATTTGCTGAAGATAAAATAGTTGGGGTTTATGGAGCTGTTACAGATGACCTTCAAAGTCTGTCCCAAATGTGAGATTCTTGTTTTGAATTTTTGGAGAAAATTGGGGGAAAATGACTTTCCCAGTAAGTGTCTGAGGTTGGATTTAAACTTAGGTCCTCTTAAATCGATTGTATCACTCAGTTGCCCAGATTCTTTGATTTTTAAAAGGGATTGGGGAATTCATGGTCTCTCTCTCTCTCTCTCTCTCTCTCTCTCTCTCTCTCTCTCTCTCTCTCTCTCTCTCTCTCTGTCTCTCTCTCTCTGTGCATGTGTGTAGATTAAAAGGGGGAAAAACCATTGAATGGGAAAAGTGAACTGGACTGTTTTCATGATTGAGAAGTTATGTAGGACAACTGAAATTCTGCAGGCAGACTTATTTAAAAAATTATATTTCAAAATGCTCAAATATCAAAAGTTTGATGTTCTTTAAATAAAGTTCAAAAACAGGTATCTAATCAACAGTGACTTAATAGGCATTAAAAAGAAAGACTAAAATACAGGAAGAAATGCTCTCAAATTTTTATACTAAAAAGGAAAATAAAATGTAAAAAAGCAAATACATAAAACAGCTAACAAAACAGAAACATGATTGAATGAATGTGTATAAGATACATACAGAATATAAGGAAAGAAATTTTTGAAGTTGAGAAGCTGCAAGTGCATGGGGACCTAAGAAAAGCCTCTTGCAGAAGATGACATTTGAATTGCCTTCAAAGAAGTTAAAAGTTGGAGATGAGGAGTAGATCATGCCATACTTGGAAGATAGCTTTTGCAGTGCCATGATGATGAAAGAAGCATGTAAAGTTTCCCCATTCACTGTAAAAGCTTTTCTTTGACTGTTTCTTTCATGTGAGAAAACTTTCCCACTATATCTCTCCTTTCTCTATTCTCCCAATATCTCTTTTTCACTCTTTCATTTATTTTCTTCTTTTAAAATTTTATTTATTTAAAGCAATGGGGTTAAGTGACTTGCCCAAGGTCACACAGCTAGGTAATTATTATTTGTCTGAGGCTGGATTTGAACTTAGGTCCTCCTGACTCCAGGGCCAGTGCTCTATCCACTGCACCACATAGTTGCCCTTCTTTCATTTATTTTCAATATCATCTTGGCATAATCATCACACACACAGTTCTACCTTATCCTTTGGTTCTAAGACAGTAGGGCAGTTTTCCTTGATAATTTACTTTGATATGATGTCTAGATGCCAACTTTTGAATTTGTCTTAGATTGGGAAAATGTCTCACTATGACCTTTCATTGACTCTGACATTCCCAAATTTGATTTGAGGCATACTTTTAAATTTATTTGGAGGAGAAAGTTGGCACAATTCTGCTGGACTACTGCCTCTACTCCAGAGATTGACTGTTTTTTCTTCTTCTTATGCACCAACATTAATTGCAATGTATAAAGAAGTAGATCAGAGAATCAGTAAATCTGTAAGATATTCAGAAGATAGGACTTTTACATTTTATGATGACAGATTCAAGTATTGAAAAATGTAAGGAAAAATCTTAGCTTGTTGATCATATTTAACCATTCCACAATCATTGCTTTACCTCCTCCTCAATTAGAGGTCTCTAAAAAGTTTATAAAAATCTTTAAATTAATATATTTAAATTATAAATATATTTATATACATAAATATAAATATATTTAAGTTAATATATCCTTTGATATTCAGTGACTTCAAATTAAAGGTTAACATTGGAAAGTTCAATAAAAATATTTTGGGAAGTGAATAATAGTGATCAAAGGTTTTTAGATTAAAAACACTTCTGAGGCCAATGTATCATAAATATTTCCCTTAAGAAATGTATAAGAAGACTATGGTTATGGTGGGCAAAAAAGTAAAATACTTTTAACGGACAGGAAATGTGTTAGTTCATTATTTAATATTTATAAATTTTTATATTTATTATTCAATATCAAACCACCAACTTTTTATAGCAAATTTAATTAGTAATTATAAATAATAGAATAATAGCTGGTATTTATATAGCTCTTCAAATTTTTCATAAATACATACATACACACAGACACACACATACATACATATATATATGTATGTATGTATGTATTTATATGATAAAGATGAGTACACCAGTGGAAGAAATTATTCAAAAAAATCTAGAAAAGAAACTTAGAGTAATTTCTACCCTACCTGTGGAGTTCAGATCCTAATGTTGAAATAAGTGCTATGGATAAAGGAAAGATACAACTAACCATCTGCAAATAAAAACTGTGTGACTATGATTGACGTTAGGAAGGAGGAAAGGAATAAGCATTTATATAACACCTACCATAGGCCAGGTGCTGTACTAAGTACTTTTTAACAAATATCTTATTTTATTCTTACAACATTTCCAAGGTAGATGCTTATTATCCCCCTTTTACAATTGCAGAGACTGAGGCAAAGAAAAGTTAAGTGACTTGTCCAGGGTTCCGAAGCTAGTAAGCATCTAAGGCTAGATTTAAACTCTAGTCTTCCTGACTCTAGGTCTAGCAGCCTTTCCACTGTACCACCAGTTGTCTTTGGTAGAATCTAGAAAACTTAATAAAACTGGAGGGAGGCTGTGCTGTAAGATCATTTCCATATATATTACCTCAAATATTTGAAGCCACTGTACTCTCTTCTAGGCAAATGCTCTTATAATATGTGCAGAACCCTAAAAAGTCTATATCTCGTTTTTTGGAGAATATCTATTTATTAAAGTTTCTACCATCTTGTACTTTTGAAGTTGAACTTTGAACCCAAGCTTAGGAATTTACATTTACCTCTATTGTTTTTACAACATTATTAGGAACTATTTTCCTTACTAAAAAACTGATACCTTTTGTTGTTATTTATTTGAATTATTCCAAATTCTGTCCTTTGAAGTCAAGAATACATTTAATTTGTCTTCCATATGACAATACTTCAAATACTTGAAAGACAGTTTTTATGCTCCCTTTTAACCAGTTAAAAATTTCTAGTAACTAAACATCATCATCATAATATAACAAGGTCTATATATCCCTGTCACCACTGTGGCTACTTTCTCACTGGTTATCATCTTTTAATTTTACCCTATTGCAGCTAATCCCCTTTCTGACCACATATGGCTTCCTTCTCCTTTGCTTCCTCCTCCTTAAGTAGTTATTAAAATAAACAGTATACAGACAGTTGTATAGAAAATTCAGAATGAAGACCCTCAGCTTCATTGGTCCATAGATTTGAGCATTCTTTCTTTCCCCCTCACTCCTTTCTGCAGATCATTCCCCAGGAACAACTTCCTTCGGAGAACCTAACCATAATCACTGAATTTCTGTTGCTGGGCTTCTCCAATCTCCAAGAAAAGCAGCTTGTACTTTTTCCTATCTTCCTTTGCCTCTATCTAGTCATCCTCAGTGGGAATATCACCATTGTCACTGTCATCTGCCTGGAGCAGAGTCTCCATATCCCCATGTACTTTTTCCTAGGCGTTCTATCTGTCTCTGAAACATGTTATACATTTGTCGTCCTGCCCAAGATGCTTATCAATTTGTTTTCTGTGCTCAGGACCATCTCCTTCACCAGCTGTGCTATCCAGATGTTCTTCTTTCTTGGCTTTGGTGTCACCAACTGCCTGTTGCTTGGTGTGATGGGTTATGATCGCTATGCTGCCATCTGCCACCCTTTGCGCTATCCAATCCTCATGAACTGGAGGGTCTGCAGGCTTCTAGCAATCTCTTGTGGAGTGAGTGGCTTCCTAATTTCATTGGTGGGCACAACCTTGGTATTCATTTTGCCATTCTGCAACTCCAACAAGGTTGAACACTACTTCTGTGATATTTCACCTATTATTCACCTTGCCTGTGGTGATGCTTATATCAATGAGCTTGTCATATTCATTTGTGGTGTCCTGGTACTTGTTTTCCCTCTTACCTTCATCTGTATCTCCTATAGTTTCATTGTTAGTACCATCTTAAAGATTCCATCTGCTGAGGGAAAGCGGAAGGCCTTTTCCACCTGTGCCTCCCATCTCACAGTTGTTGTAGTCCACTATGGATGTGCATCCTTTGTCTACCTCAGGCCTTCCAGGATTTCATCAAGTAAAGACCAACTGGTGACAGTGACTTATACCATTATTACCCCCTTGTTGAATCCAATGGTTTATAGCCTAAGGAACAAGGATGTTCAAATAGCCATACGGAAAGTGATGAGCTGGAGAAGGTTTTCCTTTAAAACCATTTAATATCTATCTATCTATCTATCTATCTATCTATCTATCTATCTATCTACCTTTGAATTTTTTAAATTAATTGTTGTTTTTGTACAAACTTTTTTAATATGTTACTAAAATATTCTTGTTTAAGAGTAACCATAATACCCCCCCCAAATATAGAACCTCATGAGAAATAAAGTAAAAGAAAGAGAAATAAATGTGCTTTAGTCTGTGTTCCAACACCATCAGCTCTGTCTCAGGTGAATCACATTCTTTATGCTAAGTTCATCACAGAATCTACTTCCATATTTTTCCACCATTGCCATTGCTGATCACAACTCCCTCCATTCATACCTCCCTACTACCATTTACTATATTTTCTCTCTCCTTTCACTCTGTCCCTCTTCTAAAATGTGCTGTAGATTAGCTGAGTGGTTCAGCAGATTGATCACTGGCCCTGGGGCCAAGAGGCCCAAAACCTACATGCTACTCCTAAGGCCCAACAACTACCTGTCCCTGTGGTCCTGGACAGGCCACCCAATCCCAGTCCCTTGCAAGAAGTGTAAAAGAAAATGTGTTATATCTGACCACTCTTCCCCACAATTGACCCTCACCTCCATCACTCACATCCCCCCCCCCTTCCCCATCCCCCTTCTCTCCTTTTTACTCTAGATGTCTATACCCCATTGAGTGTGTATGGTGTTTCCTCTCTGAGCCACCTCTGATGAGAGTGAATGTTCCCTCATTCCCCTTGCCTTCCCCTTCCATATCATTATAATAGCTCATTGCAATAAAAAAATATTATTATATGAAATATCTTAGCCTATTCCACCTCTCCTTTCTCTTATTCCCATATTTCCCTTTTAGCCATAGACTCCAGTTTTACAATATATTATATCTTTAAATTCAGCTCTCTCCTGTGCTTCATCTACAAAAACTCCTTTTACCTGTTCTATTAAATGAGAAGTTTTATATGAATATTATCATTATCATTTTCCTATGCAGGAATACATGCAGTTTCTCTTCATTAAGTCCCTCATATTTTACCCTTCTCCACTCTCTATGCTTCACCTGAGTCGTGTATTTGAAGGTCAGACTTTCTGTTCAGCTCTGGTTGTTTCAACAGGAACAATTGAAATTCCCCTGGTTCATTGAAAGCTCATCTTTTCCCCTGGAAGGGGATGTTCAGTTTTGTAGGGTAGTTGATTCTCAGTTGCATTATCAATGGTTGCATTCTAGGCTCTTTTGCCTTCCATAATATTATATTCCAAGCCCTACGAGCCCTTAATGTAGTTGCTGCTAAGTCCTGTGTAATCCGGACTGCAACTCCATGATACTTGAATTGTGTTCTTTTGTCTGCTTGTAATATTTTTCTTTGACTTAGGAGTTCTGGAACTTGGCTATTATATTCCTGGAGTTTTTTTTTTTGGATTCTCTCAATTTATATTTTGCCTCTGCTTCTTGCATATCTGGGCTCTAGGAATTCTTTAAAAATAAGGTCAAGGCTCTTTTCCTGATCATGACTTTCAGGTATCCCAATAATTTTTAAATTATCCTTCCTGAATTTGTTTTTTAGATCAGTTGTTTTTTTTCAATGAGATGTTTCACATTTTCTTCTAATTTTTATTCTTTTGGTGTTGAAGTATTGTGTCTTGACTTCTCATAAAGTCATTAGCTTCCTTTAGCTCCATTCTGCATCTGAAGGATTTGTTTTCCTCAGAGAGCTTTCTTATCTCTTTTTCCATCTGTCCAATTCTGCTTTTTAAAGCATTCTTCTCCTCAATAACTTTTTTATTTAATATTTATTTATTCTCATTTTGTACGATGTTTTTTAATTAATAAAATATTCTTTTTTTATGTTTTTGCAAGGCAAATGGGGTTAAGAGGCCCCAAGACCCTATACCACCCCTTGCCCAAGGCCACACAGCTAGGTAATTATTAAGTGTCTGAGACCGGATTTACACCCAGGTACTCCTGACTCCAAGGCTAGTGCTTTATCCACTGTGCCACCTAGCTGCCCCATTAATAAAATATTCTTAAGAGTAAACAAAATACCTCCTCCTCCTCCAAAAATCTATAGACTCACTTGAGCAATAAAGTAAAAGGGAGAAAAAATTAAAATTAAAATAAAAAAATAATAGTAATAATTGTAGGTATGGTCAGGTGGTGCAGTGGATGGAGCACCAGCCCTGGAGCTAGGAGTACCCAAGCCCATATCCTGCCCCATACACCCAACAATCACCCAGATGTGTGACTTGCAAGCCACCCCAAAACCACTGCCCTGAATAAACCAAAAAAAGAATAAAGATGACCTAAAATAAAATAAAATGGTAATAATAGTAGGGGCAGCTGGGTGGCAGACAGAGCACTAGCTCTTGAGCCAGGAGCACCTGGGGCTAAATCCAGCCAAGGATCACCCTGCTATGCAGCCCCAGGCAGGCCACCTAGCCCTATTTGCCCTGCACCCCCCCAAATAATAATAATAATAATAATAATAATAATAATAATAATAATAATAATAATAAAACGTGCTTCAGTCTGTGATCCAACACCACCAACTTTGTCACGGATGGATCACATTCTTTATGATAAGTCCATCACAAAAGGTACTTCCATAGTTTTCCACCATTGCCATTGCTGATCCCACCTCCCCCCTTCCATATTTCTCCACTACCATGTACCATATTTTCTCTCAGCTTTCACTGACTCTGCTGTGGGGTAGCTGAGTGGTGCAGCAGACAGATCCCTGGCCCTGGGGCCAAGAGGCCCCGAGACCCTATACCACCCCTTAGGCCCAGCATCCACCTGGCTCTATGGTCCCAGAAAGGCCATCCAATCCCAGCCCCTTGCAAGAAGTAAAAAAGAAAATGAGTTATATCTGACCACTCTTCCCCCATGGTCCATTCTCTCCTCCTTCATTCACATCCCCACCCCTTCCCCCTGTCCCCCCCTCTACTTCTTACTCCAGATGTCTATACCCCATTGAGTATATATGCTGTTTCCTCTCCTAGCCACCTCTGATGAGAATGAAGATTCCCTTATTCCCCCTTGCCTTCCCCCTTCCATATCATTGCAATAGCTCATTATAATAAAGAAAAATCTTATTATATGAAATATCTTGGCCTATTCCCCCTCTCCTTTTTCTTTCTCCCATTACATTTAACTTTTTTCTACTGACTCCATTTTTACACCATATTTTATCTTCATATTCAGCTTTCTCCTGTGCTTCATCTATAAAAGTTCCTTCTACCTGCTCTATTAATTGAGGAGGTTCATATGAGTATTATCAGTGTCATATTTCTATACAGGAATATATGCAGTTCATCATCATTAAGTCCCTCATATTTTCCCCTTCTCCTCCGATCTCTGCTTCACCTGAGTCTTATATTTGAAAATCAAACCTTCTGTTCAGCTCTGGCCATTCCAACAGGAACATTTGAAATTCCCCTGGTTCATTGAAAGTCCATCTTTTTCCCTGGAAGAGAACATTCAGTTTTGCTGGGTAGTTGTTTCTCGGTTGCATTCCAAGATCTTTTGTCTTCTGGTATATTATGTTCCAAGCCCTACCAGCTTCCAATGTAGTTGCTGCTAAGTCCTGTGTGATCCTGACTGCAGCTCCATGACAATAGAACTGTGTCCTTCTGGCTGCTTGTAATATTTTCTCTTTGAGTTGGGAGTTCTGGAATTTGGCTACAATATTCCTAGTGGTTGGTTTTTTGGCATCTCTTTCTCGGAAGGATCAGTGGATTCTCTCCATTTCTATTTTGCCTTCTTCTTCTAGAATATCAGGGCAATTTTCCTGCAGTAATTCTTTGAAAATGTTGTCAAGGCTCTTTTCCTGATCATGACTTTCAGGTATTCCAATAATTTTTAAATTATCTTTCCTAAGTCTGTTTTCCATATCAGTTGTTTTTTCAATGAGATGTTTCACATTTTCTTCTAATTTTTCATTCTTTTGGTTTTGAAGTATTGATTCCTGGTTTCTCGTAAATTCATCAATCTCCCTGAGTCCTATTCTTTGTTTGAAGGATTTGTTCTCCTCAGAGATTATTCTTATCTCTTTTTCCAGCTGGCCAATTTTGCTTTTTAAGGCATTCTTCTCCTCAATTACTTTTTGACTGTTTTGTCCATTTGACCTAAGCTGGTTTTTAACATGCTATTTATTTTCATGTTTTTTCTTCATCTCTCTCATTTCTTTTCCCAGTTTTTATTCTAACTCTCTCATTTGATTTTCAAAGTCTTTTTTTGAGCTCTATCATAGCCTGAGCACAATTTCTGTTTTTTTTTGGAGTCTTTAGATGCAGGAGCTTGTACCTTCTCATCTTCAGACTGAGTGTTTCAATCCTCTTGTTTCTCTGATTGCTCATTTTCCCAGCCTTAGCCTGTTTTGGGGGTGCTTCCTGAGCTTTTGTGACACTCCCACAAGGGTCTCAGTGTGTGAGGCTCTGTCCTCCCTCCTGGTCTGTGAGTGACCATATGCACCCCCCTCTGCCACAGGGCTGAGGTGGAGGGGGCTCCTGCTATTATATTGGGTCCTAGACTGCGATCAGAATCTGAATGTGGTTAGAGCCCTAGCCTCTTGTTCCACGGGCAGAGGACAGAGTTGGGCAATCTCTCTTCAGTCCCCTACTTAGGTTCAATGGGCTCATGCCCTGGGGGCTCCTGCTTACTGGCTCCACTTGCTTCTGTTTCCTGGAACTTGGCTGTGCTGGCCACTCTGCTCTCTGTGTGCCCTGAGGGCTGGTCTTCACATGCTCACTCTGGCAGAGGTCCCCCGCTGTTTCCCCAATTTGTGCCCGGTGCTCCTCAGGGCATAGCTCAGGAGACTCCCCCACCATGGCTCCCAGTGCCCTGGGGCTGCCTCCAGGAAGCTGAAGTTCTTTCACTCTGGCGGGCTACCCCTCTGGCGGACTGTCCCTCCAACCCCGGGAAGCAGAGTCTTTCTGCTCTTTTCCAGGTTACTTTGAGTAGGAGAACTGCCTCATTGGATCCCTCTGTGGGTTCTGTCTCTTGAAAATTTAGTTAGAGTCCTTAGCTTATGAGTTTTATGAGAGAGAGCCTAAGACACGATCCGTTCTTGTCGCCCAAGTTTGTTTTTAGTGATGTTCTCCATCACTTTCTTGATCATAACCTGCTTCCCTGTCCATAGATCTGACAGATAAACTATTCCTTGATCTCCTACTTTGCTTATAATATTATCTTTTATGTCTAAACCCTGTAACCACTTTGATCTTATCTTTGTATAGGGTGTGAAATGTTGGTCTAATACAAGTTTCTGCCATACTAACTTCCAAATTTCCCAGTAGTTTTTTTTTCCGAAGAGAGAGTTTTTATCCTAACAGCTAGACTCATTGGATTTATTAAACAGCAGATTACTATCATCATTTCCTGCTGTCTCTTTTGCACCCAGTCTATTCCACTTGTCCACCACTCTATTTCTTAGTCAATGCCAGACTGTTTTGATCACTGACTATTTAAAATATAATTTTAGATCAGTAGGGTTTAGCCACTTTCTTTTATATTTTTTATTAAATCTCTGGAAATTCTTGATTTTTATATTTCTCTATATGAATTTGCTTACTGCTTTTTCTAATTTGTTAAAGTAATTTTTTGGAATTTTGATTGGTAGGGAACTAAAAAATTAGTACAGTTTTGGTAGAATTGTCATTTTTATTATATTAGCTCTACCTATCCATGAGCAGTTGATGTTTGCCCAGTTATTTAAATCTTATTTTCTTTGTGTGCGAAGTGTTTTGTAATTGTTTTCATAAAGTTTCTGAGTCTGCCTTGGCAGGTATACTCCCAAGTGTTCTATATTGTCTGAAGTTACTTTGAATGGGATTTCTCTTTCAAGCTCTTTCTGCTGTATCTTGCTAGTCACATAGAGGAATGTTTGAGGCTTTATGAGATTTATTTTATATCCTGTGACTTTGCTAAATTTGCTAATTGTTTCTTGCAGATTTTTAGATGATATTTTAGGATTCTCCAGGTATACCATCATGTCATCTGCAAAGATTGAGAATTTTGTCTTTTCCTTCTCAGTTCTAATTCCTTCAATTTCTTTTTCTTCTCTTATTGTTGAAGCTAACATTTCTAACACAATATTGAAAATTAGTGGTGATAATGGGCATCCTTGTTTCATCCCTTGTTTTACCCCTGCTCTTATTGATAATGTTTCTAGCTTATCTCCATTGCATATAATGTTTGTTGATTATATTAAAAAGCATCAGTGATCAAAAAAGTCTGGTATTGACTAAGAAATAGAGTGGTGGATCAGTGGAATAGACTGGGTGCAAAAGAGATAGTAGGAAATGGTTATAGTAATCTATTGTTTAATAAATTCAAATGGTCTAGCTTTTGGGTTAAAAACTCTCTCTTTGATTGTTCTTAGGAATAATTCATTTAGTCCTACACTCTCTAGTTCTTTTAGTAGGAATGGGTGCTGTATTTTCTCAAAGGCTTTTTCAGCAACTATTGATATAATTATATGATTTTTTGATAGGTTTGTAACTGATATAGTTAAATTATACTAACAGTTTCCCTAATATTGAACCAACCCTGCATTCCTGGGATAAATCCTACTTGGTCATAGTGTATTATCCTAATGATAACTTGCTGTAATAATTTTGCTCAGATTTTTACATCTATATGCCTCAGGGAGATAGGTGTATAATTTTCTTTCTCTGATTTTACTCTTCCTGGTTTAGGTATCAGCACCATATTGGTGTCATAGAAAGAGTTAGACAGAGTTCCATCTTCACCTATTTTCCCAAAGAGTTTATATAGAATTGAAACCAATTGTTCCTTAATTATATGATAGAATTTACTTGTGAATCCATCTGGCCTTGGAGATTTTTTCCTTAGGGAATTCAATAATGGTTTGTTGAGTTCATTTTTCAGAGATTGGCATATTGAGGTATTTCATTTCCTCTTCATTTAACCTGGGCACCTTATATTTTTGTAAATATTCATCCATTTCACTTAGATTAACAAACATTATTGGCATACAGTTGAGAAAATTAATTCTGAATTATTACTTTAATTTCTTTCTCATTGGTGGTGAGTTCAACTTTTTCAATTATGATACTAGCAATTTGAAAACCACTTAATTTCAAATTCTAACAATTATGGGCAAATAGTTGTCCTGGCCATATACTTTGTTTTGGAAGAAATATGGCTTTAGTATTACTCTCAGGGAGGAATACTTTTTAAACTTATGTAGAGATTAAAAAAATTATGTGAAGAGTAAGTACCAGGTTAGGAGCATAATATATTATGGACAATGTATTGTAGAATACATTCTTTAAGTTTTTATTTTTGATTACATCTGTATCATAATTTTTGAATATATATTCCTAACATATGTATTTTTATGGATACATTATGCTAATATATTAATCTAAAAGAATTAGATAAGGAGAATTATATCCTTTTAAAATATCTTCATTTTGCTATGATTGATGTCAATAAACAAAAAGCATTTTTATTTAGTACATATTATATACATGACACTCTACTAAATCTTAGAGAGACAAATAAAGACATCAAAATATTATACTAGTGATGGGAGATAAGCAGGAAAGCAAAGAAAAGAAGAAAATATCAAGGTGGATTGTGGTAATCTTGAGAGTCAAAAGCCAAGCAGTAAAATGAGTGAAGACTCTACTGGCCTAGGTTCTTTAAAGAGGAGGATCCAGCAATAACCCACCAATGAAAGAAGGGGCCTCAGGCATACAGAAAGTTTCAGGGGGAGAAGACACTTTTAGGTTGAAAAGGCAACATGGTGGTGAAGTCATAAGAATAAAAAAACCATACTGGGAAAGAAATGAAAGATGGATAGCTTGAGTCTTTTTTTCAAAATTGAAATTTTTGGAAGAAGGACATTGAAGGGGACAAGGGTAATTTCAAACCAAGGAGGGCATATCTGTGGAAAATCTTCTTTTATAAAAATCCTCTTAAAATTAATTTAAAAAATTAAAAATCATTTTAGTGAAATCAATGATCAATACAGTTAATTGAGTCTGATGTATTATTTTTGAAAATACTCATGACTGCACTAAAGGGTTGGGTAAATGTTTAAATTATTATTATTTGAGAGGAAATAATTGTTTAGTTAATTTTCCCACTCTAGCAAATAGGTGAATTTTTTTACATTGAAAATTAAATAGACACTATATAATAATCAAATGATAAATCATTAAAATCAATTAAAATAGCTTTTTAACAAAGTTATAATTCTTTGTGTAAATAAACTGTACAATGAAGAAAACAAGGAAATATGAATTATTTAAGATTTCATCTCAACAAAAATATTTTCAGTGTAAATCTATTCCTCTTTCTTTACACAATTCTGCTTAATGGATACTATTAATGCCTACTTAATGGATACTATTAATGCCTTCTATTCATATTTGAATGTTTTACTTCTGTTTTTGTATGAGTAGGAGGGATAGGAAGAGAGTCAGCTTGGTTGAATTGTAAGTGAAAGGCATAGTATGATGTATACTAAGGCTTGCAATGGAGGCTGCAACTAGGTCATAAAAGACCTTTTAATGTCAGAAAGAAAAGTTTGTATAGAATCCATAAATAACTACTGGAGTTTAATAAGCATGGGGTTATATGGGCTTTATAAATAATTGTTACTTTATAAAATCACCTTGCCAGGAACAGGGAGAAAAGATTGAAGTGGAGAGAGATTTGATGCAGGCAGATGAATTAGAAGACTGAGGGAATAATTCAAGGAAGATGTGATGAAGGCCTGAATTAGGATGGTAACTGTATTGATACAGAGAAAGGAATTGAAGTTAGATGTTTTATAGAGTTAGAATGATTTGGCCATTGCTTAGATTTATTATATGTGTGAAATAGGAGAGTCAAAGATGATACTAGGTAACTGGAACACTGGTGAAGACCTCAATAGGAATTTTCTGAAACAAGCAATAATTTTGGTCAGATTTTATTTTGTGACAGTATTGTTCAGATATATGTACTTCTGCTGAAACTATATTCATCTTGAACACCTGACAGATCAAATTGAGCTGGCTTCCCCAACTGTATATGTGCTTTATTATTCTCTTTTATTGTATTTTTAGTTGTTGCGTTAAATAATGGATAATATTTCAAGGAAATGAATTAAAGTGCTCTCTTTCCTGATTTATTTATTTATTTATTTATTTGCTTATTTATTTATTTTCACATTACACAGTAATCTTTTTTGTGAAAGCAAGCATAACCCGCCCCCCCCCCCAAAGATAAAGCAATGAAGTGAAAAAAAGTGTACTTCAGTCTGTTTTCAGATACCATGGGGTCTGTCTCTGGGATAGGTTGCATTCTTTATCATAAGTCCATCGGAAAAGCTGCTTCAATATCTTTTCCCACAGTACCTGTAACTGTTACTCTCCATTCTATTCCTCCCCACTCCCATTTAATCTATTCACTCTCCTTTCACCCTGTTCCTCCTTAGAAGTTTGTTGTATCTGATTTCTCTCTCCCATGATTTTCCCTCTCTTCTATCACTTATTTCCTGCCCCCCCCCCCATTCCTCTTTCCTCTCCCTTTTCCTCTAGGGTTAGATTGATTTCTATACCTATTGAATGTGTTTGTTATTTCATCTCTGAGCCATTTTTGATGAGAAAGAAGGCTCATTTATTCCCCCTCCCTTATTCCACTCCATTGTAAAGTATTTTCTTGATTATTTTATGTGAAATATCTTAGCCCATTCTACCTCTCCTTTCCCCTTTTCCCAGTACTTTCTTTTATCACCCATTGACTCCATCTTGATACTATATTGTACCATTATTTTCATCTCACTCCTATGTCTTATCTATATATGTTCCTTCTAACTGCTATTATAAATGAGAAGGTTCATGTGAGTTATCAGTACCTTCTTCCCATGTAGGAATACATGTAGTTCATTAAATCCCTCATTATTTGTCCTTCCCATTCATCCTATCTATGCTTCACCTGAGCCCTGTACTTGGCAATCGCTTTCTGTTCAGTTCTGGTTGTTTCAACGGGAATGTTTGAAAGTTACCTGTTTCATTGAATGTCCCATCTTTACCCCTGAAAGAGCATGGTCAGTTTTGCTGGGTGTTTGATCTTGATTGCAATCCAATCTCTTTTGCTTTCTGGAATATCACATTCCATGCCCTATGAGCCCTTAATATAGATGCTGTCAAATCCTGTGTAATTCTGACTGGAGTGCTATGGTAGTTGAATTGTTTTGTTTTAGCTGCATACTGCATTTTCTCCTACCTGGGAGTTTTGGAATTGGGTTGTACTATTCCTGGGAGGTTTATTTTTTGGTGGGGGGGAGAAGATGGACTTTCACTTGTTCTGGGAAAAAGGTTCAGCTGAAGTGAAAGTATGGATTCTGAGGTCCTCCAGACCAGAGGAGCCCAGCGGATCGATGTCTGTAACTCTCCATGTTGGAACTCACCCTCCAGCTCTGCCTAGCACCCCAGACTATTAGTCCTATAGCCAAATCCTCCACACCCCACTTGGCTCTTGGACCACTTTTCCCATAGTCAACACCTCTGTGACTAATCCTAGGTGAGTCCAGCTCTCACCCTGCTTCCCCTGGGTTGTCTTTCTGCTCTCTGCCCCTACTCATCCATGATCTCTGAAGACAAAGCTTGAGATAGATGTTCTTCTCCTAGCTTCTTTTTCTGGATTTTGTCAGTGGAATTTCTGTTAAGAGATTTGTTTTGGGGCAGCTAGGTGGCACAGTGGATAGAGCACCGGCTCTGGAGTCAGGAGTACCTGGGTTCAAATCCGGCCTCAGACACATAATAATTACCTAGCTGTGTGGCCTTGGGCAAGCCACTTAACCCCACTGCCTTGCAAAAACTAAAAAACAACCCTAAAAATAAATAAAGAGATTTGTTTCATATTATATATGAGGAAAGATCAGGAGCCTTTAGCAGAATGACTGTCTTCTCTCCATCATCTCGACCAGATAAGTCCCTATACACACATTCTTATATAAAGCTGATTTAACAAAGCAAAAATAAGAAAAAAATAATAAAATAAAGTAAAAGATCAAAATAAGAATAAGAAACTTCATTTAAAATAACTACTTATTCTATAACTTACCTGGGAAGCATCTAAGTATAAACACTCTGCAGAAATAAAGACAGATTTTATTAATTAGAGAACCATTAATTGCTTATATTTTGAGTTAATATAATAAACTTACATTACCTAAGGTTATTTATTGAATGCTATACCATACTCTGAAAAAATTTTATAGAGCTAGAAAAATAATAATGAAATTAATATGGAGAAATAAAAGATCAAGAAAGTCAAAGGTAAAAAAGGAATTATCTTTCAGTATCAGATCTTCAATTATGCTACAAAGCAGTAATCATTAAATTGATCTGGTACTGTAAAAACATAAATAGCAGTGAGAAAATGGAATAAATTATATCCATAGAAAACTCAGTTTCCTAGTGTTTGATAAACAAAAAATACATGACCAAGATGGAAAGGTCACAGAACAAATAAATAAGAAGAGTAAGGGAGATATTATATTTCAGATCTACAGGTAGGGGAAAGATGAAATGTATAAATTTTACTTAATGAAATTAAAAAGCCTTTTCAAAAACAATTCCAAAGAAGTCAAAATTAGAAAGTAAATATGTAACTGGGAAAGGAAAAAATCTTTATGAAATGTTCCCAATAAAGGTATCATTGTACATGAAATTGGAGATCTATTATATATAACTTTCTATTCCTTTTAAATGTATAATAAAGTTATCATATGCATTTTCCCCTTTTTTTCTTTCCCCACCCTAGAGATGGCTATACACACACACACACACACACAAACACACACACACACATACACATGTCAGTCTCTGGATGAAGATAGTATATTCCTTCATATGTTCTTTGAAGCTAATTTGGGTAATTATAATAGTCAAAATGACTTATTTGCTTAAAGTTATTCTTAAAGCAATGTTGTTATTACTGGATACAACATTCTCTTTGTTTTTTTCATTTAACTTTTCATTAATTTGTGCAAGTCTACACATGTTTTTCTAAAATAGTTAAGTTAATCATTTTTGATAGCATGGAAATGTTTCATCACAACAATATAATCACAAGTTTTGCCATTTTCTAATTGAGAGACATCCTTGCAATTTCCATTTCTTTGTCATTACAAAGAAAGATTTTATTGTTATTTTGGAATATTTTTCACTGATCATCACTAATCATCCCTAACCATACAGTAGTGACATTGCTAGATCAAAAGTATAGGCAGTTAATAACTCTCATAGTAATTCCAGATTGCTTTCCAAAATGACTGATCAGTTCACAATTCTACCACAATGAATTAATGTTCCAGTTTTTCCAGTCTATATAATATTTGTTAGTTTCCCCTTCAATTGTTTTATCCAATCTGGTAAGTGTAAAATGATATCCCAAGGTTGTTTTAATCTGAATTTCTCTAATCAGTAATGATTTAGAGCATTTTTATATGACTATAATTTGCTTTGATTTTTTTCATCTAAAAACTCTATATCCTTTGACCATTCATCAATTGAGGAATATTTCATAGTTATATAGATTTTACAAATTCTTTATGTGTTTGAGATATGAGACTTTTATCTGAGAAATGTCTATAAATCTTTCTCTATCTTCCTCCCCCATCCCAACCCCTGTCTATTTTCTGCTTTCCTTCTGATCTTGGTTACCTTTGATTTTTTTTTTTTAGCATTTTAACATTTTATTTGTTTTCCAATTATATACAATAGTAATATGTACCCATCATTTTTTGCAAGGCTCTGAATTCTACAATTTTCCCCAAGGCTCTGAATTCTACAATTCCCACCCCCCTTCCCCTGCCCCCCCCCCCCGAAAGCTGTCTGACAGTCTCTACAATGTTTCCATGCCATACATTGATGTAAATTGAATGCTAAAATAGTAAACATAAGAATAAAAATAAACCCCTTCCCCTCCCAAGAAGATGAGAAACCTCAAGAATAAAGAGAGAGGAAAAAAAATTGTAGTTCAGTTGGTGTTCAGATTTCAATGGTTCTGTCTCTGGGGTGAGTTGCTTTCTTTATCATAAGTCCACCAGAGAAGTTGCTTTAATATTTTTCTCTCAGTTGCTATTACTAGCTGTACCTCCACTCTATTTCTCCCCACTCTCATTGATTCTATTCTCTTTTTCCTTTTATCCTGACCCTGTCCAAAAGTATGTTGAATCTGAGTACCCTCTCCCTTGATCTTCCCTCTCTTCTATCACCTATTCCCCCTTCCCTCCCCCCATTCCCCTTCATCCCGTCCCTTTTCTCCCATCCTTCTCCAGGGCAAGATATATTTCCTCACCCTATTAAGTGTGTATGTCATTTCCTCCCTGAGCCATTTCTGGTGAGAATGAAGGCTCACTCATTTCCCTTTTCCTTCCCCCCTCCACTCCATTGAAAAACGTTTTTCTTGACTCTTATGTGAAATCTCTCAGGTTCATCTTCATCTCCTTTTCCTTCCTCCCAGTACTTTCCCCCATCGCCCATTAACTCTATCCCTTTACCACATCATACCATTATATTCTGTTCCTTCCTATGTCCTATCTATATATGCTCCTTCCAACAGCTCTTATAAATGAGAAAGTTCATATGAGTTATCAATATCTTCTTCACATGCAGTAATAGAAATAGTTCAGCATCATCAAGTTCCTCATAGTTAGTACCTCTCTTCCACTCCCTCTGTGGTTCACCAGAGTCCTGTACTTGGAGATCAAACTTTCCGTTCAGCTCTGGTCATCTCAAGGAAAGTTTGAAAGTCCCCTGTTTCATTGAAAGTCCATCATTTCCCCTGAAAGAGGATGTACTGTTTTGCTGGGTAGTTGATTCCTGGTTGTAAACCAAGATCTTTTGCCTTCTGGAATACCACATTCCAATCCCTATGAGCCCTTAATATAGATGCTGCCAGATCCTGTGTAATGCTGACTATGGAGCCTCAGTAGTTGAATTGTTTGTTTCTGGCAGCTTTTAGAATTTTCTCTTTGATTTGGGAGTTTTGGAATTTGGCTATAATATTCCTGGAAGTTTTTCTTTTGGAATCTCTTTCAGGGAGTGACTGGTAAATTCTCTCAATTTCTATTTTACCCTCAGCTTCTAGGATCTCAGGGAAATTTTGTTGTATTATTTCTTGAAAATGAAGTCTAGACTCTTCTCCTGGTTACGGCTTTCAAATAGCCCAATAATTTTAAAATTATTTCTTCTGGATCTGATTTTGAGGTCGGTTGTGTTTCCAATGAGATATTTCACATTTTCTTCTAATTTTTGGCTTTTTTTTGGGAAGAGTTTTATTTCTTCCTGATTTCTTGCAAAGTCATCAACTTCCTTTAGTTCCATTTTGCATTTGAAGGCCCTATTTTCTTCAGAGAGCTTTTTTATCTCCTTTTCCAGGTGGCCAATACTACTTTTTAAGGCATTCTTCTCCTAATTTTCCTTTTGTTTTGCCTTTTCCATTAGGCCTAAACTAGTTTTTCACATATTATTTTCTTCAGTATTTTTTGTATATCTTTCACCAAGCTTTTGATTTGGTTTTCATGATTTTTCTGCATCACTCTCATTTCTCCTCCCAATTTTTCCTCCACCTCCCTTAATTGTTTTTCAAAGTCTTTTTTGAGCTCATCCATAGTCTGAGCCCATTTTCTATTTCTCTTGGAGATTTTGGATACAGAAGCTTCGATTTTGTTATCATCTGAGTAAGTATTTTGATCTTTCATGGGACTAAAGTAATTCCCTATGGTCAGATTCTTCTTTTTCTGTTGTTTACTCATTTCCTCAGCCCAAGACCAATTTACAGCACTTCCAAGGCTTTGGGGTTGTGTATTTCTCAGGGAGAGCAGAGAAATCTCTGTAGACTTCCCTTACCATCTGTGGAGGTGCAGCCTGCTTTCATTCGATTCTTGCTGCAGATTCTGTGGCCCTGCTCCTCACTCTACACTCACCCAAGTGCAGCAGAATTCTCTCCCTGCCCCTTCAAGCTGTTGCAGGTGATTGCTGGGCTTGGCTGGGCTTGGCTGGGCTGGGCTGGGCCTTGGCTTTTTTCCAACCTCTGGTCCTGGTGAAACACACCTTTCATGGGAAACTTCTAAGTTATGTTGGACTTGGAAAAATGTATCACTCAGTCTTTCTGTGGGTTCTGCCCCTCTTAACTTTGGCTAGAGCCATTTTTTTTGTTTTTTGGGGGTTTAGGGGGTCAGAGTTCTTGGGAAATGCTGCCTTCATGCTGCCATCTTGGCTCCACCTTGGTTACATTTGTTTTACTCGAACAAATCCCTTTTAATTTAATATAATTGAAATTATTCATTTTGTACCTCATTCTGCTCTCTATTTCTTCTCTGTTCATAAAATGTTTGATTATTCATAAATCCAATAAATAAAATGTTCCATTAAAATTTTCTTGTAATTATTAAATACTTTTTGCAACAATGATGTATATTTTGATACTACCAAATATTAAAATAGGGTGGAGGGAATGTCTTTGAATTTCTTGAAAAAGTAAGGAGACTGATCTATACTTGGAGTTTAGTAGTTGATTGTAATTGACCATAGGATAGATAAGGATAGAAAAAATTTCAAAAGAAGAGAGGATTGTTGAGTGATGGTGGCAAAAGGGATAGTTTGGTGGCATGTGAAAAGAAAGCAGAATGTGCCTACTCTAAACATGTGTTCTATTTTTAAGTAGGATGAGAGAAGAAGCATCCAGTACTGGAGAGTAGTAACGAATGGGGATAGCAAAAATAAAATGGAGTGCTAAGGGTGGTAGTGAAGATTACAGAGGGGACAGTGTGGCATAAATAGTAAGAATGGATTGCATTATGTAAAGAAAGGGCTAAAAGGGATAGAGATGAAACCATGCAGAGGAGCCAAGGATAGAGTGCCTAAGAACATGGTAGTTCTGAAGCACAGGTATTAAGGGCGTAAGCTGGAAAGATGGGAAATGATGGAGATCTCTAGCTCTCAGTTTACTGTAATTTTGTCATAATTGGTCTTACTTTCAGAGAGTTAGAATTCATAAATAAGGGAGTTTAGAAACTGAGGAAAAAGGTTATAATTAGATTCCTGAGACCTGAACTGCTTTTACATACTTGATCTGGAGCCTCATCTTAAAAGACTCACATTGGAGGCACATTCCATAATTCCCTAAAAAGATAGCTAATTTACTGAGTCTCAGCATCACAAAGAGTACAGTAATAATTTAGATATTGTGGGTCTAGATATCTAAGGTGGTTTAGAATCCTTTTTAGAGCAGATGCAGAAGTTTTCTTTCCCATCTGATTGCTGTTATGCTCTTGGAAATTCTAATTGATTAATGATTAATGCTGCTGCTGATTTGCTGCACATGGGACAAGTCCTCTTTCTCCTCAGAGATAACCTAGTATCCCCTTTTAGATAGTGTCACTTCTCTGACAGGAAGCATGATAATCATAATTCTAGTGGGAGTTGAACTCAGACTGTCTTTATTCTTATTATTCTTTCCCTAGGCTCTTCTGCCATCAGCTCCCATTCAGTCTGTTCCATCCTCTGTCAGAAGAGCAGAGCATTTTGGTAAGTGCCTGAATACCCCATGTATTATCCACACATTTTTATGCTCAGGCTTCCCCAATCTATTATCTCCTCTCATGTTTGTGAATGCTGCAATCCTTAAAAAAAATTGGAACTTTCTTCCATTAATAACCATTTTCCCATATCTCATCTTCCTAAAACTCCTTGAGAAAGATAACTGTTTTCCAATGATCACTGCTAATTTTTCCTTTCTCTAGTTGTCAAATTGAGTCATATTTAGTTGTGTCTGACTCTCTGTGACCCCATTTGAGGTATTATGGCCAAGACACTGGGGTGGTTTGGCATTTTCTTCTCCAACACATCTTATAGATGAGGAAACTAAGGCAAACAAAGCTAAATTACTTCTTTATGATTATACACTAGTACATATTTGATGCTAGATTTTAACTTAGATAGATGAGTCTTCCAGACTGTAGGTTCATCACTCTATCCACTGTGCTCCCTCTTGCTGCCTCTTCTAATTTTTTCAACTCTTTAATCTCATAGGCTAGCTTATCATTCTATTGAAACTGTTGGCAACCAAATTAAGGATGCTCTCTTAATGGCTAAATATGACTTTTTATCATAATGATCCTTCTTGATCTCTCTACACTTATTGAAATTGACTCTCATTCTCTTCTCCTAAATAATGTCTCCTCTCTAGGTTTTCATGGCATTGCTATCCTCTGGTTCTGCTATGACATACTAGATCTCTCCTCAATTTCCTTTCCAAATCCATATCCAAATCAGGTCTATTAACCTTGTGTTTTCCCCAAAGGCTCTGCTCTAGGCATTCTTTTCTTCTGTTTACTATCTCACCTAGTGGTTCATGAGCTCTATGGGATCAATTTTTGTGACTTTGCAGATAACTCTAAGCTCTATTTTGAACTCTAATCTTCTATTACTGATTGCTTCTTGAATAATTTACGATGAAAGTCCGCTACACATCTCAAACTCATCATGTTTTGAGACATGGCTCATTCAGAATTTTTCTCTAATCTCTCTCTCCTAAACTTCCCGATGACAGTAAAGGGCACCATCTTTTTGTCAATCACCCAAACTTAGAGCCTCTGCTATCCTCAATTTTTTATGCTCAACCTTCGCAATACCTTTTTAATTCACTAGTAAAGCCACCACTCTGGTACAGATCTTCATCACCTGACTCCTAGATTATTGCAATAGATTTTTTGGTCTATGAGTCTCAAATTTCTCTTCATTTCAGTACAGTAGCAAGTTCATTGTTCTCTTTGACTCAGTTTCTCCCTACTACAATCTATCTTCTAATGAACTTTCAAATTAATCATTTTTAAAGCAAAGATATGACCCCATGTCATCCCTGCCCAATAAACTTCAGTGGCTTCTTATTATTATATTATACATATTCATATGAAAAATCATATTTAACATTTAAAGATCCTCCTGGATTCCATCCAAGATGGCAGAGAGAAGACAGGTACTGTTTTAAGCTCTCCTGGCGTTCCCTCAGAACTACTATGAACCAAGCTTTTAATTGATTTTGGATCCACAGAACTCAGAGAAGAACTGAACATCTCACAGAAAGATCTGTTACAGGGGACTGTGAGTGTGCTGGGGGCAGAGAGCACAGACCCAGTGCAGGGGTGGTAGGGTGAAGCCAGGTGGTTGGATGGGAGAGCTCCAGCATGCACCACTCAGACATCCAATCAGCTCAATGGATCTGGAAGACTTACTTGGTGGCAAGCCCCAGGGTTTTCAGTAGAGTCCCTGAATTTCCACTGAACCCCCCCCCCCCCATCCCCTCCTTCCTATGGGAGCTTCTGACCTTCTCCAGAGCAAGGACAGAAACAGCTCAGAGCTCACAAATTGCCCCAAGGCTGGTTGTGCTGATTACTGATTAAGTTAACTTTCTAGCCTAGATTGTGCAAAGACAACACAGATCATGGTCCAAGGCTTAGGGAGTGGGCCACAGACATCACTAACACAGACAATTCATAGAAAGTTTCTGGCATCCCTTATTGGTGGGCCCACTGAGTTACACTGCCCTGCCCCCCGAAGTTGCTTAGCCAAGTAAGAAAGAACTCTAAGGCTCTAACACCCAGGGTTGGTGAACCAGCCCCTCCCCCAACAAAAGATCATAAAGAAAGGGCCCAAAATGGAAAAAGGTCAGTGCAAGGTGGGGTCCAGTGAATGTTTACTTGAAGATAAGGATAGTAGCTCAGAGAAGGATGAGCATCAGGGAGAATAAGAATTGGTCTCCAGACCAGAAAAAGTTCTTAGAAGAGATCAGAAAGTTGTATAAAAAATCAAATGGAGGGGCAACTAGTTGGCACAGTGGATAAAGCAGCAGTCCTGGAGTCAGAAGGACCTGAGTTCAATGTGGCCTCAGACACATCATAATTGCCTAGCTGTGTGACCTTGGGCAAGTCACTTAACCCCATTGCCTTGCAAAAAAACCCTAAAAACCAATACAAAAATCAAATAGAAAAATTGGGATAAGAAATGCAAAAGAAAATTACCACTTTGCTAGAAAAAATTAACATCTTACTACACGAAAACAAGTCCTTTCAAAACACAATTAAGCAATTGGAAAAGATAAAAACACCTTCAAAAACAGAATTGATAAATTGGAAAAGGAAATACAAAAGGTCAATGAAGAAAGCTCTTCCCTAAAAAAGATTGGAATCCATGGAAACTAATGATTTCATGAGACACCAAGAATCTGTTAAGCAAAATAAAAAAAAAAACCAGAAGAAAATATAAACTATCTTGGTAAAATAACTGAACTGGAAAATAGATCCAGTAGAGACAATTTAAGAATCATAGGATTACTTGAAAACCTTGTGGGGAAAAGTCTGTACTTCATAATTCAGGATATAGTGAGGGAGAACTATCCTGGAACCAAGAGTCAAAATAGTCATTGATATAGTCATTGATCTCCTCTGAAAGGATCCCAAAATGAAACACCTAGGAATATTGTGACCAAACTCCAGAGCTATCAGATCAAGGAGAAAATCCTTCAAATGGCCAGAGAGAAACAATTCAAATACTAAGGAGCCACAGTCATGATTACACAGGACCTGGCTGCATCAACATTAAGGGCTCAAAGGGCCTGGATATGATATTCCAAAGAACCAAGGAGCTTAGAATGCAGCCAGGAATTCAATATCTGGCAAAACTGAGCCTTTTCTTCCAGGGGAAAAGATGGACATTTAAGAAAATGGGACACTCAAATAGGAGACTCAGGAAATACACGAAAAGGAAAAAACCTTGTCATTCAATAAGATGAAATTGGCTATATCCACATCTGGGAGGAAAGATTCTCATAATTCTTGAGAATTGTAACTCCACTAGAGGGAATATATACTTAAGCAGACATAATGGGCATTCATGATTTGTTTGTGACTTTGATAGAATGAATTAAAAATATCTCCTTAAAAAGGGGGCACAGTAAAGAGATGGAAGGATGGAGAGACTGAACGGAGTAAATTACAAAACCTGAAGAGGTACAAAAGACCTATTGCAATAGAGTGGAAGAAGGGAGGAGGTGAGAATAGTTTGAATATTACTGTCATCAGATTTGGCTCAAAGAAGAATTAACATACACACACTCAATTGAATTTAGAAATTTATCTCATCTTTCAAGTACTAAGATGGGACAGACAGTAGGAGGGGGAGTTAAGGAGCAAGTGACAGAAGGAAGGGAAGGAAGAAGGGGTAAAGGGAAAGGGGAAAATAAAAAGAGATGGTTGTATAGAAGGGGGTAAACATGCTGAAGGAAATAGCATTCATAAGCAAAATATTGGGGAATAAGGATGAAGAAAGGGGAAAATAGAAGTAGGGGGAAGAGACCGTGAAGGGCAATAAAGAGTAATTACAACTTTAATTGTGAATGGGATGGACTCCTATAAAACAGAAGTGGATAGCAGAGATTAAAAACCAGAATCCTACAATATGTTGCTTAGAAGAAATGCATTTGAAGCAGAGGGATACATCCAGAGTAAAGGTAAAAGCCTGTAGCAGAATATATAATGCTTCAGGGGGTAGTGATTCTTATTTCAGACAAGTAACAGCAAAAATAGATCTCATTAAAAGGGATAAGGAAGGAAGTTATATCCTCCTGAAAAGATACCATAGACCATTTCAAAACTAAATATGTTTGCACCAAGTGGTATAGCATCCAAATTCTTAGTGGAGAAGCTGAATAGTTACAGGAAGACATAGATAACAAAACTCTACTGGTGGGAGACTTCAACCTTCCTCTCTCATTATTAGATAAATCTAACCAAAAAAATAAAGACATTAAGGAGATAAATGGAATGTTAGAAAACCTAGGCAAGATAGATCTTTGGAGAAAATTGAATGGGGATGGAAAGGAATATCTTTTTTTTATGCAGTATATGGCACCTACACAAATATTGACCATGTACTGGACCTAAAAACCTCATAATCAAATGCAGAAAGGCAGAAATAGGGAATACATCCTTCTCAGACCATAATGAAATAAAAATCACTTGCAATAATAGACCATGGAGAGATAAACCTAAAACTAATTGGAAAATAAATAACTTCATTTTGAAGAATGAGTGAATCAAACAACAAATTATAGATAGAATTAATGATTTATTCAATACCATGACAATAATGAGACAACATACCAAAATTTATGGGATGCATTCAAAGCAGTTATTAGAAGATATATTACATCTCTAAATGTTTGTATGAATAAAATAGAAAAAGAAGAAATCAATAAGCTGAGCATGCAACTAAAAAGGTAGTAGACAAACAAATTAAAAATCCCAAATTAAATACAAAATTATAAATTCTGAAAATTAAAGGAGAAATTTTTAAAATTGAAAGCAATAAATCTATTGAATAAATAAAACCAAGAATTGGTTTTATGAAAAAAAACAATAAAATAGATAAACCTTTCATTAATTTGATTAAAAAAAGAAAGAAGACAATCAAATTACTAGTATCAATAAAGGAAAAGGGTCAATTCATCATCAATCTGGAGGAAATTAAAGTCATAATTCATAACTCTTTTGCCCAACTCTATGTCAATTAATTTGACAATCTAAGTCAAATGGATGAATATTTGCAAAAATATAAATTACCTAGTTTAAAAGAAGAAGAAATTAAATCTATAAATAAGCCTATATCAGAAAATGAAATTCAAAAAACCATCAATGAACTACCTAAGAAAAAATATCCAGGGTCAGATGAATTCACATGCAAATTCTATCAACCCTTCAAGGAATATTTGGTTCCAATTACATATAAAGAATAGGTGAAAATGGAACTCTGCCTAATTTGTTTCATGACACTGATTTAGTACTGATACCTAAACCAGGAAGAATCAAAACAGAGAAAGAAAATTATAGACCAATCTTCCTAATGAATATGTATGCAAAGATCTTAAATAAAATATTAGAAAAGAAATTACATGGTTATCACTAGGATAAAATATTATGAACAAGCAGGATTTATACCAGGAATGCAGGGTTGCTTTAATATTAGGAAAACTAATATTAGTCAGGTTAATTGATTATATTATTAAAAAACCAAACAGAAATCATATGATTATCTCAATAGATGCCAAAAAACCCCTCTGACAACATAGTGCACCCATTCCTGCTAAAAACACTAGAGACCATCAGAGCAAATATATTGTTTTTTAAAATTATAGGCAGTATCTATCCAAATCCATCAGCAAGCTTTATATACAATATTGATAAGCTAGAAGCATTCCCAGTAAGACAAGGGGTGAAACAAGGATATCCATCAACACCACTGTATTCAATGTTGTATTAGAAATGTTAGCTTTAGCAATAAGAGAAGAAAAATAAATTGAAGGAATTAGAATTGGGAATGAAGAAACAAAACTCTCCCTCTTTGCAGATGATATAATGGCATACCTAGGTAACCCTAAAAAAATCATTCTTAAAACTACTGGAAATAATAATTTTCCAAAGTCACAGGATATAAAATAAACTCACACAAATTTCACTAAGCCCACTCAGCATTTCTATTACTAGCAAGATACAGCAGCAAGAATTAGAATGAGAAATCCCATTTAAAATAACTTGAGGTAACATAAAATACTTCAGAGTCTACCTGCGAAGGCAGATTCAGAAATTCAATGAAAACACTTTTTACACAAATAAAATCAGATCTAAATAACTGGGCAATTATCAACTGTTCATGGACACGCTGAGCTAATATAATAAAAATGACAATTCTATCTAAATTAAACTACTTATTTAGTACTATATCAATCAAATTTCTGCAAAATTTCTTTAGTGGGCTAGAAAAAAATAGTAACTAAATTCTTATGGAGAAACAAAAAAGTAAAGCATATCAAGGGATTTAATGAAAAGAAATTCAAAAGAAAGCAGCTTAGCCTTACCAAATCTAAAATTATATATCAAGGCTTTAGTCATCAAAACTATCTGTTACTGGCTAAGAAGCAGAGTGGTGGATCAGTGGAATACATTAGGTGCAAAGAGACAGCAGGAAATGATTACAGTAATCTACTGTTTGAAAACTGGAAGATAGTAGACAGAAACTAGGATCAGACCAATATCTTTCATCCTATACCAAGGTAAGGGTGAAATGGATGCAGGAACTAGACTTAAAAGACAATACTATAAGCAAATTAGGAGAAGGAATAGTTTACCTCACGTATCTTTGGAAAGGGGAGCAGTTTATGACCAAGGAAGAGGTGGAGAACATAATTTTTTTAAAGATTTCATTTATTTTAAGTTTTACAACTTTTCCTCTACAAATTTTCCCCTAATCTTACTCCCTCCCTCCACCCCCAACAGAAGGCAATTTGCCAGTCTTTACATTGTTTCCATTGATCCAAATTGAATGTGATGAGAGAGAAATCATATCCTTAAGGAAGAAACATAAAGTATAAGAGATAGCAAGATCAGACAATAAGATATCAGTTTTTTTCTAAATCAAAGTTAATAGTCCTTGGTCTTTGTTCAAACTCCACAGTTCTTTCTCTGGATACAGATGGTATTCTCCATTGCAGACAGCCCCAATTGTCCCTGATTGTTGCACTGATGGAATGAGCAAGTCCATCAAGGTTGATTATCGTCCTCATGTTGCTGTTAGGATGTACAATGTTTTTCTGGTTCTGCTGTTCTAACCAAAATATTTTTGCCCTTATATAGAAGCTGCTTAGTTCTGTGTATAAAAAATAGTGTACAGCTCAATTGGAGGTTGATTCCTTCACTGCCTAGTTCTTTGGATACTGAAAATTATCCTCTTAATCTTCCTTTAATCCTTTTCTCTTCCTGAGTTTGCCTACATTAATCAGAGCAAAGGCCTGAACAATTCTTTTTTTCTTTTGATAATCTGATAGGACTTTCACTGAGAAAGAACCCACTCCACCCAGCCATGAGTATTTGAGCATGTGTCTGTCAAAAGTCCATACTTTTTGGTGGCAGAGGGCAACTAGGTGATGCAGTGGATAGAACGCTGGCTCTGGGGTCAGGAGAAGCTGAGTTCAAATTTGATCTCAGTCACTTAATAATTACTTAGCTGTATGACCTTGGACAAATCAATTATTGCCTTTCAACCCCCCCCCCCAAAGTGTGAAGGATACCATGAATCTTGGAAAGTGAACTAACTAAAAGCAGTGGGTCGATAATTTGAGGTTCAGGCACCTTTAAAGACCTTTGGGAAAAGAGGTTTTTGAATGTTACCATTGATGATTGTAAATCCAGATTTGATTTCATTTGTTTGAATATTGTCCTAAAATTAATTATATTGTAATCAAATTTATAATAAGTGGAGGCAAGATGGTGGTGTGAAGTTAACATGCTCTTGGACTTTTCTCTACACAAGGCTAGATGAAGCCTCTGCACAGACATTAAAACTACAGATTACACACACGCACACACACACACACACACACACACACACACACACACACACACACAAAGACAAGATCCAAAGAAATTTTTAATGGTACACATTGTGAAGGATCTTCAGTGAACTTCTGTCTCTTTGGGAGAAAAGGGGAAGTAAAGCCTAGGAAGCAGGAGAGCAGGAAAGCCGGGGGTAAGATTTTAGCCACAGTGCAGTCCAGATCTTGAGAGCTTGACAACAAGGTCCCAGCAGTTATATAGCAAATCAGCAGGGAGGTTCCAAACCCCAAACAAATTCTGAACCTTGGAAACACTGGAACAAAAGACAGGACTGGGTTGGGAACAATACCTAGACAGTACCTGGACAAAAAGGAGGTAACAAACCTCTGCAAAGTAAAGGCCTGGACAGCATAGGCAACATCTTGTTCAACAACAAGCCAGGGATCAAAACTCAGCCCCATTAGAGCTTGGATATTTCAAGATGAGTAAAGCTAAAAGAGCCCTCACATAGAAAGCTACTATGCAGATAAAGTTCATAACTATGCCATATCAGAAAAAGAAAACAGTGAAAAATTAGTCACAGGGGAAATCTCAAAAGAATCTATGAATTGGACTCAAATCCCAGAGCTCATAGAAGAGCTAAAAAATTTAAAAACCAAAGAAAAGATGAAGAAAAATGTAAAAAAGAAATGAGAGTCATGAAGGGAAATTATGAAAAATTGACCAAAGAATTCAACTTCTTTAAAAGTAAAAATAACCAAATGGAAAAAGAACGTAACACTTCAAAAAAATAAAATCAACCAACTGGAAAAGAAATGAAACTCAGCAAAGAGTAAAATTAATCAACTGGAAAAGGAAACACAAAAGTCCACTGAAGAAAATAACATCCTAAAAATTTGAAATGGACAAATAGAAATCAATGAATTTATGACACTGCAAGATTCCATCAAAGTAAAAAGGTTGGTTCTTGTCTTTCCCTTGCAGAGGAACAAAATTATATCACTTTGTTTGAGAAAAAATGCAAATAAAAAGCAAGGATGTTTACTCTAAACATATGTGTCTCATTTTCCTTTGACCTACTTTAATTATGCTTTGCTCAACAAGCTTAGCACTTTTTCTGAAGAGGGCATCCTACACCTGGCTGGTCAAGAACCAGTGTCTCCCATATCTCTCAATCAATTGTAAATTTCTTAAGAGAGACCTTCAGAGTGTCCCAGGAGTTAGAGCACTTAGACACTCTATAATTAATTAAATCAGAAGTGACTTTAGGGGTGGAAACTATATAAACTTGGATTTAATTCATACTTCAGTTAACAGGGGTTTAAGTTACTCTGATTAGGGAGACAGAGGAGGAATGTGGGAGAGAATATGCTTGGGGAGGTGCAAAAGTTTTATGAAATGAATTGATTTTGGATGATATTCTGGCTCATGAGGAATGTGTGTCCTCAGAGAGTACTTTAAAAGAGGGAAAGATATAAAATCATTATAATTTGATGTGATTCAAGAAGGGAGGGTACTTAGTGATTATGAGGCAATGCTGTTTATCAAAACATCAAGCAAGCAGTAAGGTTTTGAGTGATGGTACTTTGAATCATGGTACTTGATTGATAATACTGCTATTGATAAATAACACCAGGTGAAGAGGCACAAAGATATATTATATTAGAAGGAAAGAAGGGGGAGTCTGAACATGAATAAATTCTTGTCAATAGTTTTGACCTAGAGAAGGAAGTAGATACTTTCTCACCTGGGTTAAAAAATCTATCTTACTCTACAGGGATGTTGGGGAGGGGAGAGAAGGGAAAGAAGAGGGAAGGAAGAATTGATAAAAGGGAAGAGGAAAGTATGAGTGAAAGTAAAACTTAAAAAAAAATTAAAGGGGAAAGGGAGTAAAACTTTGGTGAGGAAGAACAAGAGGAAGGAAAAGAGAAAAATATAGATGATGAGAGATAGTATGTAGGGAAATACAGAATTAGTAATCTAAACTGCGAGTGTGAATGGGATGAATTCTCCCATAAATGGAAGCAGATAGCAGAATGAATTAAAAAACTTGAATCCTCCAGTATGTTGTTTACAAGAAACACATTTGAAGCAGAGAGATACACACAGGGTAAAGGCAAAACATATTATACTTCAGCTGAAGTAAAAAAACAAATCAGAGGTAGTGATCCTGATCTCATATAAAGCAAAAGCAAAAATTGATCTTATTAAAAGGGATAAGGAAAGAAACTATATCTTCTTTTTTCCCAATTATTTATTTATTTTGTACAAATAATTTTTTTTATACATTACTAAAATATTCTTGTTTAAGAGTAAACATAATACCCCCTCCTCACCAAAAATATAGACCTGCATGAGCGATAAAGTAAAAGGGAGAGAAAAATTAAAATAATAATAATAACAACAACAACAATAACAATAATAATAATAATAATAATAATAATAATAATAATAATAATAAGTGATTGTAGCTATGGCCAGGTGGCGCAGTGGATGGAGCACCAGCTCTGGAGCCAGGAGCACCCAAGCCCAAATCCGGCCCCATACACCTAACAATCACCCAGCTGTGTGCCCCCTTGTTAGACATCCCAACCCCATTGCCCTGCAACCCCCCCCCCCCAAAGAAAAGACCCAAAATAAAATAAAATAGTAATATTAATAGTAGGGGTGGCTGGGTGGCAGACAGAGCACTGGCCCTTGAGCTAGGAGCACCCAGGTCCAAATCCGACCTCAGACACCCATCAATCACCCAGCTGTGCAGCCCCAGGCAGGCCACCTAGCCCCATTTGCCCTGTAATTGCCCCCCCCCCAATAATAATAATAATAAAAATGTGATTCAATCTGTGTTCCAACACCACCAGCTCTGTTGTGGGTGGATCACATTCTTTATGATAAATCCATCACAAAAATTACTTCCATGTTTTTCCACCATTGCCATTACTGATCACAACTCCTTCCATTCGTACTTCTTCACTACCATGTACTATATTTTCTTCCTCCTTTCACTCTGTCTCTGCTGTAGGGTAGCTGAGTGATGCAGCAGACAGATCCCCTGAACCCACATACCACCCCTTAGGCCCAGCATCCACCAGGCCCTATGGTCCCAGACAGGCCATCCAATCCCAGCCCCTTGCAAGAAGTAAAAAAAGAAAATGTGTTATATCTGACCCCTCTCACCCCATGGTCCATCCTCTCTTCCTTCATTCACATCCCCACCCCTTTCCCCTGTCCCCCCTTCTTACTCCAGATGTCTATACCCCATTTATTATATATGCTATTTCCTCTCCTAGCCACCCCTGATGAGAGCAAAGATTCCTTCATCTCCCCCTTGCCTTCCCCCTTCCATATCATTGCAATAGCTCATTGTAATAAAGAAAAATCTTATTATATGAAATATCTTAGCCTATTCCTCCTCTCCTTTTTCTTTCTCCCATTACATTTACCTTTTATCTATTGACTCCATTTTTATACCACATTATATCTTCAAATTCAGTTTTCTCCTGTGCTTCATCTATAAAAGCTCCTTCTACCTGCTCTATTCAATGAGAAGGTTCATATGAGTATTATCAGTATCATTTTTCTATACAGGAATACATGTAGTTCATCATCATTAAGTCCCTCATATTTTCTCCTTCTCCTCCACTCTCTATCCTTCACCTGAGTCTTGTATTTGAAATCAAATTTTCTGTTCAGCTCTGGCCATTCCAGCAAGAACATTTGAAATTTCCCTGGTGCATTGAAAGTCCATCTTTTTCCCTGGAAGAGGGTGTTCAGTTTTTCTGGGTAGTTGATTCTTGGTTGCATTCTAAGCTCTTTTGCCTTCTTGGAATATTATATTCCAAGCCCTAATAGCTTTTGATGTAGTTGCTGCTAAGTCCTGTGTGATCCTGCCTGCAGCTCCATGATATTTGAATTGTGTCCTTATGACTGCTTGTAATATTTTCTCTTTTACTTGGGAGTTCTGGAACTTGGCTATAATATTTCTGGTTTTTTTTTTTTTTTTTGGATCTCTTTCTTGGGGGGATCGGTGGATTCTCTCAATTTCTATTTTACCCTCTGCTTCTAGGATATCAGGGCAATTTTCCTGTAGTAATTCTTTGAAAATAATGTCACAGCTCTTCTCCTGATCATGATTTGAGAATTATCTTTTCTAAATCTCTTTTCCATATCAGTTGTTTTTTTTCAATGAGATGTTTCTCATTTTCTTCTAATTTTTCATTCCTTTGGTTTTGAAGTATTGTGTCCTGATTTCTTGTAAAATCAGCAACCTCCCTCAGTTTCCTTTTTTGTCTGAAGAACTTGTTTTCCTCAGAGAGCTTTCTTATCTCCTTTTCCATCTGGCCAATTCTGCTTTTTAAAGCATTCTTCTCCTCAGTAACTTTTTGAACTATTTTATCTATTTGACCTATACTGGTTTTTAACATGTTATTTTCTTCAGCATTCTTTTGGATTTCTTTGACTAAAGCTTCTGACTTCATTTTCATGTTTTTCCTGCATCTCTCTCATTTCTTTTACTAATTTTTCTTCTATCTCCCTCATTTAATTTTCAAAGTCTTTTTTTGGGCTCTGTCATAGTCTGAGCCCAATTTCTGTTTTTCTTGGAGTCTTTAGATGCAGGAGTTTGTGCTTCCTCATCTTCAGATTCAGTGTTTTGATCCTTCTTGTGATCACAGACAAAGTATTTCTCAATGGTGCTCCTCTTTTTTCTCTGCTTATTCAACCTGTGCCTGGTTTTGGGGTGCTTTCTGAGCTTTTGAGTATTAGTGGGACCCCCCCCCACAATGATATCCATGTGTGAGGCTCAGTCTTCCCTTCTGGTATGTGAATGACCACAAGCTCACCCCTCTGCCATGGGGATGAGGTGAGGGGGAGCCCTGCTCTTCTATGGGGGGTCTAGACTGTGATCAGTATCTGAATGTGGTCAGAGCACTAGAGTCCTGTTCCAGGGACAGAGGACAGAGATCAGCAGTCTCTCTTCACTCCCCTCCCTAGGCTCAGCACTCATGCCCTTGGAACTCCTGCTTACCAGCTTCTGGAACTTGGCTGATGCAGCCACACTGCTTGCTGTGTGCCCTGAGGGCTGGGCTTCAGGTGCTCGCTTTGGCAGTGGTACCCCTGCTGATCCCTCAAGTTGTGCCTGATGCTCCCCGGGGTGTAAGTCAGGAAACTGCCCTTGCTGCTGTGAGCTGTGGCTCCCTGCACCCTGGGGCTGCCTCTGGGAGGCTGAAGTTCTTTAGCTCTGGTGGGCTACCCCTCTAACCCTTTCTGCTCTTTTTCAGGTTACCTTGGGCTGGAGAACTGCCTCACTGGATCCCTCTGTGGGTTCTGTCTCTCAAAAATTTAGTTAGAGTCCTTATATTATAAGTTTTGAGAGAGCACCTAAGAGATGGTCCTCTCTTGTTGCCATCTTGGCTCCCAAAACTACATCTTCTTAAAATGCACCACAGGTAAGGAAGCTATATCATTATTAAACATGTAATGAATCCCAGTTCCTGGAGGAAAAGCTGATTGAATTACAGGAGACATAGACAGAAAAACTTTAATAATGTGGGGACTTCCACCTCTCTCTCTCTCTCTCTCTCTCTCTAGATGAATCTAACCAAAAATAAGCAAAAAGAAAGTTAAGAAAGTGAATAAAATCTTAGAAAACTTAGATGATAGATCTCTGGAGAAAATGTAATGGGGATAGAAAGGAATATAGTTTTTTCTCTAAAGTACATAGCCCCTACACCAAAACTTACCATGTGCTAAGGTTTAGAAACCTTATAATCAAATGCAGAAAGACAGAAATAATAAATTCATATTTTTTCAAATCATGATGCAATAAAAATACATGTAATCAAGGGTCATGGAAAGATAAACCAAAAATTAATTGGAAACTAAATAACTTAATTTTATTTTTTTATTCATTAGGTTTTTTGCAAGGCAAATGGGGTTAAGTGGCTTGCCCAAGGCCACACAGCTAGGTAATTATTAAGTGTCTGAGACCGAATTTGAACCCAGGTACTCCTGACTCCAGGGTTGGTGCTTTATCCACTACGCCACCTAGCTGGCCCCTAAATAACTTAATTTTAAACAATGAGTGGATCAATCATTAAATCATAGAAATAATCAATAATTATATTCCAGAAAATGATAACAATGAGACATGATAGCAAAATTTGTGGAATTCTGTCAAGGCAGTTTTTCATGGAAATTTTATATCTCTAAATGCTTATATGAATAAAACAGAGAAAAAGTAGATGAATGAAATGGGTATGTAACTAAAAAAAACTAGGAAAAAGAACAAATTAAAAATGCCCAATTAAATACCAAATTAGAAATTCTGAAATTCAAGGGACAGATTAATACAATTAAAAATAAGAAAACCATTAGTCTAATAAATAAGTCTAAGAGTTTGTTTTATGAAAAAACTATAAAATAGATAAATCCTTGGTTAATCTGATTAAAAATATAGAAGGTAACCAAATTACTAGTATCAAAAATGAAAAGGGTGAACTAACTATCAATGAGGAAAAAATTAAAGAGATAATTCAGAGCTACTTTGCTGAATTTTATACCAATAAATTTGATAACCTGATTGAAATGGATGAACATTTACAAAAATATAAACTGCCAGATTGACAGAAGAAATAAAATACTCAAAGAACCCCATTTAAGAAAAAGAAACTAAAGAAATCATCAATAAACTCCCTAAGAAAATTTCTCCAGACTCATGAATTTCCAAGTGAATTCCACCAAACATTTAAGGAACAATTACTTCCTATTCTACATAAACTATTTTAAAAATTAGCAGAAGAAGGAATTCTGCCAAATTCATTTTATGATACCAATATAGTGCTAATACCTAAACCATGAAGATCCAAAAGAGACAAGAAAATTATAGACCAATCTCCCTAATGAACATTGATACAAAAATCTTAAAAAAAGTTTTAGTGATGAGATTACAGCAAGTTTTTACTAGGATATTACACCATGATCAGGTAGGATTTATACCCTATCTGTTCTGTTGTTTGACTAGGTAGGCAGGGATAGGTCAATATTAGGAAAATACTCAACATAATTGATCATATCAATAGCAAAATCAATAGAAATCATATGATTATCTCAATAGATGTTTAAAAACAAACTTTGATAAAATACAACATCCATTGTTTTTTAAAAAAACACTAGAGAGTATAGGAATAAATGGAGTTTTTCTTAAAATAATGATCCATATCTATCTAAAACCATTAACAAATATTAAATGTAGTGGGGATTAACTAGGAGTATTTTCAATAAGATCAGGTCTAAAATAAGTATGCCCATTATTACTTCAATATACAATTAGAAATGCTAGCTTTAGCAATAAGAGAAGAAAAAGAAATTGAAGGAATCAGAATTGGCAGTGAAGAAGCTAAGTTTCTCTCTTTGCAAATGATTAGAGAACCTGAGAAAATCATCTAAAAAAATTCTTGAAAAAATTAATAAATTCAACAAATTAGCAGGATATAAAATAAACCCACATAAATCATCAGAATTCCATATATGAAATACAATGCCCAAGAACAAGAGATAGAGAGATTCAATTTAAAGTAACTATAGACAATATTAAATACTTGGGAATCTACCTCCCAAGGCAAATCCAGAAACTGTATGAATACAAATACAAAACATTTCTCATTCAAAGTCAGATCTAAACAATTGGGGAAAAATGTCATTTGCTCATGGTTAGGTAGAGTTAATTTAATAAAAATGACACTTCTACCCAAATTAAACAGCTTATTCAGTGCCATACCAATCAAACTACCAAATAATTATCTTACTGAACTAGAAAAAATCTTATAAAAATTCATATGGAGCAACAAAATGTCAAGAATATCAAGGGAACTGATGGGGGAAAACACCCATAAAGAAATGTGGCCTAGCTCTACCAGATCTAAAACTGTACTATAAAGCATAGTTATCAAAACAGCCTGTTACTGGTTCAGAAATAGAGTACTGGATCAGTGCATTAGAATAAATTCAAAAGAAATAGTAGTAAATGACTACAGTAATCTACTGTTTGACAAACTTAAAGACATTAGCTCCTGGGACAGAACTCTCTGACAAAAATTGTTGGGAAAACTGGAAAATAGCATGGCAAAAACTAGGGACAGGCCCACATCTCACACCCTATACCAAAAAAAGGTCAAAAATGGGGAGAGAATTTAGACACAAAGAGGTATACTATAGATCAATTAAGAGAACAAAAAAAATAGAAATATGGAAATGAGAGAAAGTTATGACCAAGCAAGAAATGAAGTACTTTATAAATTGCAAAATGGATGATTTTCACTACATTAAACTAAATGGTTTTTCAGTAGTAAAACCAATGCTGCCAAAATTAGAAATATAACAGAAGGCTGGAAAACAATTTTCACAGTTGAAAGTTCTGATAAAGATCTCATTTTTTTTTTTTTAGGTTTTTGCAAGGCAAATGTGGTTAAGTGGCAAATGGGGCTTGCCCAAGGCCACACAGCTAGGTAATTATTAAGTGTCTGAGGCCAGATTTGAATGCAGGTAATCCTGACTCCAAGGCTGATGCTCTATCCACTGCACCACCTAGCCACCCCAAAGATCTCATTTCTAAATTATATAGAGAATTGTATCAACTTTATAAGGTTGCAAGTCATTCCCCAACTGATAAATGGTCAAAGGAGATGAATAGACAGTTTTCAAAAGAAGAAATTAAAGCTATATATATAATCATATGAAAAAATGCAACAAATCATTACTGATGGGAGAAATGCAAATTAAAAATACTATAAGGTTCCACCTCAAGGGAAAATGATCAATGTTGGGGAGTTTGAGACATTAATTCATTGTTGGTAGAGTTTTGAACTCATCCAGTCATTCTGGAAATCAATCTGAACTATGCCCAAAGAACAATAAAACTGATCATACCCTTTGACCCAGAAATACAAGTACTAGGCCTATATCCGGAAGAAATCATGCTAAATTGAAAAAGTCACACGTGTTCCAAAATATTTTTGTACTAGCAAATAATTGGAAATTGAGGGGATTACCATCAATTGGGGAATGACTAAACAAGTTGACGAATGTTATGGAGTTACTATTGTTCTATTAGAAACCATAATTGATCAGTCTCTGGAAAAGCATAGAATGAATTACAGGAATTCATGCAGAGCAAAGGGAGCAGAACCAAGAGAACATTCTACATATTAACAACAACACTGTGAGTTGATCAGTCTTTTCTTTTTTAAGATTTTTGCAAGGCAAATGGGGTTAAGTTGCTTGCCCAAGGCCACACAATTAGGTAGTTATTAAATGTCTGAGGCTGATTTGAACTCAGGTACTTCTGACTCCAGGGCGGGTACTCTATCCATTGCACCACCTGGTCGTGCAGTTGATCAGTCTTGATGGAGCAGTTTAGAGATCTAGGACAACCCTAGGAGACCAGCTATGGACAATGATGTCCCAATCCAGAGGAAGAAAAAAACCAAACCAAACCAAACAAAAAACCCTTCAGAATCTGAATGAATACTACATTCGCTTTTTGAAATTTTCTCTTATGTATTTCTTTCCTATCTCATGGTTTTCTTCAAAAATGAAATGTTAAACACAAATGTATATGTACAATATTCACCTGATGATGAGGGGAGGCAGAAGGGAAGGGAGGGCAGAAGGAAATTATGTAAATTGAAAATATGCATATGCATGTCGATGAATGTTGAAAAACTTTCATAACATGTAATTGGAAAAATAAAATAAAATATAATTTAAAAAAGAATTTTAAATCTAGTTCTTCCCCATTTTGAAGCAATTGTGTGATAAATATTAAGAGCAGAAAGAATAATTTCCTTTTGCTTTTCTTCTTTTCAATATTTTTCCTCATTCTTCTTGAGGGTATTGTCCATATCTGGTACAAGGATAGGATAAAGAGAGAAAGTGAAAGTAATATGTACAATCTGAAATTCCCTGATGTTTCAGATGAATTATCAGTTCCTGATCTATTGGGGTTTTTTTTTTTTTTGCAGTTTTCTTGTTAATAGGGTTAAATCTATAAGGTTTGTGTTGGTTTTTACCACATGAACCAGTTTCTGCAAAGGCAAATTTAGGAAGTTGTCTTAAATTGTACTGATCTTGTTAATTGCAGATTTTAACAGGATTATCTGAGGAATATTGGCAAATGACTTGGAACTATAGAAACAGATCTTTTAGAAGTCTCCTTCAGAACTGCCCTTAGAATAATACTTCCAAAATGTACAAGGAAAGATGTTTCTAAGGATCAGACAACTATATAAAACATCAGGGATTCAATATAAGATTTGCTAAATGAACATTGGGGATGTGTTGAGTTACAAGGTGATGATATCATTTAATAGTGATGATCACTTTTGTATTACTTTGACTTTTTTCTTTCACGGTGTTAATGTTTGTTTGTAAGATAAGTATCCAATATCTCCGCTCTTATTTAGGACCAGGGCCATTCTTCCTGCAACTTTATGGTCAATTGCAAGTTTTTTTTATGTTAACTACATCTGACCAAAGCTTGATTTATGGAATAATAATTTTTAAGTTTTCATCATTCCTCAAATGGAAATCAAATGGAAGTTTCAGTCTTCCCAGAATGATTTAGTTATTATGCTAGATAACTGTTCAATAGAGGATTTCCTTAACACTGATTCTTGGTTATCCTGGTAATACATGAATCTGCACTCTCAAGATAAATTCATGATGAGCCCTCTAAATAGTTTAATTTATAATCTGATTTAGATTACTTATAGAGTCTATTTAACAAAATTTGATTTTTTATGGAATATGAGATTATGACTGATTAACTTTTATGACATTAAAGTAAACATAGAATTATGAATTTTGTAATACTTTGGGTCATTATGCAATTGTTTCCTGTTTTAAAGACCCCTATTTTATAACCACTAATACCTACTCAAATAGATTTGGCACAAGCAGCAGAAATTAGGATGATACATTTGAGGTTAGAGGAAGATATAGGTCCAATAGTGATGCTGCACCATGAGAGGGGTTGTGCAGAATTAACTATGCTTAATCAGTCTAGGTGAACCCATCTTAAAACTTTTAAAAAACCTTTTAAGTACCAAGAAGCTATCTTGCATAAAAGAGTGGGATGTACATACTTCCTAATTTCATCTCATCATAATTATGTGAACCAATAAAAAGGCAGCACTAATCCCTTCTGCTTTTCATCTTCCAATCAGAATACTTTTGCTTTTAAATGGAAGTTGCTTACTCCTATTATAAATAGTATCATTTCTCAAAGGAGACTGACTCACTTAGTGTTTACTGCTTTGGAGTACTGAATAAAATCCTTTTAAGTTTTTTTTCCTGAGTTTGTCTCATTAACCAGGGCAAAGTTCTGTATAAATACTTTTTCTTTAATATATTCTTTTGAATTCTTGTTAAAAATTTGCACATGTTTTGAGAACTACTAATTCATATCTTTGATATCAGAATTTATGTTCATGTCCTTTTAACTAGGTTTCATCTGAAAGTTTTTTCTGTTTCCTTCCCTCCACTTTCTTACTTTTAATGAGACTTGGCTCTTCTTGATGACACAATCTACTTGGCTGCCCTTTCCAGCATTTCTACTCATACTGTTCCACCACTATGAAACTTACATATGTTATAGCAGTTGGAATACTCCTTATTCCTCATTAGCATTTTAGGGATCTTCATCCAAAAATCTCTTCTTTTTTGAGATTTTGTCAATTCATGTTTATGATCTTATCTAGATTCTGGAAGCTACTGCCTATAGATCTTCAAGATATTCTTTTTTCTTCAATGAGTTCTGTGCTTGGTTCTGCCCATTTCCTACATATGCCCTCATTCTAGACTTCAACAAACATAATAATCCTCCTTCAAACATCCTAGCTCCCAATTTCTCTTCTAACTTATTTCACATGTTCTATTCTTCTGCCCTGCCACAGTTAAATATAAAGCTCTCTATGTATAGAACTATACACACATACATACATATATATGTATATGTAGACTTTGATATTGTCATTACCACAAGTATTTTATATGTTCAAAGTGTTCATAAATCTTAAATTCCTTCTTCTAATCTCTTGGCATTTTACCTCTCCCCCAGCACTGGAATTAAAAATCCTGTTTTTCATTCTCATTGTGACCTCCAATCTTTTCACTCCTTAGTTCCTTCTCAAGTAATCAGTTCACCATTTGCTGGACTTAATTACCTTTTCCATTTTTGAAGACTTTTATAAAACAGTTCAATTGTACATATTTTCTTCTCTCCAAACTTTTCTTTATACTTTGAAAGATATTGTTCTGTCAAAAACTAAGGTTAGATTATTAAAATTATGCACTGCCTTTTCTCCTCACGTGCTACTTAACAAAGCTGAGAAAAAATTCACAAATTCATGCTGATTGGTCCACTGATATGTTGCATAATATTATGGAGATCCCATTGCAATAATGCAATCTTTTTATACCTCCCTCAATTAATTCTATATTTTATTCACCATAAACCTTTTTTTCAAATCTTTGTATTCTTCCTTAAACATCACAGTCTTTTCTTCTATTTTCTCAGCTTAGTCTTCCTTTATATTTTACTGAAATTAATTAAATTTAAAGAATTCACATTTCTCATTTCTGCCTCATTTCATATTATTCATATTGTTTCTGTCAATAATTTCTTCTTTACATATTTTTCGTGTTAAGAATGTGATCCATTTCCATGCAAAGACAAAACCTATATTTGAGCAAGTTATTCCATTCCATCTAGCTCCTCCTAACAGATTGTCCCCTGATGATTCTTATTATCTCTCTTATCTTCAACCTCTCCTTATCCTCTGGTTGCTTCTCTGATGCCTACATACATGTCCATATCTCCTCCATTATCACAAAACCAATTTATTTAATCTGCTCATCTCTGCTAGCTCTTATCTGAAATCTCTCTTCCTTTTTGTGGTTACAGATAACTCCATTGTTTCTTTTCATTCTCTTCTTAACTGTGCATTCGATTTCCCTCCTCATCATTCACCTGAAACTATTCTTTCCCAAGTTATATTGATCTATTAATTGTCAATATAATACACATTTCCCAATCTCATCTTACTTTATCTCTATCCAGTCTCTTAACATTGATGATCACCTTCTCCTTGCTACTCTCTTTTAAATTTTCATGACACTATTCTCTTCTAGTTTTCTTAGTGGTCTGACTGCTTCTCAGTGTCTTGCTGAATTTTCATGACCAACCCCTCCATACACACAACTTGGGGGGGGGTCCTAGTGCTTATACTATTTCACTTGGTGATCTCATCAGCTTCTTTAATTTAAACAATTATTTCTATGTAGGTGACTTAGATCTATTGGAACACCTCTAAAAAAGTTGGTGGCTTGATTATGAACATACTGTCATGACTTCCACATCAATAATGAATCATTTCTTAGTCATCAAATTATGATCAATTTCTATTAGTATGCTTGTGTGTGTGTGTGTGTGTGTGTGTGTGTGTGTCTTTAGTTCAGCTTGTGTATGTGTGCACATTACATTCTCCAGTTTCTCCCAATATTTTCTGAAAGAATATATTGAAGATATATAGTTGTAGGACATCTGTTTGCTCTAATATTCCTTGATTAGTCCTCATTTTTCTGCATTTAGTATTGCTTTATATAAGATTAAGATTAAGGAATGGTGATTCCTGCTTTTTAGCATTCTGTTGATACACCAGAAAATCTATTTTAGTTCATTAATTTAGTTTTGAATGAAAGCTTAAATGGATCAATAGTCAATGAACATTTGTTTAGATCTATTATATGTCAAATGTTGAGCTAAGTATTAGAGACACTAATGTGTGCAAAAGGCAGTTGCTGCTTTCAAGGAGTTCACAATCTAATGGGGGAGACAATAAGAAAATAAGTATGTACAAAGATGCTTTATAAAAAATAAATAGGAAATGATTGCGTTATAAAGCACTAGAATTAAGAGGAAAAGAATTTTTTTAAGTTTATTTTATTTTTAAATTTTCCCTAGCCTCATGCAAAAGCAAGTTTCAGCATTTACTTTCAAAACCTTTAGTTCTAAATTTTCTCCCTTCCTCCCACCCTATACCCCACATTGGGAAAGCAAGTTGCTTGGTGTAGGTTAAAAATTTGTAGCCATGAAAAACTACTATAAAAGACGTTTTGTAAAAGTAAGCATAATTCTCCCTGTCCACCCCACCCCGAAAGAGAAACTTTAAGAAAAATAAAGTGAGAAAAAATAAGCTTTGATTTGTATTTCAGGCACTATCTTCTCTGTCTTTGGGATGGATAGCATTCTTTATCGTAAGTCTATCATAGAAATTGCTTCAGCAATTTTTCCCCACAGTTGCCATTGCTAACTATTTTCCCCTCCATCATATCCCCTCCATTCCCATTTATACTATTCTCTCTTTTCTTTCACCCTGTCCCTCCTAAAAAGTGAATTGAATCTGACTACCCTCTCTTCTATCACACAACATCCCCCTCCCCTCCCCTCACTTTTCTCCCATCTCTTTCCTCTTCTATTTTCCTCTAGGGGAAGATGGATTTCTATATCAAGTTGAGTCTGTATATTATCCTTTCTCTGAGCCACTTCTGATGAGAGAGGCTCACTCATTCTTCTTCACCTTCTTCTTCCATTCCATTTCTAACTGCTCTCATAAATGAGAAGGTTCATATGAATCATCAGTATCATCTTTCCAAGGAGGAATACAAGCAGTTTAACATTATTTTTGTTTTTGTTTTGCTTTGTTTTTGCAAGGCAATGGAAGCTAAGTGACTTGCCCAAGGCCACACAGATAGGTAATTATTGTCTGAGGCCAGATTTGAACTCAGATTCTTCTGACTCCAGGGCTGGTGTTCTATCCACTGCACCACCTAGCTGCCTCAGCTTAACATTATTAATTCCCTCATGATTTGCCCTTCCCATCCACTCTCTTTTTGCTTAGCCTGAGCCCTGTACTTGAATTTCAAACTTTTTATCCAGATCTTTTCATTTCATCAGTAATATTTGAAAGTTCATGATTTCATTGAATGCCCATCTTTTATTCTGAAAGAGTATGTTCATTTTTGCTGGATAGTTGATTCTTGGTTATAATCCAAGCTCTTTTGACTTTTGGAATATCATATTCTAAGGCCTATGAGTCCTTAATCTAGAAGCTACTAAATCTTGTGTTATCCTGAATATAACTCCATAATATTTGAATTGTTTCATTCTGACTACTTGGGATATTTTCTCCTTGACATGGGAATTTTGAAATTTGCTTAAGATATGTATGGCAGTTTTCATTTTGGTGTCTCATTCAGGAGGTGACAATTTTCTTGGAGAATTTCTTGAAAAATGATGTCGAGGCTCTTTTTATTTTTTGGTCATGACTGAGGTAGTCAAATAATTTTTAAATTAACTCTCCTGGACCTGTTGTCCAGGTCAGTTGTTTTTCCAATGAGATATTACACATTGTCTTCTAGTTTTTCATTATTTGGGTTTTGTTTTATTGTTTCTTGATTTCGCTTAGTCATCAGCTTCCCTTAACTCTATGCTACATTTGAAGGAATTATTTTCTACAGAGAGATTTTGTATCTCTTTTTCTATCTGGTCAATTCTGCTTTTTTTTTTTTACATTTTTTTTAGGTTTTTGCAAGGCAAATGGGGTTAAGTGGCTTGCCCAAGCACACAACTAGGTAATTATTAAGTGTCTGAGACTGGATTTGAACCCAGGTACTCCTGACTCCAAGGCCGCTGCTTTATCCACTATGCCACCTAGCCACCCCCAATTCTGCGTTTTAAGGTATTTTTCTCCTTATTGGCCTTTTGTTTTTTGCTTTTTCTATTTGACCCAAATAGTTTTTTTAAGATGTCATTTTCTTCAGTTTTTTTTGTGACTCTTCACCAAGCTGTAGATTTAGTTTTCATGATTTTCCCACATGACTCTCATTTCTTTCCCCAATTTTTCTTCTATCTCCTTTACTTAATTTTCAAAATCTTTTTTGAGTTCTTTCATAGCCTGAGATGAATTCCTACTTTTCTTGGAGACTTTGGATTCAGAAACTTTGACTTAGTTAAGTTCTGAGTGTTTATTTTGACCTTCCATAGGATCAAAATAATTGCTAGATTCTTTTTCTTCTGTTGTTTGCTCATTTCCCCAGTCTATGACTTGATTTTAACTCTTTGTTAATGTGGGATTCTGCTTTCATATGCACTGTCCCAAGTTTATAAAGGGTTTTGCAACTGTTTTCTGAGCCACCTCCCCCCACTCCCCACCCCAGGAACCAGCAAGTTTTAATGCTCTGCTGGCCTGTGCTCTGGTCTGAGAAGTGCCACTAGCATGTTTTTTGCCCTGAAACCAGGAGGAGAGTCCCCGTTCTGCTGCAGGCAGTAAGTTCCATGGTGCTTCTGCTTCTTTTCCCAAGACTGATGCCCCAGACTGAGACCTGGATATGAGTATAGGTGAAGTAACAGAGTACTACCTCAGGGATAGCAAAGAGACCTCTGCAATCTCCCCAGACCCCCTTACTGACTATGGGATGATTGTGCTAGAAGCAATTGTAAAGTGACTCCCTGTTGGGTGGTCCTCCGTCCCTTGGTATCAGATCTGCTCTGAGACCCACGTTGTCATGGGCTCTACTCTCACTCTGGTTTGGCAGAGTGTTCCTGCTGTCCTTCCCAATTGTCCTTGACAAGTTGTGGCCAAGAAGTTTGGAAACCTCACTGCTGCCATGAACCCGAGTAACCCCAGGGACTGAGGAATCCCCAGGACTGTTCTTGGATGACTGGATCCAGTTTGCTCCATTGTGGCCCAGGCTGCATTGTATACCTTTTCTCACCTCATTGCAACAGACCCTTCTTGTGTATCTTCCAAGTTGTCTTGTGCTAGAAAATTGTTTCACTCAGTCTTCTTGTGGGTTCTGACACTCAAAAATTTAATTAGAGTCATTATTTAAAGGTATTTGGAGTAGTTTGGGGGATAACTCCCTGGAGTCCCTGCCTTTACTCTTCAGTCTTTGAGTAAAAGAATTCTTAAGAAAATAGGATTTTAAATTAATTTGAAAGGACACTTGAGAATGTAGGAAGAGGTCCTGAAGAGGGAATTCTCAGTATGAGAAAGTCATGAAAAAATACCCAGAGCTGAGAAAGGCAGTATTTTTTTGTTTGAACAGCAAAAAAGACAATGTAACTGGAATGACAAATATTTGACCGAGAGAAAAGCGTAAAAAAAGATATAGAAAAGAAAAAGGGACTAGTTTATGAAGAATTTTGAAATGCTTTTTGGGGGGGGGAAGAATATATTTTTCATTTTCATGTATTCTGCCATTTTCCTACATTAAGGAAAAATTCACTCCATTCAAACTCATAAATAACTATATTTCTTTTCCTTTCTATCATATATTATTTTTACACTAACTTGATTAACCCAGGACTACTTTCCCAGAACCTTCTTTCATTGACTTTCTGGCTCTCCGGAGGACATTTACTGCTACTACTGTTTCAAATACTATTGTCCTCCCTTGGTATGCTAGCTACTAACAATTAATCAGAGAATCACTTTTTTAAAAAAAATCAAAATATGACTAAAGGTAGTTTAACAAAAGCAATAGTGATAAAAAATACTCCCTCCCCCCAAACCCAAAAAATGCTTGAGGTTCATTCTCCCAGAAATATGCACATTGTCTATGAAAAGAATAGACACATTTTGGAAATTGTGGGATTAATAGAATTACTTTTCTCCCTCAGTAGAATCCTCTTTTAGGTCTGCAGAAATTCAAGTCACTATAGAAATGAATTCATTTTAAGACTCATTGCTATTCTGGTGGTATTCTAGATGTTCTTATGAAAAGTTTCAGGGTCTATTCTCCAGATCACCTTTGAAGTTGTTCTTTGATTTTTCTTTTTGTTGTTGTTGTTTTTTAATTTGAATATACAGAGGCAGAGATTCTTCTTTTTGCTATCCACCCTCTTCATTTAAATTTTGTTTCAACTGAAGCATTTTCTTCTCATTCTTGATGTGGTTTTACTGTGTATCTGGGTTGAGTTAGACTCTTATAATTTGGCATCTTTACAAGAACTTAACTGGATTTTCAAACTACTATCCTGTCTCCCCATTTGCCCAAATTTATTTCCTACTTCTCTGTAAAATTCTTACTTTAGTATTGTCCAGCTAATTTCCTTTCTGTCCTATGAATGTGAAATTTTCCTTTCTACTTTTTCCTTTCTTTAATAATATTTTTGTCTGAAAAGCCTTCCCTTTTCCTCTATACATATATGCTTCTTTTCCATACTCATAATTACCTTCTATGAAATCATTCATGATCACTCTGGTCCCCTTTTCTGATTATTTTCTCTGGGATGATACAGCTTTTAGTTTTATACTACGTTATTTAGCACTCTTCTTTTGAATGCCGGTTACATGTGTTTTAATGCTTTTCTCTTTAAACACCACTTAAGTGATTTAAAAGCAAGAGTAATATCTCCAATATCTTCTAGATCTTCCAGAATTCTTGCACAATGCTGGACATAATCACAGTAATTGCTAATACATTCACAAATACATATATGTGTGTCTCTGTGTTTGTGTATGTATATATATATATATATATATATATATATATATATATATATATATACACATGCTTAGAAATTTGTTGAATAGATGTTGCATATGAAAAAGTAGGTTATGAGATCTCTGGTCTACTTTGGAACGGATTTACCATAGAGGTAATAAAATCAGTGGTAAGAACACTGAATCTGAAGTCATAAAATATGTATTCTAATCTTGGCTTTGCTGCTTACTTGCTCTTTGGATTTGTATGTTGTTTATTCTATCTGGGATTCAATTACATGTGAAACAAGTAGATTTGAACTGGATAACCTCCGAAGTCTCTGTAAGGTCTAAAACTATGATCCTGTGATATGTAAGGTAAAAAAGGTTAGAGACTTTGAAAAAGTCTTAACCTATAATTATGAGAATCTTTTATTTCTTCCTAGGTCATTTTGAATCTGACTGACCAATGTATCTAAGAAATGGTTTCTAATAAAGAAATCTTTGGAATTGATTTCATCAACAGATTGTAATTGCAATCTTAGGAAATTCATTTCTCTTTTATCTATATATCTATATATCTATATATATATATACACACAATTTTATCTATGATCATAGGAGAAAACCCTTATTCTTATTCATTTGTACCTTATCAAGGCCTTGTTACTCCTTTCTAAAGGAATTCCCCAGACAGTTGCACTTTTAGGAATGAGAAATTTCCTTGGTGCTTTTGGTTGTAAAATTATGGTTTACCAGGTGTGAATGTTTTGGGCTCTATCCCTCTGCAGCACAGGTCTTTTGAGTAGTTTTCACATCATCACTATCAGTAAAAATAACTCAGTGTGTGCAGTGCTCAGAGCAATGGTTTCAAAGTACATCATCCCTTTCTTTATTCTATGTTGGATTCTCAGTTTATTGACAGAATGTAATATTCCCATATATATATGTATATATATGTTTATACTTATATAATAACACTAATTTTATAAGTAACTGAGACTCAAGCTATTGTGGTTTCAGTATTTATTCCACAATTATCTATGATTTTATGCTATTGAAATCCCTTTATGATATTGTTATTTGGAACTCATGACATGGAACAATATATACATCATATTTGTCATGCAAAAATACCACCACTAAATCCTTATTAATAGCTCTGGCTTCTTTCCTAGAATATCCCCTGAGATCAGAGTCACCAACCACTGTGATTCTTATGAGAAGTTTTATCTCTTTTCATTAGTCAGCTATATCTTTTAAAAAAATTTTGTGTGTCCCAAATTAGGAAGTTCTTGGATGATACATGTCTCTGCCTTCATGACAGTGTGGTTTCCAACTTTATGTCCCTTTGTGCTGATCAGCAGTATAATCAGTGTCTCCAGGATCTGTTTTTCTCAGAAATGGGAAAAAAAGTCATTTCCATGATTATATTAATATCTAGTTTTTGCTGGATTATTTCTCCTTGATCTAGTCCCCATATTAATTATTTTCATTTGTAGCAAGAAATTTCCTGTGAAGATGTGAATTTTGACCACCTAAATGATCATGTGCCACTGGTGGACTACAAATTGTTAGATGGAAAGACTCTTATTTCTTTAAAAAATTTACTGGCCTCCATACAGATGCTTGTATTACAGGACTAAAAATAAAGTTCTATGTATCTAGAGGTCATGTAGAATATATTCAAGTTTTTGTGAAAATATTTGGTGATAAGAATTTTTCCCTAATGATGGCTTTGGTGAATTCAAAAAGTTTTGCTATGTTTATTTATTATTACCATTTCTTTGATGAGATAAACTTTTATTTCTATGATTTGTTCTTTGATCCACACTATTTTATTATTTGATAGCTAACTTTTATACAATCTTTGAATATATTCAAAAGAGTTTTTCTATTTTTCTCACTAGATTATCACAAATACCTTTTTAATGAAGCGTTATTATTATCTCAATTTTATAAATGGAGAAATTGAGGGGAAAGGGAGTTAAAGTATTTATCAAGTGTTATAGATAAAAAAGGAGTTATTTTAGAGCAATATAGTTTATTTTCTTTTTTCCAATTACATGCAAAAGTAGTTTTCAGCATTCATCCTTCTGTAAATTTTTGAGTTCCACATTTTTAAAATTTAAATTTAATTATTTTTCCAACTATATGCAAAGATAATTTTCAACAATCCTTTTTCTTGGGGGGGGGAAGGTTTGAGTTTCACAGTATTCTCCCTCCTCCCTTCCCATGTTTAACTATGTTAAACAAATTTCCGTAATAGTCATGTTGTGAGAGAAGGTTCAGAACAAAAAGGATAAAAATGAGAGTGAAAAAACCATAAAACACACAAAAATTTTAAAAATTAAAAATAGTAAACTTTGATCTTCACACAGACTTCACAGTTCCTCTTTGGGATGTGGATGGTATTTTCTATCACATGTCCTTTGGAATTATCTTTGATTATTATACTACTAAGATGAGTAAATTCATCATAGCTGATCATCATCCAATATTACTGTTAATATGCAAAGTCTTCTAGTTCTGCTCACTTCATCCACCATCAGTTCATGCAAGTCTTTCCAGCCTTTTCTGAACAGAACAATAGTACTTGATCACACTTTGATGCCACAATTTTTTCTAGGCATGTTCCAATTGATGGGCATCTTCTCAATTTCAATTTTCCACTATAAAAAGCTGCTTAAAATATTTTGGAATCCATGAGGCTTTTCCCATTTTTATGATCCCTTTGAGATATAGATCTAGTAGTGGTATTGCTTGATTTTTATTTTTCCCCTTGGGCATAGCTCTAAATTACTCGCCAGAATTGCTGGAACTAGTCCCAACTCCACCAACAATTCATTAGTGTGCTGGTTTTCCCATATCCCCTATGGCCTTGATCATTTATTTTGTCATCTTGGTCACTCTCATAGGTCTGATGTGGTACCTCATAGTTGATTTAACTTTCATTTCTCTAGTCAGTAATGATTTAGAGCATTTCATCTATCAATTGAAGAAAAATTGTAATCATAAATTTGATTCATTTCTCTAAAAACTGAGCCCTTTATCAGAAATACAAACTGTGAAAATTTGTTCCTAACTTCTTGGATTCTTTCTAATATTAGGTGTATTGGTTTTATTTGTGCAAATTTTTTTAACTTTAATATAGTAGAAATCATTCATTTGCAATTTATAAAGTTCTCTATCTCTTCTTTGGATATAAACTTCTCCCCTCTCCAAATATTTGCCAGATCAGATATTTTCTTGGTCTCTTAATTAGTCTAAGGTATCACCCTTTATGTTTAAATCCTGGACCCAGTTCTACCTTAGTTTCATAGAGGGTGTGAGATGTTGGTCTATGCTTAGTTTCTGCCATTCTATTTTCCAGTTTTCCCAGCAGTTTATGTTAAAGAGTGAGTTCTTATCCTAGAAGTTGGAGTCTGAGTTTGTTGAATTGTAGGTTACTGTAGTTATTTAATAATGGTTTTTGAATTTTTTCCACTGCTCCACCACTTTATTTATTTATTTATCAATCTATCTATTTATTTATTCATTCACTTATTTGCTTATTTATTTATTCATTTGTTCGTTCATTCATTCATTCATTCATTCATTCATTCATTTTTGTGCAAGGCAATGGGGTTAAGTGGCTTGCCCAAGGCCAAACAGTTAGGTAATTATTAAGTGTCTGAGGCCAGATTTGGACTCAGGTACTACTGACTCCAGGGCTGGTGCTCTATCCACTGCGCCACCTAGCTGCCCACCATCACACTATTTCTAAGGCAGTACTAAACAGTTTTGATGACTGCTGTTTTATAAAATACTTTTATATCTGATATTGCTAGATCACTTTCTTTTGCATTTTTTCATTAATCCCCTTGATATTCTTGACCAGATAAATTTTGTTACTATTTTTTCTAACTCTATAAAATAATTTTAGTGGTTTGATTGATATACACTAAATAATTTAATTTAGGTAGAATTGTTGCTTTTATTATATTAACTTGTCATAACCATGAGCACTAGACATTTTTCCAGTTTTTTAGGTCTGATTTTATTTGTGTGAAAAGTGTTTGGTAATTGTGCTCATATAGTTTTTGAGTTTATTTTGGAAGATAGATTTTTAATGTATTTTATGTTGTCTATAGTTTCTTTAAATGGAATTTCTCTTTAACTCTTGCTGTTATGCTTTGTTGGTAATATTTAGAAATATAAAACATTATGTGCTTATTTCATATCCTATCACTTTGCTAAAGTTTCTAATTATTTCAAGAACTATTTTAATTGATTTTCTAGGATTCTCCTAGATGTCCTAGATGTCCTAGATTCTCTCATGTCATCTGCAAAGAATTTTGTTTCATCATTGCCTATTCTAATAATTTCTTTTTCCTTTTATTCTCTCATTGTTAAAGCTAACATTTTTAATACAATATTGAAAAAGTGCAGTGTTAATGAGCATCCTTTTTTTCACTCCTGGTCTTATTGGGAATGCTTCTAGATTATCTCCATTACATATAATGTTTGCTGATGCATTTGGATAGATACAGCTTATCATTTTAAGGAAAACGCCAGTTATTTCCATGCTAATGTCTTTGATAGGAATGAATTCTCAATTTTGTCAAAAGCTTTTCCAGTTTCTATTGAAATTATCATATGATTTCTGTTAGGTTTTTTTATTGATATGGTCAGTTAAACTGGTAGTTTTCCTAATATTGAACCAACCCTGAATTCCTGGTATAAATTCTCCCTGATCATAGCATATTATCCAGTTATAACTTGCTGTAATTATTTTATTAATATTTTATTTAAAATTGTTGCCATCAATATTTATTGGTGAAATTGGTCTATAATATTCTTTCTCTGTTTTGACTTTTCCTGGTTTAGATATCAGCACCATATTGGTGTTATGGAAGGAATTTGGCAGTACCCCACCTATATATCAAAATATTTTTCAAATAGTTTACATAGAATTAGAATTCATTCTCTTTAAAATATTTGTTAGAATTCTCTTGTAAATCCATATAGGCTTAAAGATTTTTTCCCTTAGGGAATTCATTGATGATACTTTTCCATTTTTTTGAAAAAATGACTAAGTATTTAATTCCCTCTTCTATTAAGCTGGGCAATTGATATTGATAAATAAATATTCATTCATTTCACTTAGAATGTCAAAATTATTGGCATAGTTGGGCAAAATAGCTCCAAAATATTACTTTAATTTTTCCTCATTGGGGGGTGTACTTTTCAGTTTCAAGACTGGGAATTGCTTTCTTCTTTCTTTTGTTAAATCAGATTAATCAACCTTTTATTTATTTTATTGGTTTACCCCCCCCCAACCCTGCATTTTATTTATTGGTTCAATAATTTTCTTTCTTTCCTTTTTATTGTTTTCTTAAAATTTATTTTATTTTCATCCATTTGTACTTGCATATTTCCAAGTTACAAGATTTCCCTCTCCCCTTCCTTCCCACCCCCCTCCCCTCAGTAGGGAACAGTCAGGTTAGCATTTTACATACATATTTTGTGAAATTTATTTACTAATTAATAATTGAGAAATTAGGATTAAGGGAAAGAGATACATAAGAGATACTTTTTATAAAGTGCTCATGAGATTTGGTAGGGTTTTTTTCCTGTCTAAGTGTTTTGTTTTGTTTTGTTTTCCTCTGGTTGCAGACAATATAGTCCATAACCAGTCTAATATAGTTGTCCAAGTTATCTGGACTGTTGAGAGGAGTTGATTCCATCAAGGTTGTTCATCTCATAATGTTATTGATGTGTACATTGTTCTCTTTCTCTTCTCTGTTAGCTTAGCATCAGATCCTGTAAGTCTTTTCACACTTTTCTAGAGTCCAACCATTTATGTTCTTATAGAACAATAGTATTCCATAGTATTCATGTACCATAATTTGTTTAGCCATTCCTCAATTGATGGGCATCCTCTCAATTTCTAGTTCTTTGTCACTACCAAAAAAGCTGTTATGAATATTTTAGAACATGTAGGACTTTTCCCATTTTTTTACATTTTCTTCTAAATATAGTCCTAGAATAGGAATTGCTGGGTCAAAGGACATGAACGTTTTAATGCACTTTGGGCATAGTTCCATATTGCTCTCCAGAAAGGCTGGATATGTTCACAACTCCACCAACAAGGCATCAATGTCCCAATCCTCCTATAACTTCTCCAACATTGTTTATCTTCCCTTTTTCTCATTTGGGCTAATCTAATAAATGTGAGATGATACATCATTGTTGTTTTAACTTTCATTTCTCTAATCAATAGCAATTTGGAGCATTTTTTCATATGATAACATATAACTTTAATTTCATCATTTGAAAACTGTTCATTATCCTTTGACCATTTATCAATTGAATAGTTTAATAAGTTTCTTACTTTTGATTTGATTAATCTTCTTTTGATTTTCAGAATTTCTAATTTGGTATTTAATTGCTATTTTTAATTTGTTCTTTTTCTAGTTCTTTTTAATTGCATGAGCAATTCTTTCATCATCTTTTTTTCTCTATTTTATTTACATAAGCATTAGATTTATACAATTCCCCTAATAACTGCTTTGGATATATCCCTCAAATTCTGTTATGTTATCTCAATATTATCATTGACTTAAATGATTTCTATGACTTTTTGTTTGATCCACTCATTTTTTAATATTGGGTTATTTAGAGACAGGTGGCACAGTGATTAGAGTACTGGCCCTGGAGTAAGGTGGATCTGAGTTCAAATAAGGCATCAAACACTTAATAATTACCTAGCTATGTGATCTTGGGCAAGTCACTTAATCCCATTGCCTTGCAAAAACAAAGAAAAAATATTAGGTTGTTTAGTTTCCAATTAATTTTATTCTATCGTTCTTCAATCCTTTATTAAAGTAATTTTTATTGCATCACTATCTGAAAATGATTTATTTAATATTTCTGCCTTTCTGCATTTACTTGTGAATTTTTTTTTGCCTTAATGCATGGTCAATTTTAGTGTAGATTCTGTGTACCACTGGAAAAAAATGTATATTCCATTCTATCCCTATTCAATTTTCTTCAGAGATCTATAATACATATCTTAGTTAAAATTCTATGCATCTGTTTATCTTTATTCTTGTTTATTTCATGTTATTATTTATCGAATTCTTTCTTTGTCTTTAACTAATTTAGCTTCTCTAAGAATTTGAATGCTATACTACTTAGAAATTGTATTATTATCCATAATTGTATTAATATCCATTGTCTGTGGTATTAGTATTAGAATATATGACTAGTATTAGTATTAGTATTAGTATCCATTGTCTGTGGTACCTTTAGGAAAATGAAATTTCATTCCTTACCTTTTTTAATGAGATCTATTTTTGTTTTTGCTTCATCTGAAATAAGGATTTCTATCCCTGTTTTTTTTTTTTTTTTTCATTTCAACTCAAACATAATTTATTCTGCTCCAGTCTTTTATCTTTATTCTGGCTACTAGTTTGGTTTAAAGAGTTATCACCTAATCTGATTTTCTACTATATTCATTGTACTTAATTCTGAATTTTGGGCTATTTATGACATGTAAATATATTTAGTAAATCACTAAGACCTGTTACCACTGTGAACATTCAAAAGAAAAGTTGTTTTTAAGACAGTTTTCAACATTGGTTCCAAAAGTGTTTGAACAATGAGAGCACTGGTAAAATAAAGGATATATAATCTTCCTTGATAAGTACTTTGAAGGGGACAGCACAGAGTTGAATTTATATTTTAGAAAATAAAGCCATAGAGCTGTTAAATATTTTGTATTTGGGTTTTCATTTGCCCATTTGTATTTTTTAAAGAGATTTTTAAAAAATTTTATTTAAGGCAATGAATGGAGTTAAGTGACTTGCTCAGGGTCACATAGCTAGGTAATTATTAAATGTCTGAGATCAGATTTGAACTCAGGTACTCCTGACTCCAGGGTCAGTGCTCTATCCACTGCACCACCTAGCTGCCCCTCCCATTTGTATTTTTAAGGGATTTATTTTCGTCAGTCAATTTTTGTGATTCCATTTGCTAGATGTTGAATTTCTCTTGCATTTCTTTTCCCAAATTTTCTATTTGATTTAAAAAACTTTTTGAGTTCTTCCAAGAAATCTTTTTGGATTGGAGGTCAATTCTTAGTCTCCTCTGCTACTTCAAATATGGTACATTTTTCTGCCATCCTCTTCTGAGATGGTATTTTGCTAGTCTTTACCTCTAAGGTAACTTACTATAGTCCTGGCTTTTCTCTTTTCTTTCTCATTATGTGTTTTCTTATTGGGTGCTGTCCTAAGAGTTTTGTGTTGAGGGAGGGGCCCAGTTTTGTTTTCTGAACAATTGGTCTTGTTGGAGCCTTCCTAACTGGTCTCTTGTGCCTTTGGCCTATTGTGCTGGGACTTGAGTTACCTTTGTTGCAGATCTCTTCCATAGCTGGAGAACCTTTGACTGGTCCCCTCCATGTCCTGTGCTTTCTGGATTTCAGTTCCTTGCATTGGACCCGCTCCCATTTCACTGGAGACAGACTCTTCTGGAAAATGCTCCATTCTATTCCTTTGTGGGTTCTGTGACTCCACAATCCATTTAGAGACTTGATTAATGTTTCTGAGTGACACCTAGGAGAGTTTAGGGAAATTCCTAATCTCTCTCTGCCATTTTGGTCTCCCCCCCCCATATAAAATAAGTTTTTGTGTCAGGATTTGAATTCTGATCTTTCTGAGTCCAAATCTGTCACATTTTCTATTGCTACTTATATACTCCACTCTAACCTCCATTTATAGTCAAATCCTTACTTAAGATGTGTTTTATTAATTTTTGCATGGGGCTTTGTTTAATGTTTATGCTTTTCTGTATTTGTTAATGACATTTTATGTCACAACACAAGAGCAGTTTTTCTAAAGTTGCTTTGCTATGCTAGATAATATTTTTCCTTCTTTTTATTCTAATTCAGCAATTGTCAGAGGTCCTTCATGGATGCTCTTTGTAAAAATGCTATTTGTTCTTTTAACTTTATTTTTTTAAAATTTTTTTGTTTAGATTTGACAGGGTGCATCAACTTTTTCTTCTTACTCCCCAAAGATGGCATGGTTGAAAGTTGCAGAGGAGCATTGCCTAGATATATAAAAAAGCTTTTCTTATTGGGATATGCATTAAAAAAATCATAGAACTTCTTTGGTAAGTGAGGAATTTTCTTCTTGCTAAAGATATTCAAGCAGAAACTAGATGATCATTTGCTGAAAATATTATATATATTATATAAAAATATTCTAGATATTTTATATAATATATATATATATATATATATATAGCATATACTTATATATGTTCATATTGTATAAATAAAATCCCTTATAGGTGTTTTATTCTGTGATACTGTGAATGAATGATTGAATGTATGCATGCCATCTTTTGTAGAACTGTGCTACATCTGTCAGTTTACTGTTCTTTTTATTCAAGCCTTGCAAATTCTGGAAGATCTTCTGCTTCTCCCCTCAAAGGCATAGACTGGAGAGGTTCTATACAGGGCCACAAGTTCATCTGAAGGGTTGTACATTCAGTCCTAACAGGATATATTTAAGAGCTTGGGGCTGAATATTCCTGAACAGGAATGGACAGAGCTTCTTCATACATGGTGCTCAGAAATATCTTCTTCTTTAATTAGCCACTAGGACTTCTAATTAATTACTCCATTTAACCTCTAAAATCCATGAGCTTTGGTGGTAAATCTTCTCTATTGGATTTGTTGTTCTTGTTTGTCCTTCACTCTCAAAGAAGACCATGAAACCAGGTAGGTGATCCTTTGACATGCATATGAATTGGATTTGAGTGGGGGTGGTGTTGCTGTGCTAAGTCATGAACCTCATTTTCTCCTCTAGAGCCATCTGGGTTCAGAGGCCAGATAAACTGGAGGTGACTCTAGTTGTGAAACAATCAGTGTTGTATGACTTGCCTAGGGTCATACACTAGTAAATGTTTGAGTTTGGATTTAAACTCAGGGCCAGTGCTCTATCAACTATCAAATGATTCTATTTGATTTACTATTTGGATGAAAGAATGAACTGAATGGTAACAATTCCCCTTGTTCACACTAATTCAGTTAAGAATGAGACTACCTGGGACAGCCAGATGGCATAGTGGATAGAATACCTGCCCTGAAGACAGGAGGACCTGAGTTCAAATCCGGCCTCAGACACTTAGTAATTGCTCAGCTGTGTGACCTTGGGTAAGTCATTTAATCCCATTGCTTTGCAAACAAAAAAGAATGAAGCTCTTCTGTCCAAGTCTACTAGACACCTTCCCCATCCATACTCTGATAAAAAAGAATATAAATGGTGGTTGATGGACATAGTAATTTAGAATCAACTGACAATCTAGATACTTTTATATACTCTACTTTTATATAACTCTAATCACTATCATTTTTTTCTTCCTGACATCAAACTCTTGACTCTTTGCCACTTCTATCTAATACTTTTGGTTTTAAATTCTAGGGTTATGTGGCATATATTTAACGGTTCCTCCACATGACCTAACTGGACAACTATTATACCCTTCAATGTTTTTTTCTCCAAGATAAACATCTTTAGATTCTAAAACTAATTCCTCTTATGATAGGGATTTAATCCTTTATCATCCGGGGTATCCTCCTCTAGACTCTCTTCAACTTATTAATGTTCTTCTTTGTGCTCAGAACTGAACGTGATACTATAGATATCATCTCAACAGGGCAGAGTATTGTTGGACACCTTTCTATTGGAAAGAACAAAATGAATCCTGTATATTTTTCATTGATCCTTTTTACAACTAATTGATTTTTTTCATAATTGTCTAAGTGATGCTTCTCTCTTTGAATTTAGTTAGTAATTCAGCTGATTTGTACTGGAGTTATATAGCTATCTCTTTTGTCAATCACTGTTTCATTGATGCTATTTTGTAGATGGACTCAATGAATACTTCTTAGTATTCCCAATTTTCAACCAATCATTGTTTCCCATGCCTTGGATATGCAACCAATCATATTTTTTTCCACTTCATGCTATTAGTTTTTCCACCTCATGCTATTAGCTAACCTATAAAAGTGTAGTCGTCTCTTTATTTGGAGTATAATGCTAGAAACTGAGGTAGTCATTGATCTATCATAGTCTTAGGATTCATATCATAAGAATAAAGTTCTTATCTTGCATAAAGAAGCATACCTCAATTTACCTTCTTGTTAAAATTAATTTATGGCAATTTTGATGATAGTGTTGGGAAATGAAAATGGTACAGTTTTTGATGCCATAGGAGAAATGAAATATAAGTGAAAATTTAGGTATGTGGCGAAGAAGTAAAGAAGTTCTTTTTGAGATTCCAAGTATTCCCATGTATGGCCTCAACCTAAAATATGTTCAGAATTTATGCTACTTGCTTTAAGACAAAATGTTGGGAAAATGCATAGATCAAAAAATTTTAGTCATGTGATCTTAAAATGTCACCTTCATTTAACAACTTATAATATGAATAAAGATAATGCCTAAAATTAATTAATTCAATGATTCATTCACTGTATTAGAAATACTTAGTTGTACATTTAATCTGGATTTTTTGGGGGATTATAAATCAGGTTGTTAAAAAATCAGTAAAATTTTTTAAAGCTGTTCATTTAAAAAATTTGGTGAATAATGATATTTAACTGTAAATTAGATATAGCAGTTATCTCTTTACTATGTCCTTTCCAGAATAATGCGGAGTTCTAAGATCTTACGAGCCCTGCAAATAAAGAAATAACAATGTCTTGTAACATTTAAGCTACTTTATTTTGAACTGACCATAGAATAGCAGTTGTGAATTTAAACTATATTTCCTAGTAATCTTAATGTAGGATTCATTTGTCTTACATGAATTCCCTCACAGCTTTGACATATTTTCCAATTCAGATAATTAGTCAGAATTCATAATCAATTCCAATTACCCATTTTTCTCAGTGTAAAGGAATATGTAATTGTCCAACTTCTATGTTTGACCCATTGAATATGTTTTGCCTTTTTGCTGGTTGAATAATGAACTTTGTTTTGTATTAATGCCTTTTCCAACTATGAGGATTGCAATTTTAAAAACTACTTGTGATAAAATATCATTTTATATGTCAATTTGGAAATGCATTTTACTAAATTAATATCATGCAATTAGTAAATTCATGATATGGTAAATGCTATTGTTGTGTTTCTAAATTTTCTTGTATTGGGACTTCTGAGAAACCACGGATAAATTTAAAAAGATGTTAAATTAGTCATTGAAAAATTTCAGTCTTTTTAATTGGATACTAAAGATTTCTGTTTTAAGGTTAAAACTATTTAGCATTTAAGGGCAGCTAGGCAGTGCAGTGGGTAGAGTACTGGCCCTGGAGTTAGGAGAACCTAAGTTCCAGCCTCAGACACATAATAATTGCCTAGCTGTATGACCTTGGCAAGTCATTTAACCCCACTGCCTTAAATTAAATAAACTCAGAATAACTAAAGGTTAAAAAAACTGTTTAGCATTTAACTGATAAAAATGAAGAATGATAATTGCTTTGTGGAAGAATAAAAGTGAGGAGAGGAACCTTGTAATAATTTTTTAAATTCAGAATTTGCCAAGTTTCTTAGACAAGATTATGAAACACTATCAGCACTGTGAAATTATTCATTGTCTAATTTAGGAAATAGGATCCTTTTTTTAAATTACAAATCCTTCTTGACAAAATAGGGAAGAATATAAGAGCCTATTTGTAGTATAGAAATAATTTGAGTGATGAATTATAAAATTGAGGAATTATGCTTAAATAGTATAAAGTCATCCCTCAATATTTTTGGTTTTCATATTCACAGTTTTGGTTATTTGGAGTTCACCATTGATAATTAAATAGAAATTTTTGGAAATTTGCAGAGTACTGTGGAAAATTGTAGATGAAATGAATATGCAAAGAAAACTAAAAAAGTAAGTAAAATGTATAAATACTGCATATTATTCATCTATTTAATAATTTACTATCATAGCATACATAAATAAGTTTATAATAAACAGTAAATTTTCTTAATGTTGTTTCAGTGGGCTAAAGAGCTAGAAACTTTGTAATTTCTTTGGGAATACCTCTTCTTTGCCACCAAGCCATCCAGACCCAGTCATGTTATTTTCTCCCACAGTAATATATATATCTTTCAATTTTTGTAGAAGGAAATTTGTGAAGTAGCAGCATTTGATGTGAAGACTGCATATAGCAAGATAGTAATCTCTCTCATGAAGAACTGTAATTTTTTAATGGGTGTAGTATATTGTTTTCTTTTTATATTTAATAAATATGGTCAAAATTATAAAAAATAAAGGTTTAAGGTGGGGCCTAAAGTTATTCACAGGTTTTTTTGGCATTCAAGGTGATACTTCACTTTTAACCCCCCAAGAATATTGTCGGAGGACTGTATTTCAAAACTACATTTTGAACAAGTTTAGTATTAAGTCTCCAGTCTTAAAAGTTTAATTTTTTAGGGGATTAATATGCAATATCTTTAGAGATGAATATATATTGGTCTGTTAATTATTGAAGTTTTTTCTCTGAGTGATTCTTCTTGAGTAAGATCTACCACTTATTTACTTTGTGAAATAAAAAGATATATATTTTTTATTGGTTGATCTTGCACCAGGATGAATTTAACCTGGGAAATGGGAATGAGGAATAGAAAAAGTTAAGTGAGTTTTGGAAGGCCTAGTATATTTTTATTACTAGGTAATTTATTGCAGCAACGTGAGAATAATAATAATTATATTCAGCCCTAAACATAAGTTAAATTTGTAATTTGAGTTAAATCTTATGGGGCTGTACTATAATATTATTATATATTTTGATTTCAGATATTATTATCTGATCATTAAGTTAGTAATCTACCATTAAAGAGAAATAGCACACTCTGCTCAAAGGGATTATAGTTGAAAAACTGTACAGGTGGATGTCTGTGGCTGGAAAAAGTCAAAGGGGTAAATTTTACATAGCTGAAGATAGGGTTCTCTTGATTCTGTTCTCCTATTGTATTACTTTCTTTTTAAATGGACACATTTCACACTTGATTAGTCCTGAACCTGATAATGATACCCTGTAAATGAAGTAGAATTGTTTTGTATGATTGCTATTTAAAACACTTAACTATGATTCTTAATTGAAATCAACAGAATTAAGGATGTTTTATCCTGGTTAAACATGTGTTGTGTCTTTAGGCTTAGACCAGGATGACCAATTTTGATGTTATCATAATTGTGTCACTACTTTTTCTTTTTAAAGTAAATTTCTTTAATTGGGGTGGGTGATCAATAGAAGAAATTAGCCCAGTGCAATCATATAAGATTTCACTGTTTTCAATCTGAAATTTTAGTCACTTATGTTTCTTAAATTATTAAATAGATGAGCATTTCAGTTCATCATCTGCTTATTTTTAGTTATTAATTCATATATGTGATCCTTGAAATATCTCATAATTGTTATGGGAATAATTCTGTAAGGATGCAAAACCTGAAGAGACAGATATGTGTCTATATCTGCATATATATATATATATAATGTACATATGTATATACGTATGTATGTATGTATGTAATTTTGTTTTAAAAAGGAATTTCAGTGAAATCAATTATCTCCAAATAGAAAAGCTTATGGTCTATCTTGTATTACCTCAAAGGGAAATCCAATTTTATTTCAGTTTATTATTTAATGTGAAATTAGTGCCTATTTGTACAATATTCCCAAATAAAACATCTTTTACTGTGATACAGTGCATTTAATAAACATTGTACTCTGTATACAATTTGAAATTAAGTACTTACTATATTTACACATTCCATCCCAGTAATAGCTGCTTCAATTGAAATGACATTTGTAATTTTTAAGTAAATTCATTTGTGAACTAGAGGTCATCTATTCACATAGATTGTTATTATCTCTGTTTTCATATGGATTGGATCTTTTATCAGTCATTAATCCTCCTAAGGAGGTAATTGGAATCAATTGGAGTTCTAAAAAAATTAGAATGGAAAATTAATTGGAATAATTTTTTAAAGAAAACAACAAGATCAACTTTTTTAGTTTTTTTAAATTTTTCTGTTGATATATGAATTTCCTAAATATGTCAGCATAGCTATTTTCCAGCTTACATTGAAGAAAAGTAAAAGATAATGAATTCAAAATCATCTAAATAGACATTCTTAATACTATCTTACATATCTAAATACCTACACAGTCCCTTCCCTCAGATTCTCAGAAATATTTGAAGATTGTTCAGCCTGTTGTTGGCAATATTTATATCAGGTACAGAGTATCTGATGAATATAAAACCAGAAAAAAAGTATGCAAATTGTCTAAAATTTCAGATGACCTAAAAGTTCCTAATTAGATGTTCTTCCTACAGCTTGGTGATAATAAGATCAGAACCAAAATTATCTGATTTTTATTATATGAACTAGTTATAGGAGAAAAGACATATTTATGAAAATGAAATAAAAGTTATTGAAATCTGTTTTTTAACAATTTCAGAAAAATGTGCAAGTAGCATGGAACCAGCAAGCAAATCTTCTAAGGAGGACTCCACTTTAAAGCTACCTTAATAATGAAGCCTATTTCCATCAAACAAAATGAAAAGGCTGAAAAAAATTGAAAAAAGTATAAAGTACCTTTTAGGAAAAACAAATGACCAGGAAAAAGATCCAGGACAGATAACATACAAATTATTGCATATAAGAGAGCATGGACCAAAAAAAAAAAAAAAGAACCTGGAAAACATCTTTCAGGAAATTATCAGGGAAAACTGTCTGAATCTTCTAGAGCAAGAAGACAAGATAGCCATTGAAAGAATTCACAGAACTCCTCAAGAAAGAGACCCCAGGTTTAAAACTCCAAGGGATATCAAAGTCAAATTCCAGAATTCTCAAATAAAGGAGAAAATACTGCAAGCAGCAAAAAAAAGAAAGAAACAATTTTTAAAAATTTTATTTATTTAAGTCAATGGTGTTGGGAATGACTTACACAAGGTCACACAGCTAGGCAATTATTAAAGAGTCTGAGTTTAGATTTGAACTCAGGTCCTCCTGACTCCAGGGCTAGTGCTCTATCCACTGTACCATCTAGCTGCCCCCACAAAACAATTTAAATTCAAAGGAAACACAATCAGATTTACACAGGACTTAACAGCTTCAACATTAAAGGACTTAGAGACCTGGAATACCATAAATCAGAGGACAAAGGCTTTTAGATTACAACCAAGAATTTACTACTTTACAATCAGCATATTCTGTCAGGGGAAAAGATGGATGGTCAGCAAAATACAGGTCTTCCAAAATTTCCTGATGAAAATATCAGAACTGAACAGAGAATTCAATTTCCAAATATAAGACCCAAAAGATGCATAAAAGGTAAACAAAAGGGGAAAAACAAAATAAAATAAATGTTAGTGAAGGACTTAAATTGTAAACAACCCTAAAAGGAAAGCTATAATTTGTGTAAATCTTAAGAATTGTAGTTCTTTTAGGACAGTTAAAGGGTTGAATATAATTGAAGAAATGGAATTTATAAGATATGGGTATAGTTGGTTCATGTCTTTCCATTGAAGAGACCAAGATGACACCACTAGATTTGAGATAAAAAAAGCCCTGATGAAAGGCTGGGCTGTTTACTCCAAACTTATGTGTTTCAGTTTCCTTTGACATATTTCACTTCTGCTTTACTGATAAAGCTTGGCACTTTTTCTGATGAAGGCATCCTATTCTGGGAGATCCAGAACCAGTGTCTCCCACACCTTACAATCAAATGTAAAGTACTTAAGTGAGACATTTAGAGTGTTCCAGTACTTAGAGCACTTAGAGCCTCTATAGTAAATTAGATCAGAAGAGATTTTAGGGGCAGAGAGTGGGAACCTACTTAGAAGGACTGGATTTATTCCATATATACTTCAGTCAACAAGGGTTTAAGTACCATGGTTGGTGAACTAAAGAGGGGGAAGTGTAGGAGAGAGTATGCTTGAGGGGAAAACTCATGAAATGCTTTGATTTTGCATGATGGTTTGACTCATGAGGATTGTATATCCTTGGAGGGTATTTGAAAAGTGGGTAAGATATAAAATGATTATAATGTGATGTGATTCATGACTCTTTTTAAAAAAGTATGTAGGATTTATTTAGAGCTGGGGTTCTTATTTTTTATTTTTTGTACAAATGATGTTTTTTATACGTTACTAAAATATTCTTTTTTAAAAAATAAACATAATACTCTCTCCCCTCAAAAATATAGACTCTCATGAGCAATAAAGTAAAGGAAAGAGAAAAAATAAAAATAAAAAATGTGCTTCAGTCTGTGTTCCAACACCACCAGCTCTGCTGCAGGTGGAACACATTCTTTATGATAAATCCATCAAAAAATTACTTCTGTATTTTTCCACTGTTGCCATTGCTGATTGCAACTCCCTCCATTCATACCTCCCCACTACCATATACTATATTTTCTCTCTCCTTTCACTCTGTCCCATTTCTTAAATGTGTTGTTGGGTAGCTGAGTGGTGCAGTATACTGATCATCAGCCCTGGGGCCAAGAGACCCTGAGCCCACATACCAACCCCTAAAGCCCAGTAACCACCTGGCACCATGGTCCTGGAAAGGCCATCCAATCCCAGTCCCTTGCAAGAAGTAAAAAAGAAAATGTGTTATATCTGACCACTCTCCCCCATGATCCACTCTCTCCTCCATCACTCACGCTCCCCTTCCCCCTATGCCCCTTCTTTCCTTTTTACTCTAGATGGCTATACTCCATTGAGTGTGTATACTGTTTCCTCTTTGAGCCACCTCTGATGAGAGCGAAGGTTCCCTCATTCCCCCTTACCTTTCGCCCTTCCATATCATTTCATTAGCTCATTGCAATAAAATAATCTTATTATATGAAATATCTTAGCCTATTACACCTCTTTTCTCTTACTACCATTACATTTTCCTTTTAGCCATTGACTCCATTTTTACAAAACCTTCAAATTCTGCTGTCTCTCCTGTGCTTCATCTATAAAAGCTCCTTCTACCTGCTCTATTAAACGAGAAGTTTCATATGAGTATTATCAGTATCATTTTTTCTATGCAGGAATACATACAGTTTGTTATCATTAAGTCCCTCATATTTTACCCTTCTCCACTCTCTATGCTTCACCTGTATTTGAGGATCAAACTTTCTGTTCATCTCTGGTTGTTTCAACAGGAACAATTGAAATTCCCCTGGTACGTTGAAAGTCCATCTTTTCCCCTGGAAGAGGATGTTCAGTTTTGCTGGGTAGTTGATTCTCGGTTGCATTCCCGAACTCTTTTGCCTTCCAGAATATTATATTCCAAGCCCTACAAGCCTTTAATATAGTTGCTGCTAAGTCTTGTGTGATCCTGAATGCAACTCCACGATATTTGAGTTGTGTCCTTTTGGCTGCTTGTAATATTTTCTCTTTGACTTGTGAATTCTGGAACTTGCTTATAATATTCCTGGGTGTTGTTTTTTTGGATCTCTTTCCAGTGGAGATCAGTGGCTTCTCTCAATTTCTATTTTACCCTCTGCTTCTAGCATATCTGGACAATTTTTCCTGTAGGAATTCTTTAAAAATGAGGTCAAGGCTCTTTTGCTGATCATGACTTTTAGGTATCCCAATAATTTGTAAATTATCTTTCCTGAAACTGTTTTCCAGATCAGTTGTTTTTTCAATGAGATATTTCACATTTTCTTCTAATTTTTCATTCTTTTGGTGTTGAAGTATTGTGTCTTGACTTCTCTTAAAGTCAACAGCTTCCTTTAGCTCCAAGCTACATCTGAAGGATTTGTTTTCCTCATAGGGCTTTCTTATCTCTTTTTTTCCATCTGACCAATTCTGCTTTTTAAAGCATTCTTCTCCTCAATAACTTTTTGAACTGTTTTATCAATTTGACTTGTGCTGGTTTTTAATATGTTGTTTTCTTTAGCATTTTTTTGGGGATCTCTTTGACTAAGCTGCTGACTTCTTTCTCATGTTTTTCCTGAATCTCTCTCATTTTTTCCTCAATTTTTCTTCTATCCCCCTTACCTGATTTTCAAATTTTTTTTTGAGCTCTGTCATAGCCTGAGCCCATTTTCTGTTTTTCTTGGAGTATTTAGATACAGAAGATTGTACTTTCCCATCTTCAGATTGAGTATTTTGATCCTTCTTGGGATCATAGACTATGGATTTCTCAATGTTCCTCTTTTTCTCTGTTTACTCTTTTCTCCAACCTGGGCCTTGTTTTGGGGTGCTTCCTGAACTTTTGAGTATTATTGGGACACCCGTCCACAAGGATCTCAGTGTGTGAAGCTCTGTCTTCCCTCCTGCTCTGTGAATAACCACAAGTGCAGCCTGTAGCCACAGGGCTGAGGTGGGGGTGACCCTGCTGTTCTATGGGGGGCCTAGACTGTGATCAGGATTTGAATGTGCTTGGAGCCCCAGAGTTCTGTTCGAGGTAAGAGAACAGACCTCAGAAATCTCTCTCCACTCCTCTACCTTTGGTAGGCTGAGCACTCAAGGCTCAGTTGCCTGGGGGCTTCTGCTTACAGACTCTGCCTGCTTCTGTTTCTTGGATCTGGCCTGCTGTGTCCACCACTGCTTGCTGAGTGCCCTGAGGGTTGGGCTTCATGCACTCACTCTGGCAGAAGTCCCCCTGCTGATCTTCTAAGTTGTACCTGGTGCTCCCTGGGTTGTAGGTCAGGAAACTGCCCCTGCTGCCATGAGCCATGGCTCCCAGGTACCTTGGGGCTACCTCTTGGAGGCTGAAGTTCCTTCACTGTGGTGGACTTTGCCTCTAACCCCATGGAGCATAGCCTTTCCATTATTTTACAGGTTACCTTGTTTTGGATAGTTGCCTCACTGGATTCCTCTGTGGGCTCCATCTCTTGAAAATTTAGTTAGAGTCATAATGTTATGATTTTTGAAATATTATGGAGAGAGCACCTAAGAGAGGCTCTTCTCCTGTTGTCATGTTGGCTCTGCCAAGATTCATGACTCTTGAGAAGTGTATCTCTAATGAGACAGAAGAGAGGAGGGTACTTAGTGACAATGAGCCAATGCTGCTTAACAAACAGTCTGTCAAGCAATCAATCAATCAACTTGTGATTGAAATCCGATTGATAGTATTTTGTGCTTAATAAGCAATCAAGTACTCAAGTAATTAATCTTTGATTGATAATACTTAATTGATGGTACTTCTATTTGCCCAGAGAAGGAATAAGAAACATTCCCACTTGGGTTTAAAAATCTATCCTACTCTACAGGGAAGTGGGGAGCAGGCAGGAAAGGAAGAGGGAAGAAGGGATTGATAAAATGGAAGGCAAGGATTTAAGTGAAAAAAACCTGAAAGTTAAAATTTAAAAGAAAAGTTAAAGGGTTAATAGGGTAAAGCTTTGATGAGAAGGAATAAGAGGAAAGAGAAAATTATAATTGGGGAAAGATAACATGGAATTAGTAATCTAAAATGAAAATGTGAATGGAATGAACTCTCCTATATAATAGAAATGGATAGCAGAATGAATTAAAAACTAGAATCCTCCAAAATGTTGTTTACAAGTAATACATTTGAAGTAGAGTGATATACAAAGGGTAAAGGTAAAAGATTAGAGCAAAATATATTATGGTTCAGCTGAAATAAAAAATCAAGGGTAACAATCCTGAAGTCAGATAAAGCAATAATAAGTCAATCTCATTAAAAGGGATAAGGAAGGAAACTACATCTTCTTAAAAGGCACCACAAGTAATGAAGTTGTATCATTATTAAACATGTATATACCTAGTGGTAAAGCATTCAAATTCATACAGGAGAAGTTGAATGAATTACAGGGAGACATAGGCTGCAAAATTTTACTAATGGGGGACCTCAATCTCCCTTTCTCAGAACCAGATAAATCTAACCACAAAATTAAAAAGAATGGAGTTAAAAAAGGTAAACAAAATCTTAGAAAATGTAGATACAATTGACCTTTGGAGAAAACTTATTGGGGCTAGAAAAGAATGTAAATTTTCCTCTGAAGTACATTGCACCTATACCAAAACTGATCATGTACTAGGACACAGAAACCTTATAATCAAATGCAGAAAGGTAGAAATAATGACTGCATACTTTTTTAGATCATGATGCAATAAAAATTACATGTAATAAAAGATCACAGAAAGATAAACTAAAAATTAATTGAAACCGAAATAATTTGATTTTAAAGAATGAATGTATCAGGCAACAAATCATAGAAATAATCAACAATTCAATCCAAGAAAATGATAACAATGAGATATTATACCAAAATTTATGGGATATATTCAAGGCAGTTTTTAGGGAACATTTGATATCTCTAAATGCTTATATGGATAAAATAGAGCAAAAGGAGATCAATGAATTGAGTATGAAGCTAAAAAAGCTAGAAAAAGAACAAATTAAAGATTCCCTAATTAATTACCTAATTAGAAATTCTAAAAATCAGGGAGAGATTAATAAAATTGAAAGCAAGAAAATCATCAGCCTAATAAATAAAATTAAGAGTTGACTTTATGAAAAAAACAATAAAATAGATAAACCGTTGATTAATCTAAATAAAAAAAAGATAACCAAATGACCAGTATCAAAAATGAAAAGGATGAATGAACTACCAATGGGGAGGAAATTAAAGAGATAATTTGGAAGTATTTTGCCAAACTGTTTGCCAATAAATTTGGTAACCTGAGTGAAATGGTTGAATATTTACAAAAATACAAACTGCTCAGATTAACAGAGGAGGAAATAAAGTACTTAGCCCCATTTCAGAAAAATTAATTGAAGAAAACATCAATAAAATCCCTAAGAACAAGTTTCCAGGTCCAGATGGATTTTACAAGTGTATTCTATGAAATATTTAAGGAATAATTAATTCCTATTCTAATTAAACTATTTAAAAATAGCAGAAGATGGAGTTCTGCCAAATTCCTTTTGTGACACAAGTAAGGTGCTTGTACCTAAACCAGGAAGAACCAAAATAGACCAAGTTATTACTAGGATAATACACCATGATAAGGTAGGATTTAGGACAGGTAGGCAGGGGTGGTACAATATTAGGATAACACTCAACCTAATTGAACATTTTAATAGCAAAAGCAACAGAAATCAAATGTTTATCTCAATAGATAGTGAAAAAATCTTTAAAATGCAACATCCATTCTGATTAAAAACACAAAAACGTAAAGGAATACATGGCATTTTACTTAAAATAATAAGCAGTATCTATCTAAAACCATCAACAAATTTTGTATGTAATGGGGATAAAATAGGAGCATTTCCAAAAAGATCAGAGGTGAAATAAGAATGCCCATTATCACCATTACTATTAAGAGAAGAAAAAGAAATTGAAAGAATCAGAATTGGCAATGAGGAAGCAAAGTTTTCACTCTTTGTGGATGATGTTATGGTATTCTTTGAGAACCTGAGAAAATCATCTCAAAAACTACTTGAAAAAATTAACAAATTCAGCAAAGTAGCATATATAAAATAAACCCACAGAAATCATCAACATTTCTATATATGAACAACAAAGCCCAAGAGCAAGAGAGAGAAAGAGAAATTCCATTTAAAGTAACTGCAGACAGCATTAAATACTTGGGAATGTACCTCCCAAGGCAAACCTAGAAACTATATGAACACAGTTACAAAGCCCTTCTCACACAAATATAGTCAGTTCTAAACAATTAAAAACATGTCAGTTTCTCATGGTTAGGTCAAGTTAAAATGATAAAAGTAACAATTCTACCCAAATCAAACTACCAAATAATTATATTAGAAAAAATAGAAATAGAAATAGAAAAATAACAAAATTCATACGAAGGATTAAAAGGTCAAGAATATCAAGAAAAGTGATGACAAAAATGTGAAGGACTGTGATCTAGCTCTATCAGATCTAAAACTATACTATAAAGCAGTAGTTATCAAAACAGCCTGGTACTGGTTAAGATATAGAGTAATGGATCAATGGATTAGGATAGTTTCAAAAGAAATAGTAGTAAATGACTACAGTAATCTACTGTTTGAGAAACCCAAAGACATCAGCTCCTGGGAAAGAACTCATTATTTGACAAAAATTGTTGGGAAAACTGGAAAATAGTATGACAAAAACTAGGCATAGACCAGATCTCACACTCTATACCAAAATAAGATCAAAATGAATACAGGATTTAGAGATTAAGTGCGACACTATAGATCAATTAGCAGATTAAGTAATACTCATTTTGTGAGATCTTTGGAAAGGGAGAAATTTATGATCAAGCAAGAAATAGAGTATATTATAAATTGCAAAATGGATGACTTAACTATTAAATTAAAATGATTTTTTTTACTAATAAAGCCAATGCTGCCAAGATTAGAAGGAAGACAGAAAGCTGGGAAACAATTTTTACAGCTACTGGTTCTGTTAAAAGTTTCATTTCTAAAATAGAAAAATTGCTTCAAATTTATAAGGTTACAAGTTAGACCCCAATTGATAAATGGTCAAAGGATTTTTACAGACATTTTTCAATGAAGAAATGAAAACTATTTATATTCATATGAAAAAATGCTCCAAATCATTGTTGATTAGAGAAATGCAAATTAAAACATCTATGAGGTATTACTTCAAACTTATCAAATTGACTAGGATGACAAAAAGGGAAAAACAATTAATACTGGAGAGGTTTTGGGAGGATGGAACTGATCCAACCATTCTGGAGAACAGTATGGAACTATGCCCAAAGAGCAATAAAACTGATAATACTCTTTGACCCAGCAATTTCAATTCTAGGCCTATATCCAGAAGAAATCATAAAAAATGGGGAAAGTTCCACAGGTTCCAAAATATTCATAGCAGCTCTTTTTGTAGTAGCAAAGAATTCTAATAGCAAATTTTTGTGCAAAGAATTGAGGAGATGCCCATCAATTAGGGAATAGCTGAACAAATTTAGTTATATGAATATTAAGGAATACTATTGTTCTGTAAGAAACCATGAATGGTCAGACCCTAGATAGGAATGGAATGAATTTACAGGAACTGATGCTGAGAAAAGGAATCAGAACCACAAGAACATTGTACATATTAACAACATTGTGAATTGATCAACCTTGATGGATGCAGCTCCAATCAGTAGTTCAAAGAACTAGGTCAATCCTAGGAGACCGGATATGGACAATGCTATCCCCATCCATTGGAAGAAAAACAAAATAAAACAAAACCCTCAAAACCCCTACAGAATTTGAATGACCACCACATTCACTTTCTAAAATTTTCTTCTATTATTTCTTTCCTATCTCATGGTTTTCTTTCTTTTTCCTTAAACCTAATTCTTCATATTGAAAATGATTATTCTGTACACATTTTTTTAGGTGTTTTTTTTGCAAGGCAAATGGGGTTAAGTGGCTTGCCCAAGGCCACACAGCTAGGTAATTATTAAATGTCTGAGACCAGATTTGAACCCAGGTACTGCTGATTCCAAGACCGGTGCTTTATCCACTACACCACCTAGCTGACCCTGTACACATATTAAACGCAATTCTGCATGTACAATATTCACCTGACTGTTCACTGCTGATGGGAGGCAGTGTGGAAGGAAATTATGTTACAATAATATGCACATGCATATGGACGAATCTTGTAAAACTTTCACAACTTGTAACTGGAAAAATAAAATATCAATTGGAACAAAAGAGAATGAAGTTTATTCTAGAATGTCCAAGGAAAATAAGGACCTCCAAGGTAACATGCAAGGATTAAATGGACATTGTGAGTGAGTAACTGGGATAATAGGAGACTTGATGTTAGTTACTGTTGATGAGCATTATTCTATTGCATTGTTATATGGAGACATGTAAATATCCCTTCTAAATTTAGTCCATGGTTTTAGATATTCTAATTATGGTTTGTGCTATGTTTAATCCATCTTGATCTTGCATTGCTATCTTGTTATTATTACATTAGGTAGTTAGGAAAATTGTATACAACTACCTCCCTTGAGTAATCCCTGGTGGTGTCCATTTCTGTGGTTTATTTAGAGTGAAGCAACCTGTTACCTTCCCTAGATGAATGGGCTCCTCTTGCCCTCTTTGTTAGATTTTGAAACCCCAAGAAGTTTATATTAGTGTACTCTGTTAGTAATAATTAGATTAGAAATCTTATAGAACAGGCTTATAGGTAAATGATCAAAGGGAAGAACTGAGAAGATTAAAATTGATCTTGAATAATTTTCTTATTGATCCTATTCAAAGGTAACTGCCTAACTCATGACTTTTATGTCCCTGAACTTAGTTCAAAATTCAGCAGACGCATAAATTGTTAAGTTTATATAGTTCAAATAAGTTCAGTTCTTTGGTTAATTGCTGTTCTATTATTGTCTTTAGGAATTTTCTAGTCTTGAGGGATGTGGTTTGCCATAAGGGTGTTGGAACTACTATCTTTATGCCACCAAGCTATACTTCAAGGATATCTGGTTTGTTATCCAAAGATTTCTAGATCACTGTCCTGCAGGTGGATGCATACAATGAACATTGCTTAATCACAGGAAAGGAGAGATGTTATTGTTATCCTCCATTCCCAACATCCAGCCAATCATATTATTCCCCTTGCCTCAGCTATGTAATCACTCATGTTTCCCTAAACCCTAAGTTGTCAGCAATCCATTTTTTCCCTTTATATGGTATTCCAAAAAAATCCTGTAAAAGGACAGCTGTCCTTAGGCTTGGGATCTTTGACTAAAAAGTGAGACAGCCATTTAACCACCTTATTCCTAGGAATCATGCCATTTGAATAAAATGTTATTTTGCTTAGAGAAACATACTTTAGTTTGCCTTCTTGTTAAACTTCACCTGTAACACTATTCTTGGAAACTGCTTCTCTTAACATCCAACAAATTCACAGCCACTTTTAAAACTACTGCTTTACCCAGCTGTGGCATTTTCAATTCACAACCCAGTTAAATACTCCAATTATTTTGAGAAAACAAGTAATATCAATGTTTCCTGCATCTCATGATTATGGAATTGGTTTTACACCCTCAAGCATAGAACTTTCATATTGAATTTTTCTTCTTTTTTCTTTATTTTTTATTTACAAATTACTAAAACATTCTTGTTTAAGAGTAAACCTATTACCCCTCCCCCACAAAAGTATAAAACCCTAAACTGAAATAAAATAAAAGAAAGATAACAGATGTGTTTCAGCCTGTGTTGTGATACCATAAACTTTTTCTCAGGTGGATCACATTCTTTATCATAAGTCCATCACAGTAGTTACTTCCATATTTTCCCACAGTTATGTTGCTAATTGTAATTCCTTCCATCAATTTCTCCCCACAACTATCTATTATATTTTCTCTCTCCTTTCACTCTGTCCCTCTTCTAAAATGTGCTGTAGAGTAACTTAGTGTCATAGTGTACAGAGCACTGGCCCTGGGACTAAGAGACCCCAAACCCACATACCACCCCAGAGACCCAGCAATCACCTGGCCCCATGGTCCCAGACAGACCACCCAATTCCAGCACCTTGCAAAAAGTAAAAAAGAAAATGTATTATGTCTGATTATTCTCTCCTATGATCTATGCCCTACTCACCCACATCCCCCCTTCCCCCTGTCCCTCTCCTCTCCTTTTTTTCTCTAGATTCAGTGTGTATGCTGTTTCCTCTCTGAGCCATTTATTTTCTTTTTTATTAAAAATTTTACTTATTTTGAGTTTCACAATTTATCCTCTAATCTTACTTCCCTCCCCCCCAAGAAAGCAATTTGTCAGTCTTTACATTGTTTCCATGTTGTACATTGATCCAAATTTAGTGTGATAAGAGAGAAATTATATCCTTCAAGAAGAAACATAAAGTGGAAGAGATAGTAAGATCAGACAATAAGATATCATTTTTTTCTAAATTTAAGGAAATAATTCTTGGACTTTGTTCAAACTCCACAGATTTTTATCTGGATACAGATGCTATTCCCCAAAGCAGATACCCCAAAATTGTCCCTGATTGTTGCACTGATGAAATGAGTGAGTCCATCAAGGTTGATCATCACCCCCATGTTGCTGTTAGGGTGTACAATGTTATTCTAGTTCTGTTCATCTCACTCAGCATCAGTTCATACAAATCCTTCCAGGCTGCCCTGAATTCCCATCCCTCCTGGTTTCTAATAGAACAATAGTGTTCCATGACATACATACATACATATACCACAGTTTGCTAAGCCATTTCTCAATGGAAGGATATTTACTTGATTTCCAATTCTTTGCCACCACAAGCAGGGCTGCTATGAATATTTTTGTACAAGTGATGTTTTTACCCTTTTTCATCATCTGTTCAGGTCATAGATAGATGCAGTAGTGGTGTTGCTGGATCAAAGGGTATGCACATTTTTGTTGCCCTTTGGGCATAGTTACAAATTTCTCTTCAGAAAGGTTGGATGAGTTCACAGTTCCACCAACAATGCAATAGTGTCCCAGATTTCCCACAAGCTTTCCAACAATGATCATTATCCTTTCTGCTAATATTGGCCAGTCTGAGAGGTGTGAAGTGGTACCTCAGAGAAGCTTTACTTTGCATTTCTCTAATAAGTAATGATTTAGAGTAATTTTTCATATGACTATGGATTGCTTTTATCTCCTTATCTGTAAATTGCCTTTGCATATCCTTTGACCATTTGTCAATTGGGGAATGGCTTTATTTTAATTTAATTTCTTTTTTTAGGTTTTTGCAAGGCAAATGGGGTTAAGTGGCTTGTCCAAGGCCACACAGCTAGGTAATTATTGATTGTCTGAGACCGGATTTGAACTCAGGTACTCTTGACTCCAAGGCGGTGCTTTATCCACTGCACCACCTAGCCGCCCCAGCTTTATTTTTTAAATGTGACTCAGTTCTCTCTATAGTTTAGAAATGAGTCCTTTGTCAGAAACATTTCTTGTAAATATTGTTTCCCAGTTTACTACATTTCTTTTGATCTTGGTTACAGTAGTTTTATCTGTGCAAAAGCTTTTTAATTTGATGTAATTAAAATCATCTAGTTAGTTTTTAGTGATGCTCTCCATCTCTTCATTAGGCATAAACTGCTTCCCTTTCCATAGAACTGACAGATAAAGTAGTCCTTGATCTTCTAATTTGCTTATGGTATTTTTTATGTCTAAATATATTCATTTGGATCTTATCTTGGTGTATATATAGGGTGTGAGGTGTTTGTCTAATCTAAGTTTCTTCCATACTAACTTCCAATTATCCTAGCAGATTTTATCAAACAGGGAGTTTTTATCCCAGTGGCTGGACTCTTTGGGTTTATTGAACAGCAGATTACTATAATTATCTCCTGCTTTTACACCTAGTCTATTCCACTGGTCCACCACTCTATTTCTTAGCCAATACCAAATAGTTTTGATGACTTATGTTTTATAATATAATTTTAGATCAGGTAGGGCTAAGCCCCCTTCTTTTGAACTTATTTTCATTGAATCCCTGAAAATTCTTGACTTTTTATTTCTCCATATAAATTTACTTACAGCTTTTTCTAACTCATTAAAGTAATTTTTTGGGATTTTGATTGGTAGGGCACTAAACAGGTAGTTTAGTTTTGGTAGAATTGATTGTTATTTTCATTATATTAGCTCTACCTAACCATGAACAGTTGATTTTTCCCCAGTTATTTAAATCTGATTTAATTTGTTTGAGAAGTGTTTTATAATTTTTTCAAAAAGTTTCTATTTGCCTTGGCAAATAGATTCCTAGATATTTTATATTGTCTGAGGTTACTTTAAGTGGGATTTCTCTTTCTAGCTCTGAGCCATTTCTGATGAGAATGAATGTTGCCTTATTCCCCCTCTCCTTCCCTTTCTATATCATTGCAAAAAATTATCTTTTATATGAAATATCTTATATGAAATTATTTTTATATGAAATATCTCCTTTTCTTACTCCCAATACATTCCCTTTCACCTTATGACTCCATTTTCACAATATATATCTTCAAATTCTGTTCTCTCCTGTGCTTCCTCTGTAAAAGCTCTTTCTACCAGCTCTATTAAATGAGAAGGTTCATATGAGTATCATCAGCATCATTTTTCCATTTAGGAATTACATGCACTTCATCATCATTAAGTCCCTCATAATTTACCCTTCTCCTCCACTCCCTCTCTCTCTCTTTTTAAGGTTTTTGCAAGGCAAATGGAGTTAAGTGGCTTGCCCAAGGACATACAGCTAGGTAATGATTAATGTCTGAGGCTGGATTTGAACTCAGGTACTCCTGACTCCAGGGCTGGTTCTCTATCCACTGCACCACCTAACCGCCCCTTTCTCCACTCTCTAGGCTTCTTTTGAGTCCTGTACTTGAAGGTCAAACTTTCTGTTCAGCTTGGGTCCCTTCAATAGGAACATTTGAAATTAACCTGTTTAATTGGAAGTCCATCTTTTGCCCTGGAAGAGGATGTTCAGTTTTTCTGAGTAGTTGATTCTTGGTTCCAAGCGCTTTTGCCTTCTGGAGTATTATATTCCAAGCCCTATGAGTCCTTAATGTAGTTACAGCTATGTCCCATGTGATCCTGCCTGTAACTCTATGATATTTGAATTGTATCCTTCTGGTTGCTTGCAATATTTTCTCTTTGACTCGGGGAGTTCTGGAACTTGGCTATAATATTTCTGGAATTTTTTTGGATCTCTTTCCAGGGGAGATCAGTGGATTCTCTCAGTTTCTATTTTTCCCTCTGCTTTTAGGATCAGGACGATTTTCCTGTAGGAATTCTTTAAAAATGAGGTCAAGGCTCTTTTCCTGATCATGATTTTCATGTGTCCCAATAATTTCTTTTTAGTTTTTTTTATTTTTTTGCAAGGCAATGGGGTTAAGTGGCTTGCCCAAGGCCACACAGCTAGGTAATTATTAAGTTTCTGAGGTCAGATTTGAACTCAGGTACTCCTGATTCCAGGGCTGGTTCTCTATCCACTGCACCACATAGCCACCCCCCATAATTTTAAAATTATCTTTCCTGAATCTGTTTTCCAGATCAGTTGTTTTTTCAATGAGATATTTCACATTTTCTTCTAATTTTTCATTCTTTTGGTGTTGATCTATTGTGTCTTGGTTTCTCACAAAGTCATCAGTTCCCTTTAGCTCCATTCTACATCTGAAGGATTTGTTTTCCTCAGAGAGTTTTCTTATTTCCTTTTCCATCTGACCAATTCTGCTTTTTAAAGAATTCTTTTCCTCAATAACTTTTTGAACTGTTTTATACATTTGACTTAATATGGTTTTTAACATTTTATTTTCTTCAGCATTTTTCTTGGATCTCCTTGACCAAGCTGCTAACTTCTTTTTCATGATTTTTCCTGCATCTCTCTCATTTCTTTTCCCAATTTTCTTCTATCTCCCTTACTTGATTTTCAAAATCTTTTTTGAGCTCTGCCATAGTGTGAGCCCAGCTTCTATATTTCTTGATGTTTTTAGATGCAGAAGCTTGAACTTTCTCATCTTCAGATTGAGTATTTTGATTCTTCATGGGATCATAGAAAAAGTAATTGTCAATGGTCTGGTTCCTTCCCCCCCCCCCCCGTTTACTCATTTCCCCAGCCTGTTCCTGGTTTGGGGCTGCTAATAGAGTCCTGTTCCAGGCTGAAAGGACAGACCTTGGAACTGTCCTTCCACTCCCTTACCTTCAATGGGCTGAGCACTCAGGGAGCAGCTGCCTGGAGGCTTCTGTTGGGTGACTCTGCAGGCCTGTTTCCATTTCCTGGATCTGGGCTGCTGTGGCCATGCTGAATGCTGCAGCCACACTGTTGGTCTGGGCTTCTCAGAGTGCCGTGACTATGCTGAGGGCCTGGGCTTTGCACTCACTCTGGTAGAGGTCTCCCTGCTGATCTTCCAAGTTGTGCTTGGTACTCCCTGGGGTTCAGGTCAAGAAACTGCTTCTGCTGCTGGGAGCCACAGCTTCTGGGCACCCTGGGGCATTCCCAGGAGGCTGAAGTTCCTTCACTCTGGTGGGGTCACCTCTCTAACATTGTGGAACAGAGTTTTTCCACTATTTTACAGTTTACCTTGGGCTGGAGAATAGCCTCACTGGATCTTTCTGTGGGTTCTGTCTCTCAAAAATTTAGTTGGAGTCATAATTTTAAGATTTTTGAAATATTTTAGAGAGAGCACTTAGGAGAGGCTCTTCTCCTGCCACCATATTGGCTCTGCCCCTCTATTGATTTTTATCTTGTTAGATTCAATGCAATCTCATCTGACAGAATATATTCTTATCTAGACTCTGCCATTCATTTTATTGCATCTCTCTCTCATCATTGTGTCATCTAATATTTTGATTAGTATGGTATTTATTCCTATATCTAAGACACTGAAAAATGTTACATAGCAAAGCCAAGCTCAGACCTCTTCTTTAGAAATCTTCTACCTCTTTGACACTGAACCATCCAATCAGATATGAATTATTATTGAAATATTATCTAATACATTTTTCTCCATCTACTCCACAAGAATAGAATGAGATATTTTATTAATTTCTAAAATATATAGATGCTTTATTAATTTCTAAAATATAGAGAAAGTATATCCATAACGTTCCCATAAACTAATATAATTAGTATAACTAAAAGGGAAATCATTTTATTCTGGCATAATCTTTAAATTTTTTTTTTAGGTTTTTGTAAGGCAAATGGGGTTAAGTGGCTTGCCCAAGGCCACACAGCTAGGTTATTAAGTGTCTGAGACCAGATCTGAACTCAGGTACTCCTGACTCCAGGGCCGGTGCTTTATCCACTGAGCCACCTAGACACCCCTGGCATAATCTTTCTTGATGAAACCATGTCGATTCTTTGTAACCACTACAGCATATTTTGAATATTCTCCAACCATCGCTTTAAGGAACTGCTCTAAAATTTCCCCAGAAATGAAATTCAAGCTCCCTGACCCATTTTTTTTGCAGACTATATTCTCTTTCCTTTGTTGAAAAATCTGAGCAATTTTTGTTTTTATTGCATATTGTACTGTTTCTTCCCTTTTCCATGAACTTTCAGATCTCAGTGATGGTAGCTTAGCAATCATATCATCCAGGTCTTTTAGGTCCCAAGCATTTAGTTTATCTTGGTCAGATGACTTGATTTCATTAAGGCTGCTTAGTTTATCATTTATTATCTTGTTGAGTTCCTTTGTCCATCAGAAGATTAATTTGGCTCAGGAGAGAAAAGAAACATGCTTACACTCAGGTGGGGATGTTAGCAGGACAACTAGCAGAGCCATTTATTTATTTATTTTTGAATTATAGAGATTTTATTTATTGTGAGTTTTACAATTTTCCACCTAATCTTACTTCCCTTCTCTCACCCCTCACAGAAGGCAATTTGCCAGTCTTTACATTGCTTCCATTGTATACATTGATCCAAATTGAATGTGATGAGAGAGAAATCATATCCTTGAAGAAGAAACATAAAGTATAAGAGATAGCAAAATCAGTTTATTTTTTCTAAATTAATCTTAATAGTCCTTAGTCTTTTTTCAAATTCCACAAACTCTTTCTCTGGATACAGATGGTATTCTCCATTGCAAACAGCTACAGATTGTCCCTGATTGTTGCACTGATGGAATGAGCAAGTCCATCAAGGTTGATCATCACCCCTATGCTGCTGTTAGTGTGTATAGTGTTTTTCTGGTTCTGCTCATCTCACTCAGCTTCATTTCATGCAAATCCCTCCAGGTTTCCCTGAATTCCCTTCCCTCCTGGTTTCTAATAGAATAATAGTGTTCCATGACATACATGTACCACAGTTTGCTAAGCCATTCCCCAGTTGAAGGACGTTTACTTGATTTCCAATTCTTTGACACCACAAACAGGTGTGCTATGAATATTTTTGTGCAAATGATGTTTTTACAATTTTTCATCATCTCTTCATGGAATAGATCCTGTAGTAGTATTGCTGGATCAAAGGGTATGCACATTTTTTGTTTCCTTTTGGGTGTAGTTCCAAATTTCTCTCTAGAAATGTTGGATGAGTTCACAAGCAGAGCCATCTATTGACAGTATCAAATGGTTCTTTACACCAGAAAACCACAAAATTAGCACACAGTTTAAAACAATGATATTTCTAAAACTAGTGCAGGAAATAACCTAGCAGGATGTAACCCAGGTTAAGAAGTTTTCACTTCTTGACGGGGCTATCACACAAGTGAGGCCATGGATGACACAGTTGTGTTATCATAGCAGAGTTCTGTGGAGATCCTTCAGCTCAAGGGTCACCAAACCCTGGACCTTTTAGTTATCACTGACTTTCTAACCCAAACCAGCTTGAGTGGCTGTCAGCATTATCTCTTTACTTATGTTGTATATAAAATCACTGCTATTAATTTGTTTTCTGCCATTTCCTACATATAAGCCACTGAGGAAAAAATACAGAATCAAAATTATTGAATCACTCTTCCCCTTCTCTGTTTTTGACCCATCTCTCTTTCAAAGCAAATATCATATCCCTTTTCTGTCTCACTATTTTTATCTGTTTAAAACTATACACGTATTTTTTGTTCTGCTTTCCTCTCTCCAGACTGACTTCATTCTAAGCTTTGACATTTTTGATGTCATTTTATAGGACTTTGTTTTGTTCTTATATTAATGCTTATCAGAATAATAATCATAACAGTTGTAGCAAGCATCTCTTTAGCTCTCTAAAGGATATAGAATGGTTTACAAATATTTTATTCTCACAATAATTCTGGCAGGCAGGTATATCTATTTCTTCATCTTATTTCCATCTGCTGCATGTTTATTTTAAAAATCTAGTTCATTGGGTGAATTTCCTGTGCATTTACTTCAGACAAATTCCACATTCCTTTTTTCTTTGAGTTTTTTTTTCTGTGTGGATGTGATTTTTTTATATCTGCCCTCTTTCCTAGATTGACTTAATTGAATGCATTTTAGACCACAAAATCCAATTTATCTTTTCACAATTTTCACAGTACATTTAATTTTACCAAAATTTAGAATTCATATAAAACTAGATCCAGATTGCCTCTCCTACTTTATTACATATTCTAGAATTAATTGACTACTTCTTGCCAAGATTTCCATCATTCCCTCTCTCCCTCACCTCCCACACATGCTGCCTTCCCTAAGCAACCTATTCTTGTTTACTAGTTCAAATAGGGTCTAGAATAGAACAAACCCATGTTGTTACAACTACTTTTAGAAGCAAAAAATTATTAAGCCAAGTAACAAAGTTCATATTTTGCTTTAGATAAACAGGTAAATAGGAGCTGAAAATGAGAAATTATATATTTTATATATATATATATATATATATTATATATATATATAAATATATATATATATATATATATATATATAGAGAGAGAGAGAGAGAGAGACAGAGAGAGAGAGAAAAAAGAAAATCACAGAAAATTGTAGTCTCCCATTACTATAATCTCATTCCTCTGAGACTTTTTTCTTTCCATCTGGTATTTCAGAAATGTACTCAAATAAATAATATTTCTCTTTCTACCTTCTTTGATCTTCATCCCAATGCTCTTTCTCATGATTCACCCTTTGTTTCTTAGGTTTCCTTAGATAGCAATAAATCTTAAAATTCAATCCTATCCCTACTCTTTCTTTTACCTATACTTTTTCTTTTGAATGGCAAAATTTAATCATACTTATTATTCCATCAAAACTCAGTGATAACTATGTCATGAAATTTGCTCCTATGAATTAGAATTTCTAGTTTCTTATGTTGCTTTGCAAACTTTGAGAATTTGTTTATAGACTTTTGAAGCTTAGAGTTTTCCTATTGGTTCTTATATTTTTTGTTTTCTCTGAGTTTCCAGTGTTTCTGTAGTTATCATTATCCTTCTTCTTGGCTTCTCTTTATGGGAAGTAATTTAGCTGATAGAGGCAATCTTTTCCCATCTCCATCCTTTTAGTCTCTTAGAAAAGGACACAATTTCTTTCATGATGAAGTCTACAAGTTGGTTCGGTGATAAGAAGCATATGGGGAATAATAATATGCAAAGTTATATAAATGCATTAGGAAGATCAGAAGAGGCTTGCTGGAGACTGAGATTTTTAAAGAAACTATGCTAATAAAGTAAGAGAAGAGGAGAAGGCAGGTCATTCAAGGTGCAGAGAATAGTGTGAACAAAAATCCAAAAGATAGATCGCATTATATATGTTGTTAGTAATCCAGTTTGACTAGAGCATGGAGCCCATAAAGGGAAAAAATAGGAAATAAGTAATGGTAAAGGGGTGCCAGAATCTAGAATTGAATTCCACACAGAAGAGTTTGAATTATATTTTGTAACTAATAGCAAAAAGACTAAAGATTTTGGAACACAAGTGTTTCATGACTAAATATATTCATAAAGAAGACTGAAAGACATGTTAATCATTCAGCAAGAATTTCTTAGGAAACCATTGTGTACCAGTCACTGTTAGAGGCAAAGACTTAACACAGAAATAAAGGAATTCATGGAGGGTTCCAGGAAAAGATTATGATAGAAAGTGTGATTTTAGTGCCTCTAGAAGTTAGATTGTAGGCAAAAATTAGGAGGAAGATTTTTCTTCCCATTTCTATTTCTCCCCACACATTCATTATAGTGAAATAAGATATGTTCTCACTAAAAAAATCCTATTTGAACTTTAAATATTGATCAGTGATTTATGATATTTATCATGATTATTAATTTTAGAAGCTAAGATAGAATGCATGATTTATGTAGTCAGTAAAATCTAAGGAAATTGGGTCAGTTATGTCATACACTGGGTAAAGCACAGCCCTGGAGGGCTTGAGTTCAAATTTGTTCTCAGATACTTATAAGCTGTTTGTTTCTAGGCAAATCACTTAATCTCAGTTTTCTCCAAAATATTCTAAGGGAACTAATTTTCATGTTTTCTCCTTTCTCTGAACTCTTGTTATCTGAACCTGTCTCAGTATCTGGAACATTCTGTCTTGAATTGCCAATTTTTAAAAGTGTTCTTGTCTTTTCTCCTCAAATAGATTATAAGTTTCTTTTTAAAAAATATTGATTTTTATAATTCATGAAAAATACTTTTCTATATTCATCCATTTACAAACTTTTGAGTCTGCTTTTTTTCTACCACTCTTCTCGTCCCATGGCAGCAAATAATCTTATATATGTTTTTCATATACAATCCTGTTTAATTTATTTCAATATTGTGTTATGAAAGAAGAATTAAAACTAAGGGGAAAAACCAATGACAAAGAAAAAAAATAAAAAAGTAAACTTAGTATGATTTACACTGTATTCAAACTCCATGGTTTATTTTCTCTGGATGTAGATGGCATTTTTCATAAAATTCTTTCAGTATTGACCTTGATCAATGGACAGTTAAGGCTAGCTATGTCCATCATAGATGATCATCTCATGATGCTACTGCTATTGTGTATAATGTATTCCTAATTCTGCTCATTTCACTCAGCATAAGTTCATACAAATCTTTACAGGTTTTTCTAAAGTCCAGCTCATGACCTCTGGTAGAACAGTATTACTGCATTATATTCATATACCATAACTTGTTCAACCATTCCCCGAACTGATGGGCATCTTCTCAACTTTCAATTCTTTACCCCTACATAAAGAGCTACTATAAATAATTTTTGTGCATGTGAGACTTTCCCCATTTTTTGGTGATCTCTTGGGATATAGACCTAGTAGAAGTACAGATGGATCAAAGGGTATACAAACTTTCTTTGTCTTTTGGTGCATATTCCAAATAGTTCACCAGAATAGTTAGCTCACAACTCCACCTATATTGGATTTCTACGCCATTTTCCCTATATTATCTCTAATAATGATAATTTTCCTTTTTTTTGATTTTCAAATATTTTATTGTCTTTTCATTATTATTTTCTTTTTTCAAAAGTTAATCTATTGTATTTTTTTAAACATCCATTCCCATATGCACATATATGTGTATATATATATATATATATATATATATATATATATATATATATATATATATATATAGTTCCAAAATTTCATTCCACCCCTCCTTCCCCTCCCCTCAGGGTTAACAGTCAGGTTAACATTATACATACATATTTTTGATAAACAAGTTTACAAATTACTGATATTCAGTATGAGGAATTAGGAGTATGGGAAAGAAATACATAAGAGGTTCTTTTTATAAAGTGTTCATCAGATTCTGAAAGTTTTTTTGTTTTTGTTTTCTTTTTCCTCCTCTAGTTGGAGATAATATTGTCCAAATTGGTCTAATATGGTTGTCCTAGATCTCTGAACTACTGAGAGGATCTGCTTCCATCAGGGTTGATCCTCACACTATATTATTGTTAATGTGTACATTTTTCTCTTGGTTGTGCTCCCTTTGCTCAGCATAAGATTCTGGAACTCATTCCATACTTTCCTAGAGTTTGACCATTTATGGGTTCTTATAGAACAATAATATTTCATAGTATTCATATACCATAATTTGTTTAACCATTCCCTAATTGATTGGTATCCCCTCATTTTTCAATTATTTGCCACTACAAAAAGAGCTGCAATGAATATTTTGGAACATGAGGGACTTTTCCCATTTTTTATGATTTCATCTGAATATAGGCCTAGAATTTGAATTAATTGGTCAAAGGGAATAAACATTTTTATTGCTCTTTGGGTGTAGTTCTATATTGCTCTCCTGAATTGCCAGGGGCCAAGAAGCCCCATAAGATAAAAAGAGCAAACAAAATTCCAGACATACCAGGAGCCAAGAAGCCCCATGGCAGATAAGATAAAATGAGCAAACAAAATTCCAGGCATACCAAGGGCCAAGATAAAGGAAAGAGGCCTCACCATCCCTTATCAAGAACAAACTGACCACAGACTATCCCTTCTCTCAGGCCAAGGCATACCAACTCCACCCCTAAGCTAATCTCCTTGTTCCTTCTCTACAAAATATAAGCATGTACCTTTTTCAAATAAACTCAGACCTTATCCACCATCCTTGGGTCTCACTCTCCTTATTCTCACCCATTCCTTTTCAGGCTGGGTCCTCCTCGACACCCCACTTTGCTGTCCCGCGGGTCAAGGCACGTGGCGCCCAACGTGCGGCTCGAGGCACGGACTCTCGCCAGGCAGACCCCGTAAAGAAGAATCGTCGCGACCCCCTCTGATGGCTCCAGAGAGCCCCACGAACAGGTAAGTGACGTCTGCCTCATTCTTTTCTCATGGGTTCCAAGCTGTCTAAAGAACAGGTATTTATACGGGACCTCAAACTGGCATTTAAAGACAGGGGAGTTAAAGTAAAGAAAAAGGATCTTGTTAGATTCTTCCTTTTTATAGATGAAGTATGCCCATGGTTTCTGGTAACAGGACCTGAGATCCACCCAGGCAAATGGCAGAAAGTAGGAAGAGATCTTAATCAGAAATTGAAAATAGAAGGACCCTATGCCGTCCCTGTTTCAGCCCTTTCTTACTGGGGTCTTATAAGAGACATAGTGGAAAGCGCCACCAGGGACCCCACAAAACAACAGCTTCTTTCAGTTGCGGAGTCCTGCCTTCGCCCTCTTTCGCGTACAGCCTCTATAAAGTCTTTGAAAGAAGAGGAAGCGAAACCCCCTAAAACTCCAGCTAGATCTCCCTCAGCAGCTATTGAAATCCCCCCAAGCAAATCCCTCTATCCTCCTCTCCCTTCTGAGATAACACCAGCAGAGGAGCCCATAACCTGCCCAGTGTTTACAAGAAATAAGAATCTCTGGTCCAGTCCAGAAACGGACCCAGATTCAGAGCCTCCAGACCCAGGCGATGAGGCAGAACTTGAGGAAGAGGCCACTAGATATAATAACCCAGACTGGCCCCTAGCCTCCGCTCCCCCTCCATACCTAACCGCCCCTGCCTTCCCTCCCCTGGGGCCTAACATGACCACACTCAATAAGGCAGGAGCTGCCATGAATTATAAAAAACAGATGGCATTCCCTGTCATGACAAGATCCCGCCAAGATGATAGTGATCCCGATGCAGGAGAGGCTGAGCCCCCCGAGTCTTTCCATAGCGAAGGAGAAGAGGAAGAGAATAGGAACAGGGAAGATGAAAGGGAAGTGGCAGATAGTCTAGGGGAACAAAAATCACTAAATTATAGAAAAATCCACTTCAAAAGTTTGAAAGACTTACATACAGCTGTTAAGACCTATGGGCCTAATGCCCCCTTTACTCTCTCCGCACTAGAAGCCATCTCCCGTGGGGGATATCTTTTTTTCCCTCCGAGTGGCTCAGGGTCGTCCAGGCAGTGCTTACATGAGGACAGTTCCTCACCCGGAAGGCTGATTTTTTTGATCGTTGTCAAACCATTGCTTCAACTACCTATAAAACTTCTAAGGGAGCTTATGAAAAACCCTCAAGGACAGGGCATTGTAGAAAGAGCCCACCAAACGCTCAAAAACATGATTACTAAATTACAGAAAGGGTCAGAGACACTCTACCCCAAGATTAACAATGCTAAAACTATTCTTAACCATGCCCTCTTTGTCCTCAATTTCCTCTCCCTTGATGCTAACGCCAAATCTGCAGCAGATCGCCTTTGGCATCCCACTACTGAACACAATTATGCACAGGCTATGTGGAGAGATCCCATCTCCAACAAATGGCAAGGACCTGACCCAGTCCTTATCTGGGGTAAAGGACATGCCTGTATTTATGATTCATCAGCTCAAAATGCTAGATGGCTACCTGAGCGTCTAGTAAAATTACATAATCCACCCAGGGAACCCCCTGAGGAATCTCCTTCTGTGCTCTCTTGTAGATAAAAGATCCAGCATGAAGGCACTCGTCCTGTGCCTGCTCCTTCCGCTGTCCTGCTCATACCAACTACTTAACTACACTTGGTCAGTCGAAGACACTCAAGGATTCTGCATCTGGAGTACCTCGAAAGTTGACTCCACGACACCCTGGCTTCCCCTGTACCCAGATCTTTGTCGATTATCTGAATGGAACAGTGGATGGGACACAGTATGGGGGTCCGATGATCACATGACAGGCTGTGGCTCTCAAGATAGAAAAGAGAGGCTTGGGACCCTCTCCTTTTATGTTTGCCCGGGATACCGTTGCTCATCAGCCCCACAATGCGGTAGAACGGGGGACTTCTATTGCAAAAATGGGATTGTGAGACGACAGGAACTGGGTACTGGATCACCTCATTAATGCCTCTGTACAAGCTTTGACCCAGATACAGAATTCTTCATTGGAAGAATGCTGGATCTGCTACTCCTCTTCCCCTCCCTTCTATGAAGGTATTGCTCAATTCGGGAACATCACACACTCCAACAGAACAGATGATCTCAGATGGGGCACTGGGGAATCCCAAGGCCTCACTCCTGCAAAAATCTCCGGTCAGGGAAATTGTCTCCTTGGCCGGCAAATGATCCCCCCTCTTCAGCTAGACACAGTATGTAACCAAAGTACCCTTATTAATGCTTCCTATAGATATGCTGTAGCCCCTCCTAATACCTATCTTGTCTGCTCATCAGGACTAACCACCTTTGTGGACACCAAACAATTCCTTGAGAAAAAGGACTATTGTGTCCTTGTCTCCCTTTTTCCTCACCTAACTGTCCACTACCCGGAGGAATTCCTCCAATTTTGGGAACATGGAAGGGGTACCCTTATCAGAGACAAAAGAGAACCCCTGACAGCAGTTACACTCGCGGTCCTGATTGGACTTGGGTTTGTTGGCTCTGGTACAGGTATTGCCTCCTTAGTCTTCTCCAATGCACAGTACACCCAGCTTAGCTCCGCTATTGATAAGGATCTCTCAGAACTTCAAGCAGGGTTAGAACACCTAAAAGATTCTGTTGCCTCTCTAGCTGAAGTAGCATTACAAAATAGATGCAGTCTTGATTTGTTATTTTTACAACAGGGGGGACTCTGCGCGGCACTAAAGGAAGAATGCTATTTTTTTAAGGATAAACTTGGCCTGGTAGAAGACAGTCTGCAAAGGGTTAAGGATAGCCTGGAAAAAAGAAAAAGGGAGAGAGAGAAAGGTGAGGCATGGTATAAAAATTGGTTTTCCACATCCCCCTGGCTCTCTACTCTGCTCCCAAGCCTTCTAGGCCCGTTAATTGGCTTCCTAATTCTAATTTCTTTTGGACCATGGGCCTTCAGGAGACTGACCAACTTTATCAAATCCCAAATTGACTCAGCCCTTGGAAAACCAGTTTCGGTCTTATACCACCAATTGAAAAGCCAAGGGTCCTGTGAGGACCTCCAAATGGAACCCTTGAGGTTCGCTGCTCTTACACCTCGCCCACCTTGGTATGTGCGCATCTGCTCAAGGAAAGGCACCCCCTAAGGGCTGCAGTGATACCCAATGACGGGATTTAGTGCGACTCCATGACTTGGGAACGTCAGATCCTACAGGAGATAACAAGGACCTCGCTAAGGTCCCCTCCTGGTCACGGATACCAAGCATGAAAAACAAGTTGCACAGCCTAAGACAGGGATCCTGCCTATAAATTTAAAATAAAAAAGGGGGACTGAATGGCTGGATGCATTTACAACTCCACCAGCAATGCATCAATGTCCCAATTCTCTCATAATCTCTCCAACATTGAACATTTTCTCTTTTTCTCATCTTAACCAATCTGATAGTTATGAAGTGATACTTCATAGTTGTTTTAATATGCAGTTCTAATCAATAATGATTTGGAGCATTTTTTCATATTATTATATATAACTACAATTTCTTCATTTGAAAATTGTCTTTTCATATCCATTTAGCATTTTTTTCAATTGGAATGACCTATAACCTTATAAATTTGATATAATTCTCTATATAATTTAGAAATGAGACCTTGATCAGAAGTTCTATTTGTGAAGATTGTTGTTTCCCAGCTTTCTGCTTTCCTTTTAATTTCAGCAGCATTGATTTTATTAGTGCAAAACTTGTGAATTTAATATAGTCAAAATCATTCATTTTGATCCAGTTTATAATGGATTCAAATTAGTGTTTGGTCATAAATTTTTCCCCTTTCCATTGATTTGATAGAAAGAGAATTTCTTGGTTTGATAATTTATCTATGGCATCTCCTTATACCCATTTTGACCTTATTTTGGCATAGGGTATAAGATGTGGGTCTGTATCTAGTTTTTGCCACACTATTTTCCAGTTTTCCAACAATTTTTATCAAGTAGTGAGTCCTTATCCAGAAGTTGATGCTTTGGGTTTGTCAAAGAATAGATTGCTGTAGTCATTTACTTTAATTTCTTTTAAACCTATCATAATCCACTGATCCATTACCCTATTTCTTAACTAGTATCAGGCAGCTTTGAAGGTTGCCAATTTATTTTTTTTTAGATCTGGTGGAGCAACTTCCTTTACATTTTTTCATCAGTTCCCTTGCTATTCTTGACTTTTTGTTGCTCCAGATGAATTTTGTTACTATTTTTTCTAGCTCTTAAATTAGTTATTTGGTAGTTTGATTGATATGACACTGAATAAATAATTTAATTTGGGTTGAATTTTTATTATATTTTATATATTTTATATTATATATTATTATATTTATTATTTATTATTATTTATTATATATTATATTATATTATTATTTATTATTATATTTATTATTATATTATATATTATATTATTATATTTATTATATTTGCTCTAACTATGAGCAATTGACATTTTCCCAATTATTTAGATTTGAATTTATTTGGGTGAGAAGTACTCTTTCTCTTGAACTTTGTTCTTTATATATAGAAATACTGATGATCTTTGTGGGTTTATTTTATATTGGGCTACTTTGGTGAATTTGGTGGCAGCTTCAAATTTTTTAGATGATTTTCTCTATTTTATTCATATGGGCATTTAGAAATATAAAGTTTACCTTCAAAACTGCCTTGGCTGCATCGCATAAAGTTTGGTATGATGTACCATTGTTATCATTTTCTTGGATATAATTACTGAATATTTATAATAATTTCTGTTTGGTCCATCTATTATTTAAGATTAAGTTATTAAGTTTCCAATTAGTTTTTGATTTATTTTTCCATGACCCTTTATTAAATGTAGTTTTTATTGCATCATGGTCTGAGAAATGTGTATTTATTATTTCTGCCTTTCTGCATTTGATTCTAAGGGTTTTGTGCTCTAGTTCACAGTCAGTTTTCATATAGGTAGCATGTACTGCTGAGAAAAAAGTATATTCTTTTCTAGCCCCATTCAGTTTTCTATAGAAGTCTATTATAAGTTTTCTAAGATTTCATTCATCTTCTTAACTTCCTTTTGTTTATTTTTTGGTTAGGTTTATTGAATTCTGAGTGAAGCAAGTTGAGGACCCCTATTATTAAAGTTTTGCTGTCTATGTATCCTTGTAATTCACTCTGTTTTTCCTCTAGGAATCTGCATGCAATATCACTAGGTGTATACATGTTTAATAATGATATAGCTACATTATCAATTGTGCTTTTTAAGAAGATGTAGTTTCCTTCAATATCTGGTTTAATGAGATCAAATTTTGCTACCCCTGATTTTTTTACGTCAACTGATGCTTAATATATTTTACTCCCACCTTTTACCTTTACCCTGTGTGTATCTCTTTGCTTCAAATACGTTTCTTTAAACAACATATTGTAGGATTCTGATTTTTAATCTGTTTTTCTATCTGCTTCCATTTTATAGGAGAATTCATCCCATTTGCAATTACAGTTAATATTAATAATTCTGTATTTCCCTCTGCTATCTTTCATCAGTCTCAGCAAAATTTTACTCTCTTTTCCCTTTAACTTTTCTTTTAAAATTACCTTTCAGTTTATTTTCACATACCTTTGCCTTCCCTTTTATCAATCCATTCTTCCCTTATCTTTCCCTTTTCTCTGCCTCCCCTTTCCTGTACACTAGGATAGATTTTTAAACCCAAGTGAGAATGTATCTTATTCTCTCTCTGAGCCTAATCTTGAATAGAATTTACTCAGTGTTCACACTCTCCCTTCTTTCCCTCTAAATTTATAAATCTTTAATGATTAATAGTGCCTCTTCACCAGGTGTTCTTTATCTCTCAAGTACTACTAATCAGGTATCAGAAATCATAGTTTGATTATTTGATTGCTTGATAAACTCATATTGTTGTCAAAGTATCATCACAGATTACTTGCTTGCTTGCTTGATGAGCAGTATTGTCTCAAATTACATCAAATTATAATTATAATTTTTTACTTTACCCCCATCCAAGTACCCTCCTAGGACACACAATCCTCCTCATGAGCTCTTCAATGAGCTTCTGTATTTGAGTCCAGTTTGTAGACTTCTGAGACTTTCCCTGTGAGTGATTTTTCACTGATTTCTTCTTCAGGCATTGAATTGTTAATATCTTTGTCTGTAAAGTAGTTTTCTTTTAGGTTTTTTTTGCTCATCTTGGTTGTTTTAGCTTTGCTTCTGGGGTGTATGGAGTATAGATCCAAACTTTTTTTTTTTGCTGGAACTGGGATCTGATCCCTAGCTTGTCACTGAACAAGATGTTATCTAGGCAATCCATGCCTTCTCTTTGCAGAGTTTCCTCCTTTATGTCCAGGTTCTGCCTTAGCACAGTTTGTTCCCAAACCAGTATTGTCTTTTGCCCTGATGTACCCAGGGTTCAGACTTTCTTTGGGGTTGGAATCACATCTGCTGGCTTGCTATCTAGTTGATGGGACCTCTGTTATTGTCAGGCTTTTGGATTTGGACATGGATTGCACTGTGGCTAAAAGTTTCCAGCTGGCTTTCCAGCTCTCTTGCCTCCCAAGCTTTACTTCCCCTTTTCCCCTAAAGAGACAGACCTTCACTGAAGATCCTCCATGATGTCTACCACTGAAAACTTCTTTGAAACCTCTTTTTTCTTGGTGGGATCTGTAGTTTGAATGTCAGAATAGAGGCTTCATTAAGTATGGAAAAGCTCTGGAGACATGTTAACTTCATGCTGCCAGTTTGACTCTGTCCCCTAATTTTTCTTTTTTCTGTCTTTTAGTCATTCTTTTTTTTTAGGATTTTTGCAAGGCAAATGGGGTTGAGTGGCTTGCCCAAGGTCACACAACTAGGTAATTATTAAGTGTATGAGGCCGGATTTGAACTCAGGTACTCCTGACTTCAGGGCCAGTGCTCTATGCACTGCACCACCTAGCTGCCCCCCACTATGCCACCTAGCCTTTAGTCATTCTGATAGGTACTTGATGTTACTTCAAAGTTTTTTAAATTTGCATTTCTCTAATCAATAATGATTTATAACATTTTAATATGACTAGACATAGCTTTAATTTCTCATCTGAAAACTGTTCATATTCTTGGAACTTTTATCAATCAAAAGACTTGTATTTTTATAAATTTGACTCAATTCTCTGTTTTTTTAAATGAGTGTTTTTTATCAGAAACCATAGGTGTGAAAATTATTTTTCCAACTTTCTGCATTCTTTCTAATATTAAGTTGCATTGGACTGATTTCTGCAAAACCTTTTTAATTTTTTTCTTTTTTTCTTATTTATTTATTCTTATTTTGTACAAATGATTTTTTATATATTACTAAAATATTCTTGTTTAAGAGTAAGCATAACACCCCCCCAATATAGACCTGCATGAGTGATAAAATAAAGGAAAGAGAATAATAATAATAATAATAATGATAATGATAATGATAATGATAATAAGTGAATCCAGGTAGCACAGTGGATGGAGTACTGTCCCTGGAGCTGGGAGCACCTGAGCCCAAATCTGGCCCCAGACAACCAACAATAACCCAGCTGTGTGACCCTGGGTAAGCCACCCCCATCCCCATTGCACTGCAAAAACCAAAAAAAGGACCCATAATAATAATAATAATAATAATAATAATAATAATAATAATAATAATAATAATGGCAGCCAGATGGCTCAGTGGACAGAGTACTGGCCCTGGAGACAGGAATACCCGGGTCCAATTCTGGCCTCAGACATTCAACAATTACCCAGTTGTGCAGCCCCAGGCAAGCCACCCATCCCCACTTGGCCTTCAAACCACAATAATAATAATAATAATAATAATAATAATAATAATAATAATAATAAATGTGCTTCAGTCTATGTTCCAACACCTCCATCTCTGTCACAGGTGGATCACATTCTTTATGATAAGTCCATCACAAAAGCTACTTCCATATTTTTCCACCATTGCCATTGCTGATCGCAACTCCCTCCATTTGTAATTCCACACTTCTGTATAATATATTTTCTTTCACCTTTCACTCTGTCCCTCTTCTTAAATGTGCTGTAGGGTAGCTGAGTGGTGCAGCAGAAAGATCCCCAGCCCTTGGGCCAAGAGGCCTTGAACCCACAAACCACCACTTAGGCACAATATCCACCCAGCCCTATGGTCCCGGACAGGCCATCCAATCCCAGCCTCTTGCAAGAAGTACAAAAGAAAATGTGTTATATCTGACTACTCTTGCCCCACAGTCCAACCTCTCCTCCATCACTCATATCCCCGCCCCTTACCCTGTCCTGTCCTCCTTCTCTCCTTCTTACTCTAGATGTCTATACCCCATTGAGTATATATATATATATATATATATATATATATATATATATATACATGCTATTTCCTCTCCTAGTCACCTCTGATGAGAGAAAAGTTTCCTTCATTCCCCCTTGCCTTCCCGCCTTCCATATCATTGCAATAGCTCATTGTAATAAAAAATCTTATTATATAAAATATCTTAGCCTATTCCACCTCTCCTATTTCTTTCTCCCATTACATTGCCCTTTTAGCCATTGACTCCATTTTTACACTTTATTATATCTTCAAATTCAGGTCTCTTCTGTGTTTCATCTATACAACCTCCTTCTACCTGCTCTATTAAATAAGAAGGTTCATACGAGTATTATCAGTATCATTTTTCTATGCAGGAATACATGTAATTCGTCATCATTAAGTCCCTCATATTTTCCCCTTCTCGTCTACTCTCTATATTTCACCTGAGTCCTGTATTTGAAGATCAAACTCTCTCTTCAGCTTCGGCCATTCCAACAGGAACATTTGAAGTTCTCCTGAAAACCTCTTTAATTTAATGTAGTCAATATTATCCATTTTGTGATTTATACTTTTCTCATCTTTTCTTTGTACACAACTTTCTCCCTTTTCCATAGATCTGGCAAGTAAATGGTTCTTCTTCTTCTTCTTCTTCTTCTTCTTTTCTTTTTTCCTTTTTTTAATTCATTTTTTTTATTCTCATTTTGTACAAATGTTTTTCTTTACATTAATAAAATATACTTGTTTACAAGTAAACAAAATACCCCTCCCCCCATGAATATAGATAGACTTGCTTGGGCAAAAAAAGTAAAGGGGGGAGAAAAAAATTAAAATTAAAAAACATAATAGTAATAATTGTAGGTTTGGCCAGGTGGTGCAATGGACGAAGCACCAGCCCTGGAGCCATGAGCACCAGAGTCCATATCCAGCCTCGTAAACCCAATAATCATCCAGCCATGTGAAATGCAAGCCACCTGATCCCCACTGCCCTGCAAAAACCAAAAAGAAGAAAAAAAAGACCCAAAATAAAATAAAATAGTAATAATAGTAGGGGTGGCTGGGTGGCAGACAGAGCACTGGCCCTTGAGCCAGGAGCACCTGGGTCTGAATCCGGCCCCAGACACCCAATGATCACCCTGCTATGTGGCCCCAGGCAGGCCACCCAGCCCCACTTGCCCTGCACCCTCCCCCAAATAATAATAACAAAAAATGTGTATCAGTCTTTGTTCCAACACCATCAACTCTGTCATGAGTGGATCACATTCTTTACGATAAGTCCATCACAAAAGTTACTTCCATATTTTTCCAACGTTGCCATTGCTGATCGCAACTCCTTCCTTTCTTATTTCTCCACTACCATGTACTCTATTTTCTCTCTCCTTTCACTCTGACTCTGCTGTAGGGTTGCTGAGTGGCACAACAAACAGATCCCTGGTCGTGGGGCAAAGAAGCCCTGAGCCCCCATACCACCCCTTAGGCATAGATTCTGCCTGGCCCTATGGTCCTGGGCAGGCCATCCAATCCCAGCCCCTTGCAAGAAGTAAAAAAAGAAAATCTGTTATATCTGACCACTCTCCCCTCCATGGTCCATCCTCTCCTCCTTTATTCACATCCCCTCGCCTTCCCCCTGCTCCCCCCCCCTTCTTACTCCAGTTGTCTATACCCCATTGAGTATATATGCTGTTTCCTCTCCTAGCCATCTCTGATGAGAGCAAAGGTTCCCTCATTCCCCCTTGCCTCCCCCCTTCCATATCATTGCAATAGCTCATTGTAATAAAAAAAATCTTATTATGTGAAATAGCTTGGACTATTCCCCCTCTCCTTTTTCTTTCTCCCATTCCATTTCCCTTTTTTTCTTATTGACTCCATTTTTACACCATATTTTATCTTCGAATTCAGCTTTCTCCTGTGCTTTAACTATAAAAGCTCCCTCTACCTGCTCTATTAACTGAGATGGTTTATATGAATATTATCAGTATCATTTTTCTATACATGCAGTTCATCCTCATTAAGTCCCTCATATTTCCCCCCTCTCCTCCAATCTCTGTGCTTCACCTGAGTCCTGTATCTGAAGATCAAACTTTCTGTTCAGCTCTGGCCATTCCAAAAGGAACCTTTGAAATTCCCCTGGTTCATTGGAAGTCCATCTTTTTTCCCTGGAAGAGGACATTCAGCCTTGCTGGGTAGTACATTCTTGGCTGCATTCTAAGCTCTTTTGTCTTCCAGTATATTGTATTCCAAGCCCTATGAGCTTCCAATGTAGATGCTGCTAAGTCCTGAGTGATCCTGACTGCAGCTCCATGATATGTGAACTGTGTCTTTCTGGCTGCTTGTAATATTTTTCTCTTTGACTTGGGAGTTCTGGAACTTGGCTATAATATTCCTAGGGGTTGGTTTTTTGGGATCTCTTTCTCGGGGGGATCGGTGGATTCTCTCCCTTTCTATTTTGCCCTCTGCTTCTAGAATATCAGGGCAATTTTCCTGTAGTAATTCTTTGAAAATGATGTCAAGGCTCTTTTCCTGATCATGACTTTCAGGTATTCAAATAATTTTCAAATTATCTTTCCTAAGTCTGTTTTCCATATCAGTTGTTTTTTCAATGAGATATTTCACATTTTCTTCTAATTTTTCATTTTTTTGGTTTTGAAGTATTGATTCCTGATTTCTGGTAAATTCATCAATCTCCCTGAATTCTATTCTTTGTCTGAAGGATTTATTCTCCTCAGAGAGTTTTCTTATCTCTTTTTCCATCTGGCCAGTTTTGCTTTTTAAAGCATTCTTCTCCTCAATAACTTTTTGAACTGTTTTATCCATTTGGCCTAAGTTGGTTTTTAGCATGCTATTTTCTTCAGCATTTTTTTGGATTTCCTTGACTAAGCTGCTGACTTTATTTTTGTTTTTCCTGCATCTCTCTCCTTTCTTTTCCTAGTTTTTCTTCCAACTCCCTCATTTGATTTTCAAAGTCTTTTTTGAGCTCTATCATAGCCTGAGCCCAATTTCTGTTTTTCTTGGAGTCTTTAGATGCAGGAGCTTGTGCTTCCTCATCTTCAGACTGAGTATTTTGATCCTTCTTGGGCTCATTTGCAAAATATTTCTCAATCGTCTTCCTCTTTTTTCTTTGTTCATTTTCCCAGCCTAAGCCTGTTTATTGGGGGTGCTTCCTGAGCTTTTGGGACACTCCCACAAGGGTCTCAGTGTGTGAGGTTCTGTCCTCCCTCCTGGTCTGTGAATGACCAGAAGTGCCCCCCTCTGCCATGGGGCTGAGGTGGGGGGGCCCTGCTGTTCTATGGGGAGGCCTAGACTGCGATCAGGATCTGAATGTGGTCAGAGCTCCAGAGTCCTGTTCCAGAGGCAGAGGACAGAGCTCAGCAGTCTCTCTTCACTCCCCTCCCTCAGCTCAATGGACTCATGCCCTGGGGGATCCTGCTTACCAGCTCCACCTGTTTCTGTTTCCAAGTCTAGGCTGCTGAAAGACCAGGCTGCTGGCTGTGTGCCCTGAGGGCTGGGCTCCACGTGCTCACTCTGGCAGCGGTCCCTGCTGTTCCCCCACTTTGTGCTGGTGTTCCCCAGGGTGCAGCTCAGGAGACTCCCCCGTTGCTGTGAGCTGAGGCTCCCAACACCCTGGGGCTGCCTCCGGGAGGCTGAAGTTCTTTGGCTCTGGAGGGCCACCCCTCTGGCAGGCTGCCCCTCCGGCCCAAGGAGCAGAGCCTTTCTGCTCTTTTCCAGTTTACCTTGAGTAGGAGAACTACCTCACTGGGTCCCTTTGTGGGTTCTGTCTCTTGAAAGTTTAGTTAGAGTCCTTAGTTTATGAGTTTTTATCAGAGAGCTCCTAAGACTCGATCCCTTCATGTCACCATCTTCCATCCTTTTCTCTTTTTTCCTTTTTTAAAAGATTTTATTTATTGTCAGTTTTACAATTTTCTCCCTAATCTTGCTTCCTTCCCCCCACCCCCCACAGAAGGCAATTTACCAGTTTTTACATTTTTCCATTTGTACATTGATCCAAATTGAATATGATGAGAGAGAAATCATCCCTCCATGCTATCTTCCCTCTCAGTATATTTTCCCCCTTTTCACATTATCTATATTCCCTAGTGTTTTGTTTGTGAATATTGCCACCTTCAGTGTGTTTGCCATCCTATATCCACTCTTCTCCTTTTTTCCCATTCCCCTTTTTCCTTTTTATCCTTCCCTTTCTTCTATTACTTCCCCCTTTTCTCCCTCTCATTGTCTCTGTCCCCCTTTCCCTTTTCCCCTTTTAATATTTGAAGGGTAAAATGTTTCCTAAGGTATGCACGCACGTACGTGCGTGTGCGTGTGCATGTGTGTGTGTGCGTGTGTATGTGTGTGTGTGTGTGTGTGTGTGTGTGTGTGTGTGTGTGTAAGTTAACTTTAAGCCAAGTCTGATGAAAGAAAGATTCAGGTATTTCTCATCTCCTCCCTTATTCCCCTATATATTACAATAGGTCTTTTGTACCCCTTTATGTAATGAGACTTACCTAATTCAGTCCCCTCCCATCCTCCCATCTCCTTCCTATTCACCATTTTAAGGAGGAAGTGTTTTAAAACATTCCATTTGAGTCACAGAACATCATTAATATCCATCACTTCTGGCTAAGTATATTCTCTCTAATAGAGTTACAATTCACAAGAGTTATTAGAGTCTTTATCCCAAATAGGGATATAACCAGTTTCTTCCCATTGGATAATAGTCTCATGGATAAATCATGAGTGTCCATCACTTCTGGCTAAGTATATTCTCTCTGATAGAGTTACAGTTCTCAAGAGTTATGATAATCTTTTTCCCATGCTGGGATATAGGCAGTTTCATCTTATTGGATAGCAGTTTTTTCCCCTTCTTTACCCTCTCCCCCCTTTGGTTAACCTTTTCATGTGTCTTTTGAGCCTCCTGTTTGATATTCAAATTTTTTATTTAGCTTGGTCTTTTCATTAGGAATTGTTGGAAGTCTCCCATTTCATTGTGTCCATCTTGTTCCCTGGAAGAGGTCAGTTTTTCCAGATAGTGGATTCTTGGCTGCATTCCAAGTTCCTTTGCTCTTTGGAGCCCTTCGATGCTTTAATGTTGATGGAGCCAGGTCCTGTGTAGCCCTTACTGTGGCTCCTTGGTACTTAAACTGTTTCTTTCTGGCTGCTTGCAGGATTTTCTCTTTTATCTTATAGTTCTGGAATTTGGCCACAACATTCCTGGTTGTTTTCATTTTGCGATCTCTTTCTGGAAGGGATTGAGATATTCTTTCAATAACTATTTTTTCCTCTGGGTCCATGATATCAGGGCAATTCTCCATCACTAAATCCTGTAATATTAAGTCCAAGATTTTTTCACTTCAATGTTTTCAAGAAGGCCTATAGTTCTCAGGTTGTCTCTCTTTGATCTATTCTTGAAGTCAGTGGTTTTGCTGATGAGGTATTTTACATTTTCTTCTAATTTTTTGATATTTTGATTTTGTTTAACACAATCTTGTTGTCTCATGAAATCATTAGTTTCCACAGACTCCATTCTTTTTTTAAAGAGAAGAATTTTCTTCATTTACCTTTTGCAACCCCTTTCCCAATTGGTCAATTCTATTTTTCTGAGTTTTCCATTTGATCAATTGAGGTTTTGTGAGAATTGTTTTCTTGTTGCAGGGTGTTAATTTTCTCTCCCAAATTTTCCAATTGATTTTTAAACTTCCTTATTTCTTTAAGGAAGTCTTTATATGCTGAAGAGCAGGTCATATTCTTCACAGATGTTCTAGGTCTCTCTGAGTTAGTGTCTTTTCCTTCCATGAATTTTTCTATGTGCCTTCCTTTGCGCTGGCCTTTCTTCATTATCCTAAGACCTTGTGTTGGGGAGGGGCTGGTTCACAAAGGTTTGGTGTTAGGATCCCTAGAGGCTTTACTCACTGGCTGTAATATCCCAAGTTAGCCAGTAGGTGGTGTTAGACGTTTTTCTCACTGAGTGTAATATCTCCAACTGGCCAGTAGGCTGTGCTGGTTGCTGTCTGTGGAGTGTCTGTGACCTTGATTGAAGCCTTCTCCCTTGGTCTGGAGGAGTGTTTGAAGCTGTTGAATACTTTTATCTTTGATCGATGGTGGCCTCTACCCTGGGGTGAGGTGGCCACCGGAGGTGGTTCTGTTGCTTGATCTTAGCCTGGGGTGGAAGGTGGGTTGTGATTGTGTTTATTAAGGGAAGAGGCTTCACCTGAAATGGGGGCATGGACTCTGAATTCCTCTTGACCAGAGGAGCCCAGCGATCCATGTCTGCAGCTCTCCTGCATCAGAACTCGCCTTCCAGCCCTGCCCACAAGCTCCAGATGGTCAGTGCCACAACCGATACCTCTGCTCCCTAGTTGGCCCACATCCCCATGGCCAGCCAAACTCTAGCCCCACTACTAGTCAGTCCCTCAGAGTCCCAGGCTCCTGCCCTGCAGCTTATGAGGCTAATCTGAGGCTGATCCAGGCTCCCAGGCTCTTACCGGTCTGTGTTCCGAGCAGAGTCTGCCCTCTGTACCTGAACTCACCCAAAATTGCCTAAGACAGATCCTGAGTCGTATGTTCTTCTCCTGGCTGTTCTTTCTGGTGTTGTAGATTGGATTTCTGTTAAGAGGTTAGTTTCATATTCTATATGAGGAAAGATCAATAGAGCTTTAGCAGTGTACCTGTCTTTTCTCTGCCATCTGGACTCTCTTTCTTCTGCTGCCTTATGGTATTACTTTTAATGACTAAATCCTATACCCATTTCAATTTTGTTTTGGATTAGGATGTGGGATGCTGGTCACTGCCTTCTTTTTGCCACTGATTTTCCAGTTGTCCCAGAAGTTTTGACAGATAGTTCCAGAAGTAGAATCTTTGGACTTTTAAACATTAGATGAATGTACTCATTTATTTCTGTTTCTTTTGTACCTAATCTAATCCACTGGATCCACTTCTCTATTTCTTATCCAGGATCAGTGCCACTTTATAGTGTAATTTTAGATTTGGTACTACTAGAAAATCCTCCTTTGTGTTTTTTTTCATCTATTTCCTTGATTTTCTGGACTTTTTGTTGCTTTAGATGATTTTTAAAAAAATTTTTTCTAACTGTACAATAGTTATTTGGTAGTTTGGTATAGCAAAGAATAAGTAATTTAATTTAGGTAGAAATGTCATTTTTTTATTAGTACAATCTCATCATGAGCAATAGATATTTTTCCAGTTGTTTAGCTCTGACTTTATGAGATAAGTATTTTGCAAATATGTTCATATAGTTATTGGGTTTGTCTAGGAAAGTAGATTAGTATGGTGTCTATAATTATTTTAAATGGAATTTCTTTTTCTATTTTTTACATTTGCTCTTTGTTGGTAGTATAAAGAAATGCTGATGATTTCTGAGGGCTTATTTTATATCCTGTTACTTTGCTAAAGTTTCTAATTGTTTCAAGTGTTATTTTAGTTGATTTTCTAGAAATCTGTAAATAAACCATTGTACTACCTGCAAAGAGTAAGAGTTTTGTTTCCTCATTGCCTGTTTTACTTCCTTCAACTTTTTTTCTTCTCTTTTTGCTAAAGTTAGCATTTCTAATACTTTGTTGAATAACAGTGGTGATAATGGCATCTTTGTTTTATCCCTGATCTTATTGGGAATGATGCTGGTTTATCCTCATTGCATATAATGTCTACATATCATTTGAGATCAATACTGCTTATCATTTCAAGGAAAACTCCATTCATTCCTATGGAATCTAGTATTTTTAAGAGGAACAGAAGTTGAATTTTGTCAAAAGCTTTTTGGTATTGAAATTTTCATATAATTTTGTTAATTTTGTTATTGCTATGATGAGTAACTGTATGATCAACTGATGGTTTTCCTAATATCTGAACCATCCCTGCATACCTGGTATAAATATTACCTGATCATAGTATATTATCTTAGTGCAAACTTGTTGTAATCTTTTTGCTATAATTTTGTGTAAAAGTTTTGTATCAATATTCATTAGGGAGATTGTTCTGATTCTTCCTGGTTGAGGTATCAGCAACATGTTGGTACCATAGAAGGAAATGGGTAGAAATCCTTCTTCACCTATTTTGAAAATAGTTTATATATAGAATTGGTTTTAATTGCTGTTTAAATATTTGGTAGAATTAATTCGTAAATCCATCTGGTCCTAGAAATTTTTTTCTTTAGGAGTTCATTGATGTCTTGTTCAATTTCTTTTTTTCTGAAATAAGTATTTTTTCCTCTTTTATTAATCTGAGTAGTTTATATTTTTATAAATATTCATAAGTTTCACTGAGATTGTCAGATTGGTTGGCATATAGTTGGGCAAAATAACTCAGAATTATATTCTACTCTTTGGTGGTGAATTCATTGTTTTCATTTTTGATATGTGTAATTTGATTTTCTTCTTTCTTTTTTAAAAAATCATATTAACTGGGCAACTAGGTGGCACAGTGGATAGAGCACTGCCCCTGGAGTCAGGAGTACCTGAGTTCAAATTTGGCCTCAGACACTTAATAATTACCTAGTTGTGTGGCCTTGGGCAAGCTACTTAACCCCACTGCCTTGGGGGGAAAAAACCCTAAAAAAATCATATTAACCAAAAGTTTATCTATTTTATTGCTTTTTTTCCTTAAAACTACCTCCTTGGTTTTATTGTTAGTTGAATAATTTTTCCCATTTCAATTTTAGTAATTTATCCATTGGTTTTCAGAATTTCTCATTTTATATTTAATTGGGGTTTTAAATTTGTTCTTTTTACAACTTTTTAGGCATGCCCAATTAATTGACTTCTTTTTTACCCTTTTTATTCATTTATACATATAGAGACATAAAATTTCATCTAATAGCTGTATTAATTACATCCCACAAGTTTTGGTATGAGATATACACATTGTCATGGTCTAACATGAAATTACTAATTTTTTCTATATTTTGTTATTTGATATACTCTTTCATTAAAATTAAGTTACTTAGTTTCAAATTAATTTTAGCTTATCTTTCATGGGCCTTTATTACACATCATTTTATAATGATCTGAAAAGGAGACATTTAAAATTTCTGCTTTCTGCACTTGATTGTGGTTTTATGCCCTAATACATGGTCAATTTTTGTGTAGGTGCCATGTACCACTGAGGAAAAATGTATTTTCCTTTCTGATCCTCTTTAATTTTCTCCAGAGTTCTACTTTTTCAAAATTCTATTCACCATATTAACTGCCTTCTTGTTTATTTTTGTGGTTAGATTTATCTAATTCTAAGTGAGGTGGTTGAGGCCCCTGTTAATGTAGTCTTTTTTAATTCATCAAAAATAAATTTATTTAGTTGCTTTCCCACTATATATAAATAAGATAATTTTCAACAATCATTATTTTTGTAAGGCTTTGAATTTCACATTTTTCTCTTTCTCGCCTTTTCCTCCTCACTCCTCCTGCCAGAGAGCACTCAGATATAGGTTATACTCATGTAACTATGTTAAACATACTTCCATAATAAGCATGTTGTGAAAGAAAGATAAGAAAAGAAAGGAAAAAAACACGAGATTAAAAAAAAGATATGAAACAAATTTTAAAAATTGAAAATGGTAAACTTTAATCTGTATTCAGACTCCATAGTTCTTTTTCTGGACATGGATGGTATTTTCCATCACAGGTTCCTTAGAATTACCTTTGATCACTGAACAAGTACATTATAGTTGATCATCACACAGTGGGTTTTTTTTGGCAAGGCAATAGGTTTTAAGTGACTTGCCAAAAGTCACACAGCTAGGTAGTTATTAATTATCTGAAGCTGGTTTTGAACTCCTGGGCTGGTGCTCTATTCACTATGCCATCTAGCTGTCCCCATCATACAATGACTTTTTTAGATTAAAGATTTTATTTATTTTGAGTTTTACAATTGCTTCACTTAAACTTACTTCCCTCCCCCCAACCCCCTAGTTTGATGAGAGAGAAATCATTTCCTTAAGGAAGAAACCTTAAGTATAAGAGATAGCAAGATCAGACAATAAGATACCAGTTTTTTTCTAAATTTAAGATAATAGTCCTTGGTCTTTGTTCAAATGCCACAGTAGTTTCTCTGGATACAGATGATACTCTCCATTGCAGAAAGCCCCATATTGTTCCTGTTTGTTGCACTGTTGGAATGAACAAGTCCATCAAGGTTGATCATCGCCCCCATTTTGCTGTTAGAGTGTACAGTGTTTTTCTGGTTCTGCTCAACTCAATCAGCATCAATTCATGTAAATCCCTCCAGGCTTCCCTGAAATTCCATCCCTCCTGGTTTCCAATAGAACAATAGTATTCCATGACATACATATACCACAGTTTGCTAAGCCATTGCCCAGTTGAAGGACATTTACTTGGTTTCCAATTCTTTGCTACCACAAACAGGACTGCTATAAATATTTTTGTACAAGTATTGTTTTTACCCTTTTCCTTCATCTCTTCAGGATATAGACCCAGTAGTGGTATTGCTGGGTCAAAGGGTATGCACATTTTTGTTGCCCTTTGGGTGTAGTTCCACATAACTCTCCAGAAAGGCTGGATGAGTTCACAGCTCCACCAACAGTGTAATAGTGTCCCAGATTTCCCACAACCCTTCCAAAAATGATCATTATCCTTTTTGGTCATATCGGCCAATCTGAGAGGTGTGAGGTGGTACCTCAGAGAAGCTTTAATTTGCATTTCTCTAATAAGTAATGATTTAGAGCATTTTTTCATATGGCTTTGAATTGTTTTGATCTCCTCATCTGTAAATTGCCTTTGCATATCCTCTGACCATTTGTCAATTGGTGAATAGCTTTTTGTTTTAAAAATATGACTCAGTTCTCTGTATATTTTAGAAATGAGTCCTTTGTCAGAATCATTAGCTGTAAAGATTGTTTCCCAATTTACTACATTTCTTTTGATCTGGGTTATAGTGGTTTTATCTGTGCAAAAGCTTTTTAATTTAATGTAATCAAAAACATCTAATTGGTTTTTGGTGATGTTTTCCAACTCTTCCTTAGTCATAAACTGCTCCCCTTTCCATAGATCTGACAGGTAAACTAGTCCTTGATCTTCTAATTTGCTTATAGTATTGTTTTTTATGTCTATGTCCTGTAACCATTTGGATCTTATCTTGGTAAAGGGTGTGAGGTGTTGGTCTAATCTAAGTTTCTTCCATACTAACTTCCAATTATCCCAGCAGTTTTTATCAAAGAGGGAGTTTTTATCCTAATGGCTGGACTCTTTGGGTTTATCGAGCAGCAGATTACTATAATCATCTCCTGCTTTTATACCTAGTCTATTCCACTGGCCCACCACTCTATTTCTTAGCTAATACCAAACAGTTTTGATGACTGATGCTTTATAATATAATTTTAGATCAGGTAGGGTTAAGCCACTTTCTTTTGCACTTTTTTTCATTAAGCTCCTGGCATTTCTTGACTTTTTTATTTCTCCATATGAATTTACTTACAATTTTTTCTAACTCGTTACAGTAATTTTTTGGAATTTTGATTGGTAGGGCACTAAACAGATAGTTTAGTTTATGTAGAATTGTCATTTTTATTATATTAGCTCTACCTATCCATGAGCAGTTGATATTTGCCAAGTTATTTAAATCTAATTTAATTTGCGTGAGAAGTGTTTTATAATTGTTTTCAAAAAGATTCTGAGTCTGTCTTGGCAAATAGACTCCCAGGTATTTTAAACTGAGTTGGGGAGGGGCTGGTTCACAGGGGCTTGGGATGCTAAAGTCTTTACTCACTGAGTGCAATTTCTCTGGCTGGCCAATAGGAGGTGTTGGTTGCTTTCTCTGGGGTGTCTGTGACCTTGATTGGGGCCTTCTCCCTTTGCTTGAAGGGAGGATTTGGAGCTATTTAATTCTTTTGCCTTCAATCAATGGTGGGCTTTACCCTGGCTTGAGGTCATTCCTCAGCTGGGCTGGTTCTTCTGCTCACATAGCTGGGCCTGAGGCAGAATTAGTTTCATTTGTTTGTTTGGGAGGAGGTCTGAGTTTTAATGGGACTCTGAATTCCTCAGACCAGAGGAGCCCAGGGATGGTGTCCCCAGCTCTCCTGCCCTGGAACTCTGCCCCCAGCCCTGTCCGCAAGTTCCCGGGGGACAGCACATACACCAGTGCCTCTGCTCCCTAGTTGACTCAAACCTCTGCCGTCTAGCCCTACTGCTTCCCTGAGATAGACCTTGTTGTTTGATGTTCTTCTCCTAGGTTTTTTTTTCCTGCAGATTGTGGATCTAAATTCTGTTAAGAGGTTTGATTCATATCAGTTTTGAGGGAAAGCCAGGAGACCTTAGCACAGCGGCTGACTTCTCTCTGCCATCTTGACTGGAAGTGCCATTTTAGAATGTTTCAACTATGCTTAGGAAATTATCAAACTTTGGATACCTTTGAACCAATTCTATTACTACTCAGTGTACATCCCCAAGAAATTGAAGATTAAAATTATCTACATGTAAAATATTTATAGTAACTTTCTCACGGTTACAAAATTCAAAATTGCGCAAGTATCCTCCTAATTAGGAAAATGGTGTTAATTTTCTGATATAATAAATGAAGAAATGGAAAATTTCAAAGGAAATTAGAACTTTATAAATTGATGGAGAGTAGAATGAGCTAGAATAAAAAAAGTAATTTCTACAATAATAACAGTATAAAGAAAAGAATTTAAAAGATCTTATGACTCTAATTAATATGATAAAAATTGGTCTAATAAAATAAAAATAAAAATAAAGAATGAAAATAAGCTTACCTCTTTCCAGAAAGGTAATGAACTTAAAATTCAAAAAGACATATATTTTCTTGATATTGCTAATTTAGGAATTATTTTGATGGGTTCTTTATATATATACACACACACACACACACACACACACACACACACACACACACACACACATATATATATATATATATTGAGGGTTTTGTTCATTAGGGTTTTTGAAAGTGCTCAATTGGGGAGGAGTGGGAAGAACAGATAATTAAAATAAGTGTTATTTAAAAATGAAATGTAATATACTAAAATTTTTTAGGTCTTTTTTAGTTTCGTTTTTGCAAGGCAATGGGGTAAAGTGGCTTGCCCAAGGCCACACAGCCAGGTAATTATTGTCTGATTGAACTCAGATACTCCTGACTCCAGGGCCAGTGCTCTATCTGCTGTGCCATCTAGCCACCCCTCTACTAAAATTTTTAAAGAGATGTCAGTTAAAAAAGAATAAAACATTTCCCCCTCAATAATGAGAAATTAATTGATAGTAGATGGTTTACATTCATAGTATATCCATCAACACAGGTAAATGATTTGTTAAAGGACAATGGTACAGGACGATTCACCTAAATAGGAATGGAGAAGACATATAGTGAAAGAAGCACTGGTAATAGGATTTCTCAAGGCATGTACAAAGTACTTGACAGGACATATGTGGGTTGATGAGTCATTACTGTGAATAAAAAAAAAAACAATAGGAGGCCAGAGAAAGGTTAATGAAATGGGAGGAAAAAGAAAGTCTAGATGAATTAGAATGAAAATGAGAAATATGTTTGGGAGAAAAAGAAAGAGAATGTGTAGAGAAGGAGTTTGTGTTCAGTTAAATGAATTTCAGAATTTGAGATGGTGGACATTGATCAATTATGGGTCATAATTAGATTATTTATATAGCCATTTGCAGGTTTGACTGAAATAGAAGACTGATAACATGGAAAATCAGGGTCAGATTAGTTGCACAGTAAATAAGAGCACTGGACTTAAAATCAAATCATCCTGAATTCAAATCTGACCTCAGATAGTTGCTAGCTACATGACCCTGTTTAACCCTATTGTTTCAGTTCCTCATCTGTAAAATGAACTGGAGAAGGAAATAGTAAACTACTCTAGCATCTTTGCTAAGAAAGTCCCAAATGGGGGTCACAAATACTCAGACACCAATGAAGTGACTGAACAAAAACAAACTGAAAGATTAAACTTTTAAATGGAATGTATTTTGACACAGCCAAACATTAAAACTAGGGTTAGAGTAGATGCCTGTGAGTTGAGTGTTGGATTTTTTGAAAAAGAAAGGTGAATTCTGGAGTTCAGTATTTGACGATAATAACGTAGCTTGGCTATATTAATGAGAAGACTAGAAAAAATTTCAAAGGAGGGGAATTTGCTGAATAATGCTGGCAAAGGGAACAGTTTGATAGAGAATGAGAAGAAATTATAATTGCTTACTCTAATATCTTTTTTAGTATTTAAGTAGGATGGCAGAAGTGCTGGAGAATGGTGAGGGATGGATTATGTCTTGGGTAAGCTAGATTTTTTTGATAGCACAATAAAATGTGACAGTGTAAAAAAAGGTCTAGGATGAATAGGTGATGCAAAACAGAAAGTATGATGATATGATGATGATGATGATGATGATAGTGATGGTTGCTTTTCATTCCCAAAGAAGAAAATGACATCAGGGGACCTGTTGCCATGACAAGCCCATAGATTGGATTTGAGTGAGGCAGTGCTGTGCTTAGTCACCAGTCTCACTTTCTCCTCCAGAGTCATCCGGGTGCAGTGGCCAGTTATGAATTATGACAATTGGAGATGATACTGGACTTGAGGCAATCAGGGTTAGGTGGCTTGCTTAAGGTCACACAGTTAGTAAGTTCCAAGTGTCTGAAACTAGATTCGAACTCCCATTCTCTTGTCTCCAAGGCCAGTGCACTTATCCACTCTAATGTAACAGAAAGGTAGTGGGAAAGATTAAGGATGAGTTATATTGGGCAAGTGTATAGCTGAAGGGGACAGTAATGAGGACATTAGGAGAAACAAATGATGAGGATAGAATGTTTGTCTGAGAGGATAGTGGTCCTGAAGCATAGATATGGTGTGGATGTGTGTATGAGTGGGGAATAACTGGTAATATGTTCAATAGAAGATGAGAAAAGATTATGTGATGTAGGGCAGTAACCCTTACTATTCTATGATTCCTGACTTTACTCTCAGAGATTTAACACCGCATAAATCAAATACTTTAGAGGGTGAACAAAAATAAGGTGGAAAATAGATTCCTGACACATTGGATGATCCTATCTATACTCTTGACCAGGATTCTTGTCTCTACACCATTGTAGAACTTCTGGGACTTGGTATTTAAAGTGATTTAGAATCTTTTTCAGAGCAGATGTAGAAAGTTTTCTTTCCCCTGCTAATTTTTGTTATCCTTTTGGTGATCCTAAGTGATTAATAATTAATGCTGCTACTGATTTGCTTTTGGGATGTTTGCTCCCTTCTCAGAGATGTCCTAGAATCCCATTTCAGACTGTGCCATTTTTTTGATAGGTGATATGACAATCATAATCCTATGAAGAGATAAGATTAGGATTTTTTCTTTATAATTTCTTCCTCAACTTCTTCTCATATCCACATATTCTGTCAAAGTTTCATCCTCTACAGTGAAGTAGATCAATCTGGTGAGTACCTCTATGCTTCCAGATTATCCTCACTCTTTTTTCCTTAGTTGGTCAACTGATTTGTTCTCTCTTGTATACAGATGCAGAAAAATCTTTCTAAAATTTCTCTACCACCCTTAAAAATAAACCAAGTCAAAACAAAAGAAACCAAAAAAACCACACTGGGTCAGACCATCTTCCCTAACTGTTGTTTTATATATCACCTTCTTGAGGAAGCAATCAATTATTCTTTGACTGATTGCATTTCCTCTTCTTCCACTCTCTTCCAAAACCTCTGTAATCAGTTAACTATCTTTAGTCAATGGAAATTTCTTTCATCAAAGTTACTGACATCTCTTAATTGAGAAATATAATTTTATTTTGGTAATCTTGATTCGTTTTGATCTCTCTGCAGATATTAACAATGTCCCTCACCTTGTTTCCTGGAAACTCTTTCCTTAATAGGTTTTAATGACATTGCGACCTCCTATCTCCCTTTATCTGACTCTCATTCTTAGTCTCCTTTGTTTATTCTCCATTCAGCACATGCCTACATAACTTCAGGTTGTCTCCTGAGGTTCTGGGATGTTTTTCCTTACTTCTCTTTAATATCTCACTAGGTAATGTTATTAACTCTGTAGATTCAATTATCATTTCTTCAGACGATTCATTTATTTTTTTATGTATATGTGTGTGTATGGGTATAAAATTCCAATTCTATTCTCTCTTGAGCTTCAGTCTTATATTTCAAATTTTCTCCTAAATATTTCAAAGTGGATGTTCTATAGCTATCTCAAACTCCTCATTTCCTAAAAATATAACTTGTTAATTGTTCTCTTCAAACCATCTCTCTTTTCCCCTAAACTCTTCCCTCCCAAATTTCTCTGTGGTTAAAAGGACTCCATTCTGTAAGTCACTTTGATTTGAAACCTTTATTTTCTTCAGTTCTTCATTTATTCCACATATCCACAAATCCAGTCTGTTCACAAATTTTACTTTTATTTCATAGTAACTCTCATATGTATCCTCTTTTCTCCACTCATACCTGTTACTACTCTTGTACAAAGCCTCATCACCTCTCTCCTAGACTATTGCAGCAGACTTGTTCTTACTGTCTCAAATATCCTCTCACTACAGTCCAATAGAGGGCTGGTCATTCTGATTTGAATCTTTTTCCACTACAATCCATCCTCCACTTAGTTTTCCAATTGACTTTCACAGAGCACAGACATGTCATCATCTTACTCAATAATTTTCACTTCTTATCTATCACCAGATTTATATTTATATATAAAATTCCTTGACTTTATGTGGACCTTTCCAATATTTCCAGTTATTTTATATTTTATTGTCTTTCACATACACTATGACTTAGTGACATCAGTCTTTTTGCTATTCCTTACATGAAAAATGCCATATTCCCACTTTGCTATTTCAATGAATATTCATTTCTATAAAATGTCCAACCCTTTCATTTCCATCTCCTGGTTCATGTGGCCTCCTTCAAGACTCTGGTCAAATGCTTTAATATATGAGAAAAATTTCTACCCTGTCTTTTCTCCACTGTTACCATTGCTAGTACCCTTTACTTGATCTTTCTTTTGACATACATACATGATATATATATATATATATATATATATATATATATATATATATATATATACATATTAAGTATATTGTTTATTTTTAAAATATTTTCCCCTCTGCAAAGGGAGCACTTTAAGGTAGAGACCACTTTTAATATTTCTTGTTTTCCTTGTTTTCTTTTTTTTCCTTTTAAAATCTTTAGTTCTTAGAACAATGTCTGTATGGTTTAGACATTTAATTCACCAGTTAAGTTAATAAACAATAAGAGTCATAATGCTTGTAGACTGATCCATGATTTACTTAATTTTACACTAAAAATCCCTGCAACTTTATGTATCAAAGCACTCTAATGACTCCCTGGTTACCCGTCCTCTACTTGTGCTATTTCTCCCATTAGAATGCTTGCTCCTAGAAGAACTTAATTTGCATTTGTATTTATATCACAAGAAACTAGAAAAGTACTCAGAACTTGAAATATATCAGACCTCCCCACAGATATGTTTTGTTAATGTCATTAAATAAATTACTTTGTACAATGATCTCCTGGTTCTGCTCATTTTACTTTGCATCAGTTCAAATAAATATTTTGAGATATTTTTCCTGAAATCATCTGCTACTTATTTCTTATAACATAATGGTATTCTATCACAATAGATACCACAACTTATTCAAAAGAGTTGCTATAAATATTTTTGTATACAGAGTATCATGTATTTTTCTTTCTTCTCTGAGATATAGTCCTACTAATGGTGTGCTACACCAAAGGGTATACACTGTTTTAAAGTCCTTCACCATAGTTTCAAATTGCTCATTTTGGATCAGTGCACAGCTCCACCAACAGTGAATTAGTGTCATAATTTTCCCACCTTTCCTCCAACATTTGTCATTTTTCTTTCTTCTCATGTTTGCCAATATGATACATATGAGCTGTTTTAATGTGCATTTCTCTAGCCAATAGTTATTTAGAACATTTTTTCATATAATAGGTAATTTTGATTTCTTTTTCTGAAAACTGCCTGTTCAAATCCTTTGACCATTTATCCATGAGGGAATGGTTCAGGTCCAGATTCATTTAACTCAGTTCTCTTTATATATGAGAAATGAGACCTTTATCTGATAAACTTGCCTCTAATTTTTTTCACATTTACTATTGCTAGTTCTATTTCTTTCCATACTATACCCTCCATTTATTCTACTTTCATCATACCCCTCCTCAAAAGTTTTTTTCCTTCCATACTACCCTCTGCCCCAATCTACGCTCCTTTTTCTTATCATTTCCCCTATCTTATCACCTGCTCTATTTTCATATATGGTAAGACAGATTTCTCTACCCAATTGTGTGTGTTTGTAATTCCTCCTTTGGTACAATTTTGATGAGAGTAAAGTTTATTCATTCCCCTTCATGTTTCCCCTCTTTTCCCTTCTACTTCAAAAGTTTTTTCTTGCCTCTTTTATTTGAGATAAAATTTCTCTATTCTACCTCTCCCTTTCCCTTTCTCCTAGTACATTCTTCTCTATCCCTTAATTTTATATATTTTTTTGGTTTTCATTCCTTCATATTCAACTCACACCTGTATCCTCAGTCTATATATAATCCTATTTGCCCTAATAATGAGAAAGTTTTTATGATTTTCCAATATTATCTTCCCATGTAGAAATGTAAATAGTTAAACTTATTAACTTCCTTATGATTTTCCTTTCCTGTTTACCTTTTTATTTTTTCTCAATGCTTTAATTTGAAAATCATATTTTCTGATCAGCTCTGGTGTTTCTATCAGGAAAGTCTGAATATCCTCTATTTCATTGAAGATCCATTTATGCTTCTGAAAGATCATGCTTAATTTTGCTGGGCAGGTAATTCTTGGTTGTAATCCAACTTCTTTTGTTTCTAGAATATAATTTTCTAATCCCTCTGTTCCTTTATTGTAGAAGCTGTAAAATTCTATTTTATCCCGACAGTGGTTCCACGATACTTATATTGTTTTTTCTTGCTTCTTACAAAATTTTCTCCTTGATGTGGTACCTTTGGAATTTGAGGGATAATATTCCTGTAATATTTCATTTAGTATATGTTTCTGGAGGTGTTTGATGGATTTTTAAAATTTCTATTTTGCCCTTTGATTCTAAAATATCAGGTCAGTTTTTGTTGATAATTTCTTGAAAGATGATATCTAGGCTCTTTTTTGATCATAGGCTTTCAAGTAGTCCAGTGATTTTTTAAAATTATCTCTCCTGGATCTGTTTTCCAGGTCAGTTGTTTTTCCAGTGAGATAGTTCACATTTTCTCCTAACTTTTCATTGTTTTGGTTCTGTTTTATTGTTTCTTGATTTCTCACAGTCATCAGCTTCCTTTAGCTGAATTCTCTATTTTTAAGAATTTATTTTCTTCAGTGAGTTTTTGTATCTCATTTATCATTTGGTCAATTCTTCTTTGTAAGGCATTCTTTTTCTCATTGTCCTTTTATACTTCTTTTGCCATTTGGTCTAGTCTGTTATTTCAGTGTGTTATTTTCTTCAGCATTTTTTGTGCTTCCTTTATCAATCTATTGACTCATTTTTTCATGAGTTTCTTGCATCACTCTCTCTAATTTTTCCTCTATTTTTCTTTTTTATTGATTTTCAAAATCCTTTTTGAATTATTCTTCTTCTATGGCCTGAGACCAACTCAAATGTTTCTTGGATGTTATGGATATAAGAACTTTGACTTTATTATTTTCTGAGTGTGTGTTTTGATCTTTTTGTCACCATCATAATTTGGAACTTCCCATGGTCAGATTTTTTTTTGCTCATTTTCCCAGTCTATTACTTGATTCTAATTCTTTATAAAGTATGGTTCTACTACAAGGGTGGAGGGTGAACCACCACAAATTTCAGGGGCTTTATGCAGCTGTTTCCAGTGATACTTCTAGGCACCTGTATGTTTTCAGATCTTCCAAGTTGGCATGAGCTAAGGAGAGGTGTTTAAAACTCCTGGCCTGGTAGTGATCACAACACTCTTTTTCTGCTCTGGACTTGAGAGGAGTATTCATACTGACCTTGGGACCCCAAGCTCTAGTGTACTATTTCTCCCTACCTGGGACTGAATCCTAGGATTGCTATTGAATCTGACTATCGTCAAAGCATCAGTGTCTTGCTTCAGAGCTAGTAAAAAGAATGCTATAATCTCCTTCAGACCAGGTTCAACCCCCTTACTTTCTGTGAGCTTGGAGTTAGGAAAGTAAGTGCTACTACCACTGATTCAGTGACTCTTAGAAACTGCTCCTGGTTTATTGGGGCTAGGATTGTGCTGCTATGTCCTGCATTGGACTGTGCTTCACTCTCACCCAGGTGCAATACCCAGCTGACTCTTCAAGTTGTCTCTAGAGCCTGGGGTCTGAGAGACCTGGAAATTGCCACTTCTCCCACTGATTCAGTCACCTGGGATCTGTCTCTGGTTTGCTGGGGTCCAGTTTGAACTGGCATGACCTGTGCTTGACTACATTTCTCTCTCTCCCTGGTATAACAGAAATTTCTATTATTCATCTCCACCCTGTTAGGCTAGAAAATCATTTTACTTTGTTTTTACTGGGTTCTTTCTCTCTAGAATTAATCTAGAGTCAAAACTTTGGATAATTGGAGGTATTTGGGGGAGAGCTCAGGAGAGTCCCTGTATTTCATCTTGGCTTTGCCCCTTCAGTTTTTTCCCTAAATAAGATTATTTCTCTATCATAGTTCCTCTGCTGTTAATCTGGGAAACATATCTTTGGTAAATATTCACTTAGATTATCAGATTAATTGGCATAGAATTGGGCAAAATAGACCTTCATAATTGCTTTACCTTCCTATTAATTTGGTGGTAAATGTATCCTTTTTATTTTTGTAGCTGTAATTCATATTTTTTCTTTTATAAAAATAAATCATTGGGTGAACTTCTGGCCAAAATATCATAGAGAAGCCAAGTACTATGTTAAAGTGTCCTTGGTGTCCCTCTGTCTTAACAGAATTCAAATCCACAAAATCCAGAAAGAGCAAAGGAGAAGAACATCTACCAACAAGGTCTGTCTCAGAGGAATGTGGCTTAGCTGGGGGTAGAGATCAGAGAGCCAGTGAAGGGGCAGTGGGGTGAGCCCAGGACTAACCTCAGAATAGCCTCAGAAGCTTTGGCTTTTTGAGCAGGTAGGAGAACAGTGCAGTGTTTGGGAGAGCTCCAGCTTGGCAGCTAGACATCAATCTGGTCAGCTCTTCTGGCCAGGAAGACCAGGGTAACATGCCCTGTATTTTCAGTGGAGTCCCCATGTTTCCATTTGAGCTCCCCTCCATCCCTGTGAGAGAAAGGGACACTTCCCAGAAAAACACAGTAACAACCTTAAACCATCCCCCCCATAGGCTCAGGTGTGGCATCAAATCTCTCTCAGTGATGAGTGAATAATAAGATTAATTAATAACCCAAGATCACAGCCCAAATTTCCAAGGACAATTCAGTCCTTGATGCTCCCCCCCCCCCAAGGTCTAGGGAGTGGGGCACAAATCAAGTTCACAGACACTACAGAAAAATCATCTAGCATTCCATACTGGCTGGCCAACTTGGAATTGCTAAGCCCAGTGAGCAAAGTCTCTAGGGTTTAAAAACCAAAGGTCTGTGAACCAGGTCCTACCCCCCCCCCAGCCCCTAATACAAGATCCTAGGAAAATGAAGGAAGGCTAGCAAAAAGGGAGGTCTATTGAAATCTACCTCGAAGACAGAGATCTTACTGAGAGAGAGAGCTAGAACTTCTGAGGGGAATATGAAGGTCTCTATCCCAGAAAATCTTCTTAGAAGAAATCAGGAAGGAGTTTAAAAATCAATTAGAAAAATTTGCAAAAGAAACTCAAGAGAAAATTACACCTTGCAACAAGAAAACAAATCCTTAGAAAATATATTTGGACAAATGTAAAAAGAAAATATTTCTTTCAAAACCACAATTGGGCAAATGGAAAACTCCTTAAAAATAGAGTTGACCAATTGGAAAACGAGTTGCAAATGGTAAATGAAGAAAATTCCTCCCTTAAAAAAATGGAATCTGGAAACTAATGACTTCATGAAACAACACGAATCTGTTAGACAAAACCAAAAAACTGAAAAAAAATAGAAGAAAATGTAAAATACTCATTGACAAAAGCACTGTCCTCAATAATAGTTCCAGGAGAGACAACATAAGAATCATTGGGCTTCCTGAAAACATTGAAGCGAAAAAAAGTCTGGACTTAATATTATAGCATTTGGTGATGGAAAATTACCCCAATTTCATGGATCCAGAGGGCAAGATAGCTATTTAAATAATTCATTGATTGCCTCCTGAAAGAGATTCCCAAAATGAAAACAACAAGGAATATTGTGGCCAAATTCCAGAACTATCAGATAAAAGATAAAAGATAAAATTCTGAAATCAGCCATAAAGAAACAATTTAGATGCTACGGAGCCACAGTAAGGATTACACAGGACCTGGCTACATCATCATTAAGGGACTGAAGAGCCTGTAATTTGATATTCTGAAGAGCAAGGGGGCCTGGAATGCAGTCAAGCATTAATTAGTTGGTAAAACTGAGTCATCTCTTCCAGGGGAAAAGATAGACATTCAATGAAATAGGAGACTTCCAATTTTTCCTTATGGAAAGACCAGAGCTAAATACAGTCACATGAAAAGGTAAAAGAGGGGGGAAAACTGCTATCCAATAAGATGAATTTGACTATATCTCCACCTGGGAGAAAGATTCTCATAACTCTTGAGAATTGTAACTCTATTTGAGAGACTATAGCCAGAAGCGATGAACACTCATGACTTAATTGTGACTCTGATAGAATGATTTAAAAACAACATGTCCATAAAAAGAGGGGGACAGTAAAGAGATGGGAGAATGGAGTTGATTGGATGGGGCAAATCACATTATATGAAAAGGTACAAAGGACCTATTGCAATAGAGGAGAAGAAGCGAGAAGGTGAGAACTTCCTGAATCTTACTCTCATCAGATTTGGCTTAATACACACACACACACACACACACACACACACACACACACACACAGTTAAGAAACTTTCTTACCTTTCAAATATTAAAAGGGAAAAACGGAAGGGGGGGAGGAAAAGAGGAACTAACAGAAAGAAGGGGAGGAAGAGGAGGCAAAGGGAAAATCTAAAGAAAGGTGAAGGATTTGGATATAATGGGACAAAAACACTGATGTGGTTGTATTCAGAAACAAAATACTGGCAAATATAGATAAAGTGAAAAAAAAAAGAAAAAATACAGAAGAATGATAGCATGGAGGGCAATAAAGAGTTAGTAATTATAACTTTGAATGTAAATGGGATGAAATCTCTCATAAAATATAAGCAGATAGTAGAGTAGATTAAAAAGCAGAATCCTAAAATATGTTGATTATAAGAAATTCATTTGAAGCAAAAAAGACACATGTATAGAATAAAGGTAAAAGTTTGGAGCAAAACATATTTTGCTTCAGTTGAAGTGAAAAAAGGAGGGGTAACAACCTGTATCTCAGACAGAACAGCTGCTATATATACATATATACAAATACATACATACATATATATATATATATATATATATATATATATATATATATATATATGTGTGTGTGTGTGTGTGTGTGTGTGTGTGCGTGCGTGTGTGTGCATATGTATGTATATATATCTATATCTATATATATATCTATATATATCATTAAAAGAGATGAGGAAGGAAACTATATCCTCCTAAATGCTACCATAGCAAATGGAGCAAGTTCAATACTAAATATGCAGGCACCAAGTGGTATAGCATCCAAATTTGTAGAGGAGAAGTTGAATGAGTTATAGGAAGACATAGACAGGTGTGAGGCCTCAACCTCCTCTGCTCAGATTTAGAAAAATATAAACATAAAATGAACAAGAAGGAATTTAAGGAGGTAAATAGAATGTTAGAAAACTTAGAAGTTATCGCTTCTGGCTATATTCTCTCAAATAGAGTTACAATTCTCACTTAGGAGAAAATTAAATATGGATTGAAAGGAATATTTTTTTCCCCTGCAGTACATGGCATTTATACAAAAATTCACCATGTACTAGGGCATAAAACTTTATAATCAAATGCAGAAAGGAAGAAATGATGAATACAACCTTCTTAGATCATAATGCAATAAAAATCACATGCAATAATGGGCCATGGAGAGATAGACCTAAAAGTAATTGGAAACTAAATGACCTCATTTAAAAGAATGAATGGATCAAAGAACAAATTATAGAAAGTATTAATAATTTCATCCTAGGTGTGGCTAGGTGGTGCAGTGGATAAAGCACCAACCCTGGAGTCAGGAGTACCTGAGTTCAAATCCAGCCTCAAACACTTTATAATTACCTAGCTGCATGGCCTTGGTCAAGCCACTTAATCCCATTTGCCTTGCATAAACCTAAATAATAATGATAATAATACTACTAATAATAGTAATAATAATAATTTCATCCTAGACAATGGCAATAATAAGACAACATACCAAAACTTATGGGTTACAACCAAGGCACTTGTCAGTGGATATATTATATCTTTAAATGCTAATTTGAATAAATTACAGAAAGAAGAATTCAATGAACTAAACATGCAGCTAAAATAATTAGAGAAAGAACAAATTAAAAACTCTCAATTAAATATAAAATTATAAATCCTAAATATTAAAAGAGAAATTAAAATCTAAAGCAAGAAAACAATTGAACTAATAAATGAAACCAAGAGTGGGTTGGTTTTATGAAAAAAACCCCAATAAAATTGATAAAACTCTTATTAATTTCATTAAAAAAGGAACTAAGAAAAGCAAATTTCAAGTATCACAAATGAAAAAGCCAAACTCACCACCAATGGAGAGAAAATTAAAGTAATAATTTGAAATAATTTTTCCCAAATTTATGCCAATAAATTTGATAATCTAAGTAAAATGCATGAATATTTACAAAAACATGAGTTACCCAGGTTAAATGAAAAGGAAATTAAATACCTAAATAACCTTATCTCAGAAAAAAGAAATTCAACAAGCCATTATTGAACTCCCTAAGAAAATATTTCCAGGACCAGATGACTTTACAAATGAATTCTATCAAATATTTAAGGAACAATTAATTCTAAATCTATATAAACTCTTTGGAAAAATAGGTGAAGATGGAACTCTACCTAACTCTTTCTATGGCACCAATGTGGAACGGATACCTAAACCAGGAAGAGTTAAAACAGAATGAAAATTATAGACCTATCTCCCTAATGAATATAGATTCAAAAATCTTTAATAAAATCTTAGCAAAGAGATTACAACACGTTATCACTAGGATAATACATTTATAACCAACCAAAATTTATCTCAGAAATCATTTGATTATCTCAATAAATACTGAAAAATACTTTGACAAAAATACTACCCCCATTCCTACTAAAAACTAGAGAACACTGGAATAAATGTATTGTTCCTTAGAATGATTAGCAGAATCTATCTGAAACCATCAAGCATTGTATGCGAATGGAATAAACTAGAGACATTCCTAATAAGATGAGGGATGAAACAAGGATACCCATTATCATCACTGCTATTCAATATTGTATTAGAAATATTAGCTTCAGCAATAAGAGAAGAAAAAGAAATTGAAGGAATTATAATTGGGAAGGAAGAAACAAAACTCTGACTTTTTGCAGATGACACGATGTTATACCTAAAGAATCCTAAAATGTTATCTAAAAAACTGCTAGAAACAGTTAGTAAATTTAGCAAAGTCACAGGATATAAAATAAACCCTCATAAATTCTCAGCATTTCTTTATATTACTAGAAAATTATGGCAATAAGAGTTAGAAAGAGAAATCCCATTTAAAGTAATTTCAGACAATATAAAATACTTGGGAGTCTACCTGCCCAGACAGTCTTAGAAACTCTATGAGTTTTTTTCACTTTTCACACAAATAAAATCAGATTTAAGTAACTGGGCAAATATCAACTGCTCATGGATAGGTTAAGGTAATATAATAAAAGTGACAATTCTACCTAAATCAAACTACTTATTTAGTGCCTTATCAATCAATTCCAAAATATTACTTTAATGATTTAGAAAAAATTTAAGTGAATTTAAGTGGAGAAAAAAAGGTCAAGTATTTCCAGGGAGTTAATGTAAAAAAGTGCAAAAGAAGGTGACTTGGCCCTACCAGATCTAAAATTATATTATAAAGCATCAGTCATCAGAATTGTCTGGTACTGGCTGAGAAAAAGAGTGGTGAATCAGTGGAACAGACTAGGTGCACAAGAGATAGTAGGAAATAATTATAGTAATTTGCTTTTTGATAAAACCAAAGAGTCCTGCTTCTGGAATAAAAAGTCTCTCTTTGATAAAAACTGTTGGGATAATTGGAAGTTAGTATGGAAGAAACTTGGATTAGACCAGCATCTCACACCCTATCTCAAGAGTAAATAAAAATGCGTACAGGATTTAGGCATTAAAGCCAATATTATAAGCAAAAATGGAGAACAAGGAATAGTTTAACTGGCAGATCTATGGAAAGGGAAGCAGTTTATGACCAAAGAAGAGATGGAAAACATCATTTAAAAACAAACTAGATTATTTTAATTATATTAAATTAAAAAGATTTTTCACAAACAAAACTACTTTAACCAAGATCAAAAGAAATGTAGTAAATTGGGGAACAATTTTTACAACTAATATTTCTGACAAAGGAATAATTTCTAAAATATATAGAGAGCTTAGTCAAATTAATAAAAAAAAACCCAAGCCATTCCTCCATTGACAAATGGTCAAAGGATATACAAAAACAATGTATAGATGTGTAAATAAAACCAGTGCATACTCATATGAAAAATTGTTCTAAATAATTACTTATTAGAGAAATGCAAATTAAAGCATCTCTAAGATATCAGCTGATTCCTCTTATACAGGTCAATATGACCAGAAAGGACAAAGATCAATTTTGGAAGGGATGTGGGAAATCTGGGACACTAATTCATTGTTGGTGGAACTGTGAACTCATTCAACTTTTCTGAGGGAAGTTTGGAATTACATCCAAAGGACAATAAAAATGTGCACATCCTTTAATACAGCAATACCACTACTGGATCTATACCATGAAGAGATCATGAGAAAGGGTAAAAACATCACTTATACAAAAATATTCTTTGCAGCCCTGTTTGTGGTGACAAAGAATTGTAAATTGAGTCAATGTCCATCAATGTGGGAATGACTGAACAAATTGTGGTATATGTATGTTTTGAAACACTATTGTTCCATTAGAAACCAGGAGTGATGGGAATTCAGAGAAGTCTGGAAGGATTTATATGAACTGATGCTGAGTAAGATGAGTAGAACCAGAAGAACATTGTTCATAATAACAGCAACAAGGGGTTGATAATTGATCTTAATGAACTTGCTCATTTCATCAGTGCATTAACCAGGGACAATTTTAGAATATCAGCAATGGAGAGTACCATCTCTTTCTAAAGAAATAATTGTGGAGTTTAAACAAAGATGAGAGACTATTACCTTTAATTTAAAATTTTTTTTAACTTATTATGGAATTTTGCTCTCTCTTATATTTCATTTTTTTCCTTTTGGATATCATTTTTCTCTCACATTCACTTTTGATCAATGTATAGCATGGAAACAATGTAAAGACTATAACTGCCTTCTGGGGGGGGAAGCAAGATCAAAGGAAAAAATTGTAAAATTCAAGAAATACAACTATAATAAAAAATCAATCAATGGGTTATCAAACTTTTTATATAAAATCAACTTCTCGTTTTATTATCAGTTTAATGGCTTTCTTACTTTCAATTTTATTAATCATTCCTATGATATTTAAGATTTCCTATTTGGTCTTTAATTAGGGATTTTTAATTTGTTCTTTTTCTAGTGTTCAAATTGCACACCTAATTCATTGATTTGCTCTTTCTCTCTATTACTGATGTACAAATTAAGAGATACATTTTTCCATTTACTACGTTGGCTGCATCCACAAATTTTGAAATTGATTACTTTATTGATTTCTTCTTTGACTTATTCATTAAGATTGCATTATTTAAGTTTCAATTTTTTAATTTTATTTTTAAATTTTTCTCCTAGCTGTATGCAAAAGCAAATTTCAGTATTTACTTCCAAAACCTTGAGTTCCAAATTCTCTTCCTTCCCCACCCCAATCTCCCCACTGAGAAAGGAAGTTACTTGGTGTAGATCAAAAATGTGTAGCCATCAAAAACATTACACAATAGTCATATTGTAAAAGTAACCATAACCCTCCCCCTCTCCCCCCACAAAGAAAAAGAAACTTCAAGAAAAATAAAGTGAGGGAAAAACGTATGCTTCATTCTTTATTCAGATGTCATCAGTTCTGTCTTTAAGATGGACAGCATTCTTTATCATAAGTCCATAAGAGAAATTGCTTCAATATTTTTCATACAGTTGTTATTGTTAGTTTCATTTCCTTTGATCCATTTCCCCCACCACAATTTAATCTGTTCTTTCTCTCCTTTCACCTTGCCCCTCCCCCTAAAAGTGTTTTTCATCTGACAACCCTCTCCCATACTCTTCCCTTTCTTCTGTCATCTTCATCCTCCCTCCCTTCCCCTTCCTTTTTCTACCATCCCTTCCCTCTCCTATTTTCCTCTAAAGTAAATAGATTTCTATACCAAATTGAGTGTGATGTTATTCCCTCTCTGAGACACTTCCAATGAGAGGAAGACTCAATTGTTCTCCCTCACCTTCCCTCTTCCACTCCACTGAAACAACTTTTTCTTGCCTCTTTTATGTGAAATACTTACCTTTTCTTTCCCTTTCTCACAGTACATTCCTTTCTCCCCTATTAACTCCATCTTTTTTAATATATTGTACCTTCAAATTCAACTCCCCCCACGCCTTGTCTAAATGTGCTCCTGCTAACTGCCCTAATAAATGAAAAAGTTCATATGAATTATCAGGATCATCTCCCCATGCAGGAATACAAGCTGTTCAACATCATTAAATTTCTTTTGATTTGCCCTTCCCATCCATCATGCTTCTTCTGAGTTCTGTATTTGAAGATCAAACTTTCTATTCAGCTCTGGTCATTTCATCATGAAAGTTTGAAAGTTCCTGATTTCATTGAATGTCCATCTTTTCCCCTGAAAGAGTATGTTCAATGCTGTTGGATATTTGATTTTTGGTTGTAATCCAAGCTCTTTTGCCTTTTGGAATATCATATTCCAAGCCCTTCAAGATCTTAATGTAGAAGCTCTTAATCTTGTATTATCTTGACTCTAGCTCCACAATATTTGAATTATTTTTCCCATTTATAATATTTTCTCCTTGTCTTGGGACTTTTTAAATTTGGATATAATATTCCAGGCAGTTTTCATTTTGGGATCTCTTTCAGTAGGTGATTTGTGGTTTCTTTTAATTTCTATTCTACCCTCTAATGCTAGGATATCAGGGCAGTTTTTCTGGAAAGTTTCTTGAAAAATGATATCTAGGCTCCTTTTTTTGGTCATGACTTTCAGGTTGTCCAGTATTTTTTTAATGATCTCTTCTGGATCTGTTGTCCAGGTTAGTTGTTTTTTCCAAAGAGATATTTCACATTTTCTTTCACTTTTTCATTCATTTGATTTAACTTTATTATTTCTTGATTTCTCAGTCATTAGCTTCCTTTACCTCCATTCTACATTTTGAGGAATTATTTGTTCAGAGAGCTTTTGTATTTCCTTTTCCATTTGACCAATTCTGCTTTTTAAGGCATTCTTCTCCTCAATGGCCTTTTGGACTGTTTTTCTCATTTGACCCAAGTTGTTTTGTTTTTTTTTTTTGCATTAAGTAAGTCTCTTTATTCAATACTGAAATACAATTCCATAATTTAGTTCTCTAAGAACTGATACACCCAATGATCAACAATTTATTGTTATGTCATCAAGTACATCTGAATTGCTGTATTCTTTACAATCAACTGAGATAATTACATAGTCTACGATCCTTTACACATGATTTTAAAGAGATTTCAAACTGTCCCTAGGTTATGACAAGTCTTCTACCAGGGTATTTATGGGGAACAAAAAGGAATCAGATTACTTGATTTTATCTATCTATCTATCTATATTCAGGTTGGAGTCAACCTTTGATAAAAATTAGAAGCTTTATGCATTAAAGTATTTTGCATGATGTCTGATGTGACCATTAATAAAAGTTGCAATGAAATAGTAGTTATGATCATATCCCTCTTGCAATCTATAAACGACTGGAATTTTCTTTTCTGCAGAGGCAGCTATAAAGTTATCAGGAAGTAATTGCTCATCTTTAAGAAACTGGTCATCTTTGCCTTGATCAATTAAAATGTCCAACTGAGAATCTGGATAAGACTTGACCAGATGAATGGCATCATATGCCTTCCACTTACTTTGATCTGATTCTAAATATCCACTGAAGGATTTTTTCCTCCAAGGGCAGAGCATTGGTTTGCAGATTGGAGAGAATGCTGACACATATTTATATTTTTCTGGATTTTTCAAAGCACAGTTGAGAGCCCCATGTCCTCCTGTAGAATGGCCAAAAATAGATGTCTTTTTTGGATGAGTGGGAAAATTGGACAGCTCATCTATTATATAACAATATATCCTAAAGTTCATTTTCCAAGGTTCTTCAATGGTATTCACAAAAAAAACCCAGCTCCAGTACCAGAGTCCCAGCTGTCATCTTCTTCTTTAATACTGCAGCCTCATGGACTTGGGTTGGGTGCAATGCGAATGAGGCCATGTTTTGCTGCAGCTTGATGATAACCAGTTTTTGTGATAAAATTTTGTTCTGTGCAAGTTAAGCCATACAACCAGTAAAGTACTGGACATTTTTCAGTTTCTGGCTTTGGTGGTAAGTAGATTCCAAATATCATTTTGCATTTTAACTCCACCCTGTCATGCTCATATACTTTCTGAAATCTCTCAAAGCACTTGTTACTTGAAATTTATTTCAAGATTATAGTTTCTTTGCTATTCAGTTGCTACTATTTTCCTACTCACTGATAGAAGATGACTGTCAAAAGATGTATGATTCAGCCTCATTTTTCTTATCTAGGCTGTTGTAGGCCACTAGAGACAGCAGGGAGAAGGGAGAGGGATGTCAGAAGGGGAGGAGCTGCAGCCCCACCACGGCCCTGGTCTCCCACCCAATTGATTTTTAAGATATTACTTTCTTCAGTAATTTTTTGAATCTCTATCACCAAGCTGCTGACTTGGTTTTCATGATTTTCCCACATTGATCACATTTCTCTTCCCAACTTTTCCTCTACCTCCCTTACTTGATTTTCAAAATCTTTTTTGAGCTCTTCCATAGCCTGAAACCAATTCATAATTTTCTTGGAGATTTTGGATTCATAACTTTGACTTTGTCAAATTCCTATTATATTCTGAGTGTGTATTTGATCTTCTGCATAACCCAAGTAATTGTCTATGGTCATTTTTTTCTTATGCTGCTTGTTCAGTTCTTCAGGCTATGACTTTATTTTAAGTCTTTGTTAAGGTTGGCCTCTGCTTCAGTGGAGAATGCACTGTCCCAGGCTCTTTAGGGTTTTTGCAGCTGCCCCCCCCCCCATTACAGACACCCAGAGATCTGCAAGTTCTAAATTCCTTCAAGGTCTTATGACAGTCTATGAGTCTTGCCCTGTGCTCTTGTCTATGGATGACCACAAGTACTACTTTCTTTTCTGAAACTGTGAGAAAGGTCCCTGTTCCACTGCAGGCAATAAGTGGTGCTTATTGGTTTTGTGGTGCTTCTGCTCCTTTTTCTGAGACTGGGCCCCTAGACTATGACCTAGATCTAAGTAAGGGTGAAGCAACAGAGTCCTGCCTGAGGAATAGCAAAGAGACCACTGCAACTTCCCTGATCTCTTTGCCTTTGGATATTTAAGCATTCTGGAAGCATCTACTGGATGGCTTCCTAGGTCTTCTCTTAATCCCCTGGTGGTAGGTCTGCACTGAGGCCTGTGCTGGACTGGGCTAGACCCTCACTTTGATGTGACAGTTTTCTTGCTGTCCTTTCCTATTGTCCTTGGCAATTCCCAAGTTGAGAGGTCTGGAAATCACCACCACTGACATAGACACAGGCTGCAGGGGCCCAGGGGACCTAGGACTCTTTCTGGATGATTGTAGCCAGTTTGCTCCAGCATGGCCCAGGCTGCACTGTGGGCCCTTTCTAACCTCTCTGTTATAGACCCTTACAGATCTTCCAAGTTGTCTTGGGCTGGAAAGTTGTTTCATTCAGTCTTTTTGTGGGTTCTGCCAATATATAGAATTTAGTTATAGTCATTATGTAAAGGTATTTGGAGTGATTTGGGGCAGAGCTCTGGGAGTCCCTGCATTTGCTTTTGCCATCTTGGCTTTGCTTCCCAATTAATTTTTGAGCTATGTTTTTATGACTATTTATTGACTTATTGCTGTTGCATATATTTTTTCCTTCATTTCTTTTTTTATATTTATTTATTCTCTTTTATACAAATAATGTTTTTTATACATTAATAAAATATTCTTTTAAGAGTAAACAGAATACACCCTCCCCCCACAAAATATAGACTTGCTTTAGTGATAAAGTAAAGGGTAGAGAAAAAAATTAAAAGTAAAAAAATAATAGTAATAATTGTAGGTATGGCCAGGTGGCTCAATGGACAGAGCCCCAGTCCTAGAGCCAGGAGTACCTGAGCCCATATCTGGCTCCATACACCCAACAATTACCCAGCCATGTGTCATGCAAGCCATCCCAACCCTAATGCCCTGCAAAAACCAAAAAAAACCAAAAAAAAAGACCCAAAATAAAATAGTAGGGGTGGCTGGGTGGTGGACAGAGCATTGGCCCTTGAGCCAGGAGCACCTGGGTCCAATTCCAGCCTCAGACACACAAAGATCACCCTGCTATGAGGCTCCAGGCAGGCCACCCAGCCCTATTTGCCCCACACCACCCCAAATAATAATAATAAAAAATGTGCTTCAGTCTTTGCTCCAATACCTATAACTCTGTCGTGGGTGGATCACATTCTGTATGATAAGTCCATCATATCACAAAAGATACTTCCATATTTTTCCACCTTTGCCATTGCTGATCGCAACTCCATCCTTTTGTATTTCTCCACTACCATGTACTATATTTTCTCTCTCCTTTCACTCTGACTCTTCTGTAGGGTAGCTGAGTGACACAGCAGACAGATCCCTGGTCCTGGGGCCAAGAGGCCCCAAGGCCCCCTACCACCCCTTAGGCCCAGCATCCACCTGGCCCTATGGTCCAAGACAGGCCATCCAATTCCAGCCCCTTACAAGAAGTAAAAAGGAAAATGTGTTATATCTGACCACTATCCTCCCATGGTCCATCACTCACATTGCCCCCTTCCCCCTGTCCCCCTTCTCTCCTTCTTACTCCAGATGCCTATACTCCATTGAGTATATATGCTGTTTCCTCTCCTAGCCACCTCTGATGAGAGTGAAGTTTCCCTCATTCCCCCTTGCCTTCCACCATTCCATATCATTGCAATAGTTCATTGTAATAAAGAAGAATCTTATTATATGAAGCATCTTGGCCTATTCACCCTCTCCTTTTTCTTTCTCCTAATACATTTCCCTTTTTTCTATTGACTCCATTTTTACACCATATTTTATCTTTGAATTCTACTTTCTCCTGTGCTTCAGCTATAAAAGCTCCCTCTACCTGCTCTATTAACTGAGAAGGTTCATATGAGTATTATCAATGTCATTTTTCTATACAGGAATACATGCAGTTCATTATATATATATATATATATATATATATATATGTATATATATATATACATACATATATATATATATATATATATATATATATATATATATATATATATATATATTTAGGTTTTTGCAAGGCAAACAGGGTTAAGTGGCTTGCCCAAGGACACACAGCTAGGTAATTATTAAGTGTCTGAGACCAGATTTGAACCTAAGGTACTCCTGACTCCAGAGCTGGTGTTTTATCCACTATGCCACCTAGCCGCCCCTATTGCATATATTTTTAAAAGAGTGAATTTAATATTTCCACTATCCTCCTGTTTTAAGGGTAGGTCAATTCCTTTCAAATTTATACTTGGGATTGTTAGCTGTATTAATTTTTTTCTTTACATTCTATTTTAATCATTTCTCTCAAAAACCACTTCTCTAATACATATTTATGTTGATATACAGGCTATTCAGAAGGTATATATTACTACTGTTTTTAGTTTCCTAATGTTTCTATTATTCTTGATCCCCTAAAATAGTTTCCTTCCTACTAGCAATTATTCAGAAAATCTTTTTATCAAATGTTGACAAAAGATAGTCTAGCAGAAACTAGAGTGATTAAAGAAATTTCAGTTACATGTCTGACATCACTTCTTCCAGAAATATGCACATGGTCTATGGAGATATTGGACAAATTTTCAAAATTTTTTAATTACTGGAAGTAATTTTCTCTCTGTAGAATCCATTTATGAATGCCTCTTGGCCTTACATTTGTTCAGTTTCCTGTTGAAATAATACATCACCAAAAGGTTCTATCTTATTATGAAGGTATTGTATTTGCTGCCTGGTCCAGGGTGTTGTTCCAAAATCATCTTGTGAAAAGATTCAAGGTTTTTCATTTTTGTTGTCACCTTTTTTATTTCTCTGAAGTCATATATTCAACTAAGTTGATCTCTCTGGTCCATTTGGATCATTTTCTTCTCATTTTTGATATGATTTTAGAAGGCATCTAGGTTGAACTGGAATCTTTCACTTTACTATCTTTTGCCAGGAGAAATCAGATTTTCAGGCAATTATCTGTTCACTCCTATTCATCCCAATTTATTTCTCACTACTCTACAAAATTTTCTTATTACAATAATCTCCATTTGTCTCATGAATGTGCAATTTTCCTTTTTTCTTCCATGCCTTCAGCAATACTGTCTTTATCTGGAATTCTTTCCATCCTCCCATGAAGTTATATATTTCCTCTCCATTCTCATAGTCCATCTTTTATATGAAATTATTCCTGATTAATACAGTCTTCATTGGTGTCTCTTTTCTGGGAATGATATAGTTTCAACGGTGTACTACATTATTTATCCCTTGGTTTTGAAGTACTCCATTCATGCTTTAGTTTTTTCTCCTCAAGCATCATCTAAAATCAAGGGTCATTTCTCAGACATCATATATATCTTCCAAGGCTATTGCAGAATGTTGGATGCCAGCACAGTAAGTGAATGGATGTTGGATTTGAATAAGTGGGAGTGATCCTTTCTCTGAGAGACTTTGGAGTTACTTTTAGAGGGAGTGAAGATCAAAGGAAAGAACATTAATCTGGAATCTAATGACTTGAATTTTAATCATGGATTTTCTGCTTAGGAGCTATTTGCATTTGAATAACTCATTTAACCTTGGGACTTAAATACATGTGATGGGGTTGAACTAGATAACCTCTAAGATATTTGAGAGATCTGAATCATAATCTTATAATATGGAAAATGAGCAGATTATAGACTTTGAAATGGCTTGGATCTGCAGTCATGAGAATATTACAATTTTTCCTTCGTTATTTTGGATCCAACTGCAATTTTTTTGTCCAATGTATCTAAGAAATTTTTTGTAATGGAGATATATTTGGAATTGCTTTTATCAACTAGATTGCAATTTCTAACGTAGGGAATCTTATTTATAGTTTCATTGTGATCACTGGAGAGTCCTTCATATTCATAGCATCAGCTTCTTTCCTAGAACATTTCCTGAAATAACAACCATTAAGATTGGCATGATGTTTGTGAACAGTTTCATCTCTTTAAATTTAACTATTTAAATTTACCTAATCTGTTTTTTAAATAAGTACATCATCTTTTTAATTAAATAATTTCTGGGTGATGCATATCTCTGCCTTCATGTTTGGGTATTTTATAACTTTCTGTTCCTTTGGGTTGGTCAACAGGCCCTTTAAGAATTCTTTTTCTGAATAGTGGAACAAAAATTCTAACCTCACTGATCTATTGTACAAAAATTTGCTGGGTTTTCTCTTCTTGACTTGATTCCCATTCAAAGAATTCTGTTGTAGCAAGGAAAGCTTTATTATGATCTCAATCTTGATCACTGAGGTGGTCATGTGACATAAAGGGACCGGAATATTGCCAGATGGAAAGACTCACTTATCTCCCAAGTTCACTATCCTTCACAAAGTCAGTTACTTGAGCCTTGTCTTCATTTTCATTTCTTTTCTTTAATATTTCATTTTTACTATATTAGGGTTGTTGATCTAAGTGGATAAAATACTATCTGAATAACTACAATGATGTGGCTAGTGATTTAGGACCAGACATTTTGGAGAGTGAAATCAAGTTGACCTTAAGAAGCATTGCTAACAATAAGGTTATTAAGAGTTAAATGAATTCCAATTGGAACTATTTAAAATCCTAAAAGATGATGATATTAAAGTGTTCCATTTAATATAGAAGAAAATTTGGAAAAACCAAACCATGGTCACTGAATTGGGAAAGATAAGTTTATGCCTCAATTCTAAAGAAGGACAATGCCAAAGAATGTTCATATGATTGTACACATTTCAGACTACCAGCAAGGATATGCTTAAGATTCTTCAAGCAAGGTTTTAGCAGTATGTAAATTGTGAAATATCAGAAGAGCAGGTGATTTTTGCAGAGACAAAGGAACTAGACATTAAATTGCCAAAATTTGCTGGATTAAGAGGGAAGCAAAGGTGTTCCAGAAAAAATCTACTTATGTGTCACTGACAGAACAAAAAAGTCTTGGACAACGTGGATCATAATAAAATGTGACAAGTCCTCAAAGGGATGGTCTTAATTATGTCCTGAGGATCCTCTGTGTAAGAAAAAGAAGAAATATTTAGAATTAAACATGAATTGTCACCTTATCTATTTAACTTATATACAGACTACATCATATGAAATGCCCAGCTGGATAAATCAAAAGCCAGAATTATGATTGCATGGAGAAATATCAACAGTCTCAGATACATAGATGATAACACTCTGATGGCAGAAAGTGAAGAAGAATTAAGAATGAGGGTGGAAGAGAAAAGTATAAAAGTTAACTTGAAGTTTAACAGAAAACAAACAAAAAAAACCCCTAAGATCTAGGCAACTAGTCTCATCACTTCTTGTCAAGTAGAAGGAGAAGAAATGGAAATAGTGTCAGATTTCACATTCTTGGGTTCAATTATCACTGTAGCTGTAGACTACAGTCATGAAATTTTTTTTAAAAATGCCTTCACCTTGGAAGGAAAGCTATCATTATCTTATATGAAATCCTTATTTCATTATTTCCCCTTTTGAATTCACCAGAGGCACATTATAAGCATCTTTCTGACAAATATCCATAATAGTCAAAGTTAGGTTTTTCCAGTAGGATGGCACTGAGAATTGGACTATAAAAAAGTTGAGCTCCACAGAATTGATGTTTATAGATTATAATGCTTCCCTAGGGAGAAGTGTGGTCACTGCTCTCCTGTTCTGCTTTCTGATTCTTACCCAAAAAGGACTCCTAATTCCTTGTATTGTGATGGATACTGATGCTCATGGTCCCTGATTCTTTAGAAAAGGAATACTCGTCAAGGCTTCCAATTCCTTCCTTTGGACTACAACTTGTAAGTAGGTATAACAAAGGGAGTTGCACAACTATTCTAGTCCTGTGTGTAGTACTAGCACCAGAATCCTTTGCAAATTTTTTTGTGTCCAATTCCCAGGTTTCTTGACTATCTGCCTTGTGAACCCCTAATATTGTTGTTGCTTCAGTTGCCACTGACTAGTTGACCGTTAGTGTTATTCTACATAGGCTCTGGACCAGCCCCATGTTGCAGATCTCTCTTTAAGAACTTCTAAGTTTTCTTGGGCTTGTAGACTGTTACACTCTGACCTTTTCCTAACTCTTTCCCTTTACAATTTCATTTGAACATTATTTTAAAATGTTTGGAGAAGAATATTGGAAGAATATTAAGTTGTTTGGAGAAGAACTGTTTTCTTATTCTGTCATCTCTTTTCTGTACTTCTATAGTTATATTTTGATCCAGGATTTGAACTTGATCTTCTTGTCTCTGAATCTGTTGCTCTGTCCAATATGCCATCTATCTCTGTCATCATATTTAATCTCCATTTAAATTTGATTCTTTTCTTTAAATGTCTTTTACTAATGCTATATTAATTGTGATATGATTTGTTTAACATTTCTGCTTTTCTGTATTTGTTTGTGACATTCTATGTCCTAAAATATATTCAAATTTTTCAAAGATGTTTTATAAAGCTGAAAATTTCTTTCTTCTTTTAACTTATAATAATTTTTATTTCAATTCAGTAATTGTCAGAGACCAATTCTATACACATATCATACAAAAATACTATGTACTTATAATTTCTAAAAGCCTATTCCATTTTTCTCTTGATTTGTTTAATTTGACTGTTATATTAATATTATCTCCTGTTTTACTTTTATTTTCTATTTCTCCATGCAAGTAAACTAAATTATGCCATCTCATGTATATATATAGTAAGTCTCCCTAGACCTGGTGGGGGTGGAGGGCACAGCTGTATACTGTTATCCTTAAACAATGTGGGATAGGCCTAAGGGAGCTCTGCTGCCCACACCTGAGCCTGGGGAGATGGGGGCGGGGTGTCTGTTACTGTATTTGTTCTTGGGAGAGGGCTCTGCTGAAGTATGGAGTTCATGGCCCTGAGCCAAATAGATCAATGTCTGGCCACCCTTTGCAACTCTCTGTGCTGGAACTCGCCTCCCACAGCCAAAGCCTCTGTGGATAAGGTTGGTCCTTGAACCTGCCACTCCCACAAGCAAAAGCCTCTGTGGCTAAGGAAGGTCTTGTGGTTTCACCTTGCCACTTCCTCTGGGCTAAACCTCTGCTCTCCACTCCTAACAGTCCCCTGAGACAGATCATGTTGGTAGATGTTCTTCTAGCTTCTTTTTTTGACTTTTGTCAATAGAATTTCTGTTAAGAGGTTTCTTTCATATTATTTCTGAGGGGAAACCAGGAGACCTTTGCACAGTGCCTGGCTTCTCTCTGCCATCTTGGTCAGAAGTACCAAAGTTGTTAAATCTTTTACAAGTGATCATCCTTATAATATTATTGCTATTGTGTACATGAGTTCATGTAAGTCTTCGTATTTTATCTGAAGTTTCCAGAATCATTGAAACAGTTTACAACTTTAACAATAATGTGCTAGTAATCCAGTTTTCCCATATATTCTCTAACATTTATCATTTTCTGTTTTGTGTTATGTTAGTTAACCTGATGTGTGAAGTAGCAATTATTTTTATTTACATATTTCTAATCAATGATGATTTGGAACATTTTTTATGAGACTTGATAATTGATTTTTCTTTCTTCTGAAGACACTTGGCCATATTCTTTGACCATTTATAATAGTTCTGTTTGTATGTTTGGCTCAGTTTGCTTTACCTTTGAGAAATTAGGTCTTCATGAAAAGAAAATTTCCCCCAATATCCTGCTTTTTCTTTTAAACATGAATTCTTTGCCCCTGAACTATAACATGGGGGTAGGTATAGGCAGTGAAGTTGCAAAACCCTGGTCCTGTGTCCAGCACTAGTAAAAGAGTCACCTGTAATCTCTTTTTAAAAAATATATATAAATATTTAATTTGTTTTCCAGTTATTTACAATAGTAGTTTCTACCAATCAGTTTTTGCAAGGTTTTGAGTTTTACATTTGCCCCCACTTCTATCCCTTCCCTCTCCCCCCTCACCCCCACAGAGGGCAATCTGATATAATCTTTACATTTATTTCCATGATATGCAGAGATCTAAATTGAATATGTTGAGAGGAAAAAATATATACATAAGAAAGAAAGAAAATATTAGAGATAGTCAATTATGTGATACATAAGACAACTTTTAAAAAATTGCAGATAATAATCTTTGATCTTCATGTAAACTCCATAGTTGCTTCTCTGGATTCAGATGGTATTCTCTAACATGGATCCTCTAAAATTGTTCCTAATCATTGCATTGATGGAATGAGCATGTCATTCGAAGTTGATCATCATCCCATGTTGTATGTTCTTTTGGCTCTGTTCATCTCACTCAGTATCAATTCATATATGTTTTTCAGGCTTCTCTGAAATCATGTCCTTCCTGATGTCTAATTTAATAATACTGTTCCATCATATATATATATATATATATATATATATATATATGTATATATATATATGTATATTTATATACCACAATTTGTTCAGTCATTCTCCAGTTGATGAACATTCACTCAATTTCCAATTCTTTGCCACCACAAAAAGAACCGTTATGAATATTTTTGAACATGTGGGGTTTGTACCCTTTTTCATGATCTCTTCAGGATATACACCCAGTAGATGTATTGCTGAATCAAAGGGTATGCACATTTTTATTGCCCTTTGGGCATAATTCCAAATTGCTCTCCAGAAAAGTTAGATCAGTTCACAGCACCACCAATAATGCTATAGTGTCTCAGATTAACCACATACATTCTAACAATTTTTTGGAAGTTTGATTGGTATGGAACTAAATAATTAGTAAAATTTAGCTAGACCTGTCATTTTAGCTCAATCTATCCATGAGCAGTTGATATTTGCCCAGATATTTAGATCTGATTTTATTTCTGTGAAAAGTGTTTTACAGTTGTTTTTATAGAGGTTTTGAATCTTCCTTGTCAGGTGGACACCCAAGTATTTTATGTTTTCTGAAGTTACTTTAAATGGGGTTTCTCTTTTTAACTCTTTTTTTTGGTTAAAATGTGAAGTACTTGAAGGAAGAATATTTTGACTTGACTATTTGTATCTTGATGCTTAGCATCAAACTTATCATATAATACATATTTAATAATTTAGTTTCTAATAATTCATGTACACATGTATTCACTTTTTTAAAGAAAGATTTTATTTATTTTTAGTTTTACAATTTCCCCCCTAAACTTCCTTCCCTCCCCCACCCCCCACAGAAGGCAGTCTGTTAGTTTTTACATTGTTTTCATGGTATATATTGATCTAAGCTGAATGTGAAGAGAGAGAAATCATATCCTTAAGGAAGAAAAATAAAGTATAAGCGATAGCAAAATTACATAATAAGGCAACAGGATTTTTTCTAAATTAAAATGAATAATCTTTGGTCTTTGTTCAAACTCCACAATTCTCTGGATACAGATGGTATTGTCCATTGCAGATAGCCCCAAATTGTCCCTGATTGTTGTACTGATGGAATGAGCAAGTCCATCAAGTGTGATCATCAACCCCATTCTCTTTTAGCTGCTGTATCTTGCTAGTGTTATACAGAAATGCTGAGGATTTATGTGGGTTTATTTTATATCCTGAGACTGCTAAAGTTGATAATTATTTCCAGTAGCTTTTTAAATTAAATTTATTTATTATTTTCATCTATATGCACAAGTATATTTTTTAGTTATAAAATTTCCTTCCACCCTTCCTTCCCACCTCCCTCCCCTCAGTTGTGAACAGTCATGTTAGCATTATATGTACATATTTTGGATAAGCATGTTTACATTTAAGTCATTTTTCATTTGAGTAATTAGGATTAAGGAAAAGAGATATATGAGGTTATTTTTTAAAGTGTACACCAGATTCTGAAGGGTTGATTTTTCTTTTTTGTTTTGTTTTGTTTTGTTTTTTTTTAATTTTTCTTCCTCTGGATGGGGATATCATTGTCCATAGCTGGTCTAATATGATTGTCTTAGGTCTCTGAACCACTGAGAGGAGCTGCTTTCATTAAGGTTGATCATCTCACAATATTGTTTTTAATGTGTATATTGTTTTCTTGGTTATTCTCCATTCACTCAGCATCAGATCCTACAATTCATGCTATGCCACTCAAGAGAATGATCATTTATGGTTTCTTATAGAACAATGATATTCCATAGTATTCATCCCATCAATTTCCAATTCTTTACCACTTCAAAAAGAACTGCCATGATTATTTTGGAACATGTGGGATTTTTTGCATTTTTTAATAATTTCTTCTGGGTATAGACCTAGAATTGGAAAGCTGGGTCAAAGGGTATGAACAGTTTTATTGCTCTTTGGGCCTAGTTCCCTATTCCTCTCCAGAATGGTTGGATTTGTTCACATCTCTACCAACAATGCATCAGCATCCCAATCCCCCCACAACTTCTCAAACATTGATCATTTTACCTTTTTCTCATCTTGGCCAATCTGATAGGTATGGGATGATACCTCATCGTTGCTTTAATTTGCATTTCTCTAATGATTTAGAGCATCCTTTCTTATGATTATGTATAGCTTTAATTTCTTCATTTGAAAACTGTCTGTTCATGTCCTTTGACCTTTTAACAATTGGGAATGACTTGTAAGCTTATAAATTTGATGCAATTCTCTATTTTAGAAATGGAACCTTTATCAGAACTTCTAGTTGTGAAGATTGTTTCCCAGCTTTCTGCTTTTCTTTTAATTGTGGTATCATTTTTTATTAGTGGAAAAATGTTTGAAATTTAATATAGTCAAAATCATTCATTTTGCAGTTTATAATGTGTTCTAATTCTTGTTTGGTGGTAAATTTATCCCCTTTCCATAGATCTGATAGAGCATTTATTGGTCTATTAAATTATCTACAGTGTTGCCCTTTATGTCTAAATTCTTTACACATTTTGACCTTATTTTGGTATAGGGTATAAGATATGGATCAATGCCAAGTTTTTGCCATACTGTTTTCCAGGTTTCCAACAATTTTAGTTAAATACTGGATTCTTATTGTAGAAGCTGATGTCTTTGGGTTTGGCAAATGGCAGATTGCTGTGGTCATTTACTGTGGTTTCTTTGAAACTATCCCAATTCACTGATCCATTACACTACTTCTTAATCAGTACCAGGCAGTTTTGATGACTGCAGCTTTATAGTATAGATTTAGATCTGGTGGAGCTAGGCTACCTTCCTTTACATTTTTTTCAATTCTCTTGCTATTCTTGACCTTTTGCTGCTCCAGATGAGTTTTGTTACTATTTTTTTCTAGCTCGGGAGAATAGTTATTTGGTAGTTTGATTGGTATGGCACTGAATAAATAATTTAATTTTGGTAGAATTATCATTTTTATTATATTAGCTCTACCTACCATGAGCAGTTGACATTTTTCAAATTATTTGTATCTGACTTTATTTGGGTGAAAAGTGCTTTACAATTGTGTACAAACAATTTTTGGGTTTGTCTTGGGAGGTAGATTCCCTAGTATTTAATGTTGTCGATAGTTATTTTAAATGCAATTTCTCTTTATATCTCTTGCTCTTCAGCTTTGGTGTTCATATATAGAAATACTGATGATTTTATATCCTGCTACTTTGCTGAATTTGTTAATTGTTTTAAGGTGTTTTTTAGATGATATTCTCAGTTCTCTAAGTATATCATCAAATGATCTGCCAAGAGTGAAAGCTTTGCTTCTTCATTGCCAATTCTGATTCCTCCAATTTCTTTTTATTCTCTTATTACAATAGCTAATATTTCTAATACTGTATTGAATAGTGATGGTAATAATGGGCATCCTTGTTTCACCCCTGATTTTATTGGAAATGCTCCCAGTTTATTCCCATTACTTATATTTGTTGATGGCTTTAGTTAGATACTATTTTTTATTTCAAGGAAAACTTCATTTATTTCTAAACTTTCTAGTATTTTAAATAGGAATGATTGTTCTATTTGTATCAAAGGCTTTTAAAAGTATCTATTGAGATAATCATATGATTTATGTTGGTTTTTCTATTGATATATTCAATTATATTGAATGTATTCCTTATATTGAACCATCCTTGCCTACCTGCTTTAAATCCTACCTGAGCATGATTTATCATCCTAAAAATAATCTGCTATAGTCTCATTGCTAAAATTTCATTTAAGATTTTTTGCAACAATATTCATTAGGGCAATTGGTGTATAATTTTCTTCATTTTGGTTCTTCCTGGTTCAAGTATTGGTACCATCTGGGTGTCATAAAAGAAGTTTGACAGAACTCCTACTTTTACTATTTTTTAAAATAGTTTATGTAAAACAGGAATTAATTGTTCCTTAATGTTTGATAGAATTCATTTGTAAATCCATCTCGACCTGGAGATTTTTTCCTAGGAAGTTTATGGATGTGTTTCTTTTTCTGAGATAGGATTGCATAAGTATTTTTTTTTCTCTTTTGTTAATCTGAACAGTTTGTATTTTTGTAAATATTTATCCATTTCACTCAAGTTATCCAACTTATTGGCATACAGTTCAGCAAAGTAGCTGTGAATTATCTCTTTAATCTCCTTTTCATTATTGGTTAGTTTATCTTTTACATTTTTGATACTGGTAATTGTTATCTTCTTTCTTTTTTTAAAATCAAATTAACTGAAGTTCTATTATATTGACATTTTGATAAAAACAACTCTTAGTTTTATTTATGAAATCAATGGTTTATTTGCTTTCAATATTTTTAACCTCTCCCTTGATTTCCAGAATTTCTAATGTGATATTTAATTGAGGATCTTTAATTTGTTCTTTTTCTAGCTTTTTAAAGTTGCATACCAATCATTAATCTCCTCATTCTCTATTTTATTCATATAGGCATTTAGAGATATAAATTTCCCCTCAAAACTGGTTTGGCTACATCCCATAAATTTTGGGAAGCTGTCACATTATTATCATTTTCTTGAAGAAAATTATTATTTCTACTATTTGCTGGTTCATCCACCCATTGTTTAAAATGAAATTGTTTAATTTCCAAATAGTTTTTGATTTATCTTTCCATGACCTTTTATTACATATAATTTTTATAGCATCATGAACCCTAACATTGCTATCCCTGCATTTTTCACTTCAGCTGAAGCATAATAAATTCTGCTCCAACCTTTTACCTTTTCTCTGTATGTATCTTTCTGCTTCAAATGAGTGTCTTGTAAGCAGTATATTGTAGGATTCTAGTTTTTTAATCCACTCTGTAATTTGCTTATGTTTTAATGGAAGAGTTCATCCCATTCACATTCAAAGTTATAATTACTAACTCTTCATTTCCCTCCATGTTATCTACCCTCCATTTGTATCCCTTTTCCCTCCTTATCCATATTCCCCAGTATTTTGCTTTTGAATATCACCTCCTTCAGTGTGTTTGCTCCTTTATATCCAACTCCCTGCCCTTTCTTTTCCCTTTCCCTTTTCCTCTTCTTTCCTCCCCTCCTCCTTTCCCCTTTTAATACTTGAAAGGTAAGATAAATTTCTAAACTTAACTGAGTGTGTGTATATGTTAATTCTTATTTGAGCCAAATCTGATGAGAGTAAGATTCAGGCAGTTCTCACCTCCTTCCTTCTTCCCCTTTATTGCAATAGGTCCTTTGTACGTCTTCATGTGATGTAGTTTACTCATTCCATTCAGTCTCCATCCTCCTGTCCCTTTACTCCCCCCCCCCTTTTTAAGAAGATATTATTTTTATATAATTCTATCAGAGTCATGAACAAGTCATGAATATCCATCTCTTTTGGCTAAGTACGTTCTCTCTAATAGAGTTATAATTATTAAGAATTATAAGAATCTTTTTCCTAAGGTGGGGATATAGCCAGTTTCATCTTATTGCATAAAAGTTTATTTTTCTTTTCTCTTTTTTTTCCTTTTCATGTGTTTCCTGAGTCTCCTGTTTGAAGTTCAAATTTTCTATTTAGCTCTGATCTTTTCATCAGGAAAAGTTGAAAGTTTCCTATTTCTTTAAATGTCCATCTTTTCCCCTGGAAGAGAAGGCTCAGTTTTGCTGGATAGTGGATTTTTGTCTGCATTCCAAGCTCCCTTGCTCTTCAGAATATCAAATTCCAGGCCTTTTGATCCATTAATGTTGATGCAGATAGGTGCTGTGTAATCCTTACTGAGGCTCCTTGGTATTTAAATTATTTCTTTCTGACTGCTTGCAGGAGTTTTTCTTTTATCCGATAGTTCTGGAGTTTGGTCACAATATTCCTTGGTCTTTTCATTTTGGTATCCTTTTCAGGAGGGGATTGATATATTCTTTCAATAACTATTTTGCCCTCTGCTTCCATGATATCAAGGCAATTCTCCTTCACTATATCCTGAAGTATTGATTTCAGACTTTTTCTCCTCAATGTTTTCAGGAAGACCAATGATTCTTAAGGTGTCTCTTCTAGAGATATTCTCCAGGTCACTTGTTTTTGCCAATGAGGTATTTTACATTTTCTTCAATTTTTTTGGTTTTTGTTGGTTTTGTTTACCAGATTCTTATTATCTCTGGAGTTATTAGTTTCCACAGATTCTAATCTGTTTTTTAGAGAAGAATTTTCTTCATGTACCTTTTGTAACTCCTTTTACAATTGGTCAATTATATTTTTGAAGGAGTTTTCCATTTGCACAATTGTGGTGGTTTTGAGAGAATTATTTTCTTTTTACACTTGTCTAATTGTATTCTTGTTTTCTTGTTGCAAGATGATTATTTTCTCTTGCAAACTCTTAATTTTCACTTGCATTTCTCTTCCCAATGTTTCCAACTGATTTTTTAACTCTTCCCTGATCCCTTCTAAGAAGTCTTTCTGGGCTGTAGACCAATTCATTTGCTCCTCTGAAGCTCTAGGTCTCTTTGTGTCAAGGGTCAGTTTCTGAGAGTGATTTACACATATGTTTGGTGACCTTTGCCACCCGAGATATCAATGTATTCTTGCTCATTAAATGGATTTGTTGAGTCTCCAGTGAACTCTAACCTGAGCCATTCTGTGTCACCCAGGGATATTTTTAGGAGGCTTTTCTGATAAGGAAGTTTGTAGATTTCTAAGAATAAATTTTGTAAATTAACCCAGGAAATTACACAGCAGGGTCTCATTTAAATTGTCATTCCTGAGATAAGTTTTTGTTATAAAAGTCTGAGTATCCAAGAATAAAGTAGTAGAATTTTATCACAACTTTGTGTACATCTCTGTTTCACCTGACTCTTGTCAAATGTTTAGACACACATCATAACTATCGCTGGCGATAACTGGTGCCTGAAACAGGGTCGGCCTGGAGGGGGATCAGTCATGAAAGGAAAGACATTGTCCGGGCATCCTGTGAGTCACAAGAGTATGCTACAAGCTAACAGGTATAGGAAATATATTTCTTAAATTTTTTCATAAGGTCTAAAACAGAGAGCATTAAAATGGGACAGGGATAGTTGAAGGATAGAGGACATTATTTGAAAGTGCTAATGCAGATAATTAAAGAAAGAGGCCTATTAATAACAACAAAACAATTGGAAGAATTCATTGAATGTGTACAAAAAAGGTTTTCCTTGGTTTCCAGAAGAAGGAGTACTAAATACTGAAAAATGGGAAACTGTACAGGAAAGTCAGAATGCATTTTCTATAGGAGTCTTTTCATTATGGAATATTTTAAAAATCTATCTGACTCCATCCACCTGGAGTCATTCTTTGGCTCAGAGTATATTAAAAGTTGATGCAGATGTTCAAACTATTCAGCAAGAAGATAAGAGTAAAAAAGAATGGCAGCTTTTACTTCCTCTTAACTTTAATAATCCACCTTCTGCTCATTTATGTTCTAAAGAAGAAAACACCAACAAAGATAAGGGGCATTTAAATGTTGTTCAAAAAGCAGTGGATAAAGAATAGGAGATTCCATGAGACATGAAAGAGTTATTGGTCTCTTTTCCCATATTTGAGAGACCTGATCCAAAGAATCCAGGGAATGTTTTGAGAGGTTATGATAATCTAAATTTTAAACCATTTAAAGAATTAAAGTTTTAAATCTTTTAACTATGATAGAAATATTAGCCAGACAAATATATATCCCAGAAGACTGAATGATGATAGCAAAAATTGCTCTTACACCAGGAGATTACTTAATATGGAAAACTGAATTTTTTTCAAAATTGTGCTTTGTCAGGTTAAAAGAAATGAAGCAGCAGGGATAAGAATAACATTTGAAATACTCTCTAGTGCTGGTCTGTGGCAAAATTAAGTAAACAAATTGGGTACAGCTTACAAGTATATTTGCAAATATCCATTGCTGGAAAACAGGCATGACTGAAATCTCCTGAAAATGAATGAGGCAATACTTCATTTACAAAAATAAAACAAGCAGCTAATGAAGATTTTCCACAATTTCTTGCTATGCTGCAGCAAGCAATTCAAAGGGGTGTGAGAGATGAGACCACTTGTTTGCTCATGGCTCACTTATCTAGATCAAGATCCTGAGAGAGGAATAAAGAAAAAGCATTAGATAAGAGAATTGTTTCATGAAGACTTGATAAAATAAATTAAAACAAAATAAAAGAAAATGTTAAAAATGTTAAAAGGGAATTTATTTGAAGTTATAGAAATAGAGAAAGTGACAGCAAGTATTCGCAGATGAGAAAGATATATGTTAAATAAATAATCACAAAAGAATTACAATTTGAGCTTAAGAAACTTTGAGGAAGTAAATTTCAGAAAGACAAGATAATCAGGTTCATTTTAAAGTACAAAATTTGAATCTTACAGAAAATAATGAGAAAATTGAGCATTTAATAACAGAAGACTTCCTTCCCAGAAAATATTTAGGGCTGTTCCTTTAAAAAGAAGTTATTTGGTTTACTCTAAGTTAAAGGGGGACAGGGGATATTCCAATTAGGCTGAGAGATTTTTGAGTGACTGTTTGCCTTCTCAAAAATTATAATTATTTGTAGTAAAATCAAGAAGTGTTAAATATTAAAACCTTTGAATGGAAAAATATATTGCAAAAAATGAAATGTTCTCTGAATTTTTCCTCTGGTTTCTTGGAGATTTGTCACCTTTGGTGGTGTTTGTTTTTGTTTTCCTGCCAGAGTGTGCGTGTGTGTGTGTGTGTGTGTGTGTGTGTGTGTGTGTGTGTGTTCATCTGGCATCCTGTTGATTTTTGTCTGTGTAATGTTTAAAGAGAGAGCAAGGTAGGGTTTCCCCGGATTTCAGGAGCCTCTCTGGTTCTAAATGCTTTGACTCCATTTATGTGTCTATATGTATTTGCTTTAAAATACAGAGAGAAGCTCTCATCTGTCTCTCACGCCTGCTGTTCTCTGTGTTCTGATTGGTCAATCTTCTTTCCATTTTCTCTTTTCAAAATTAGATCTTCTTTTTCTCCCCAAAACTTATGATTGGTGCCAAAAAAGGTGATTTTCCTAAGAATCATGGTGTTTTTTGGAGGAGAAGGGGTTCTGTTATTTTCTCTAATTTTCTATTGTGTCTTTTCTGGTCTGATTGACTAACAGAATTTTATGTACTAATTTGGCAAATTATACTTATTTTTTTACACAGTACTATCTTATTGTATTTGTGTTTATTTTTGTACAAATGATTTTTTATACATTACTAAAATATTCTTGTTTAAGAGTAAACATAATACCCCCTCCTGCAAAAAATATAGACACTCATGAGAAACAAAATAAAAGAAAGAGAAAAAATGTGCTTCAGTCTGTGGTCTTATACCATCAGCTCTGTCTTGGGTGGATCATATTTTTTTTATGATAAGTCCATCACAAAAGTGACTTCCATATTTTTCCACTGTTGTTGTCGCTTATTGTAATTCCCTCCATCCATACCTCCCCTCTACCATACATTATATTTTCTCTCTCTTTCCACTCTGTCCCTCTCCTAAAATGGGTTGTGAGGTAGCTGAGTGGAGCAGCGTACTGATCATTGGCCCTGGGGCCAAGAGATCCCGAGCCTACATCCCATCCCTGAGAGCCAGCAACCACCCAGCCCTGTGGTCCTGGACAGGCCACCCAATCCCAGCCCCTTGCAAGAAGTAAAAAAGGAAGTGTGTTATATCTGACTATTCTCTCCTATGATCTACCCTCTCCTCTATCATCCCTCCCCCACTTCCTCCATTCCCCCATCTCTTCTTTTTACTCTAGATGTCTATACCCTATTGAGTGTGTATACTGTTTCCTCTCTGAGCCATTTCTGATGAGAGTTAAGGTTCCCTCATTCCCCCTAACCTTCCCTCATTCCATATCATTGCAATAGCTCATTGAAAAAATTTAATATCTTTTTTATGAAATATCTTAGCCTATTTCCCTCTCCTTTCTCTTACTCTCAGTACATTTCCCTTTTAGCCAATGACTCCCTTTTTACAATATATTATATCTTCAAATTCAGCTTTCTCCTGTGCTTCATCTATAAAAGCTCCTTCTACCTGCTCTATTAAATGAGAAGGTTCAATATGAGTATTATTAGTATCATTTTTCTATGCAGGAATACATGCAGTTCATCATCATTAAGTCTCTCATATTTTATCCTTCTCCTACACTTTCTATGCTTCACCTGAGCCCTGTATTTGAAGGTCAAACTTTCTGTTAGCTCTGGTTCTTTTAACAGGAACATTTAGAATTACCCTGGTCCATTGAAAGTTCATCTTTTCTCCTTGAAAGACAGTGTTCAGATTTGCTGGGAAGTTGATTCTCAGTTGCATTCCAAGCTCTTTTGGCTTCCAGAATATTATATTCCAGTCTCTACGAGCCTTTAATGTAGTTGCTGCTAAGTCCTGTGTGATCCTGACTGTAGCATCACAATATTTGAATTGTATCCTTCTGCCTGTCTGTAATATTTTCTCTTTGACTTGGAAATTCTGGGACTTGGCTATAATGTTCCTGGGTGATGTTTCTGGGGGAGATCAGTGGATTCTCTCAATTTCTATTTTTCCCTCTGCTTCTAGGATATCTGGGCAATTTTACTGTAGGAATTCTTTTAAAATGAGGTCAAGGCTCTTTCTCCTGATCATGACTTTTAGGTATCCCAATAATTTTTAAATTATCTTTCCTGGATCTTTGTTCCAGATCAGTTGCTTTATCAATTAGATATTTCACATTTTCTTCTCATTTTTTATTCTTTTGGTGTTGAACTATTGTGTCTTATTTTCTTGCAAATTCCTCAGCTTCCTTTAGCTCCATTCTATATCTGAAGGATTTATTTTCCTCAGAGAGCTTTCTTATCTCCTTTTCCATCTGGCCAATTCTGCTTTTTAAAAACATTCTTCTCCTCAAATTTTTGAACTGTTTTACCCATTTGACCTAAGATGGTTTTTAACATGTTATTTTTTTTGGCATTTTTTTGGATTTCTTTGACTAAGCTGCTGACTTCTTTTTCATGTTTTTCCTGTGTCTCTCTCATTTATTTTCCCAATTTTTCTTCTATCTCCCTTACTTGATTTTAAAATTTTTTTTTTGAGCTCTATCATAGCCAGAGCCCAATTTCTGTTTTTCTTGGAGTCTTTATATGCAGGAGCTTGTACTTCCTCATCTTCAGACTGAGTATTTTGATCCTTCTTGAGATCACAAAGTATTTCTCAATGGTGTTCCTATTTTTTCTTTTAGTTTACTCATTTCTCCAACCTGTGCCTCTTTTTGGGATGCTTCCTGAGCTTTTGAGTTTATTGGGAGCCCTCCCACAAGGGTCTCAGTATGTGAAGCTCTGTCTGCTCTCCTGGTCTGTGAATGACCATATGCACACCCCTCTGCCACTGGGCTGAGGTGGGGGGGTACTGTTCTTTGGGGGGGCCTAGACTGTGATCAGGATTTGAATGTGGTCAGAGCCTCAGAATCCTGTTCTTGGTCCAGAGGATAGACCTCAGAAGTCTCCTTCCCTACCTTCACTGGGCTGAGCACTCATGGTTCAGTTGCCTGGAGGCTCCTGCTTGCCAGCTCCATGCCTGCTTCCATTTCTTGAATCTGGGCTGCTATAGACACTGCTGTGCTGAGTGCACTGAGTGCCTGGGCTTCGGGATCCCTCTGGCGGAGGCCCCACTATCCTCCAAGTTGTGTCCAATACTCCCTGGAGTGCAGGTCAGGAAACTGCTTCTGCCACGGGAGTCATGGCTCCCAGGCACCCTGGGTCTCTTACAGGGAAGCTGAATTTTCTTCCCTCTGGTGGGGCCTCCACTCTAACCCTGTGGAGCTGAGTCTTTCAACTATTTTCCAGGTTACTTTGTTCTCCAGAATTGACTCAGTGGATCTTTCTGTGGGTTCTGTCTATTGAAAATTTAGTTATAGTCATAATTTTAAGATTTTTGAAATATTATGGTGAGAACACCTAGGAAAGGCTCTTCTCCTGTCATCATCTTGGCTCCACCTCTCTTGGCACATTATACTTATAAAGGATCTAGAAGAAATTGAAATTGTCCTTAAAATTATTTTTGACTGGTCTTAATTAGCATATTAAATATATATATATATATATATATATAATAGAAAATTGTGGGGAGTGAGCAATGAATGATAGAAAGTAAAGGTAAATAATTAATGCATACTATCTTGATATCTCAAAATGTGAGGAATCTACAATTCCCAGAATATCATTTTGTCAGTGAAGATAGAAAGCTCTTTTAAGTTAGAGCATTGAGAAGCTAGAATAGTAGCACAGATACAGATAAGGCTTTGAAAATCTTTTTGAAATATTTTGAAAAGGAAAATAATTTAAGGTAATTTTGAATATGAGTTTGAAATTTACAAGACTTTTAAGAGAATTATAAAGAAAATCTTATAATCATAAAAAGGAATTTTAGAACCATCTGGTCTCAAGAATTTTTATGTATTATAGAGTTTTAGGGAGTAAAGGGAATATACTTTAAATTGAAATGTGTTATGTATAATTAGCAAACTTTGTATAAGAACAGATACAGACAATTTTTTGAAACTTTAAGATTGTGTTACAATAAGAAAAAATGAATGAATTAAAGTATTATCCATCAACCTTTTAAAGATTTGTTATAAGAAAACTGGAGAATACCTTTCCAACAGGTTATATCTCTCAAGGTCTTTTGGCCCAGAGAGGTTGTGAAAAGCTATGCCCTTCCATGCATTGTTTATGGAAGGGAATATTTATCTGTAAGATCAAAGTAGCTTACTTAATATCTGTCATTTAAGAAGAAGAAATTATATATGTATTCTGTAACCCTGGCATTGATGAAAATTTACATTGGATTTTGGTATATATATATATATATATATATATATATGTATATATATATATATATATATATATATATATATATATATAATTAAATTCATAGATAATTTTATTTTCTTTTTGAAAATAGGAGTGTATTTGAACAAGAGGAAAATAGGCTTATAAAACAGAGATTTGAAAGAAATTGATGTGTAACAGATTTCAGTTATAAGGTTAACTTTAAGAGAATTAGATAAAACCTTGGAAACATGTTACATGTAGGTTAAGAATTTCATGTTCAATTTTAAAGAAGCAAAAATTGCAAACTTAGAAGAGGGTTGTATAAGACATTGGGAAGTATATCTTAACTGCAATTATTTCCAATATTACTGAATAAATGTGAGAGGCTTTGAAAAATGATTGGGAAATTGAAAATTATGTAACCCATAGTTATGTAACTTACTGATGAGCAAGATGTTGAAAAGTTATATGATCTAGTTTTTTTTCAATATAAGATATTTTACTGTAATGGTGTCAAAGACTGGAGTTAATGATTGATTGCTTTGTAGAGGTAATTATGGAAAATACCTCTGAGTTCCCTGAAATTTTTAAACAATATGATGGATCTTATTCTAGACCTGTAGGTCTAAGCATAAATTAAATAATAGAAGACAAATTACAAACTCCTCTTACATCAACACAAAAGAATGAATTATATGCCCAATTAATGGTATTAAAAGAACAGCCACAAACATTTAATACTTAACATTTTTACAGATAGTAAGTATAATTATTTTGTGGCCAGACAGATAGAAACAGCTTTTATTAAACATAGCACTGTTGAAGAATTCTATCAACTCTTTAAAGAGTTACAAAAAAGTTATAAGAAATAGATACAGTCTTTTTTTTTTATTAAACATATAAATTCCCACACTGGATTGCCTGGGCCTATATATGAAGGTAATCATAGGCCTGATCAATTAATCCTCTCATTTCTTATAAACTTAGTAGAAGAGCAAGCTACACAGTCTCACAAAATATTTCACCAGAATGCTTGTTTACTAAGGAAAGAATTTAAAATCACTAGAGAACAAGTGAGGAATATAGTAAAATCCTGTCAACAATGTATTCCATATTTACCTCCCCCTCCAAATTAATCTAAGAATCCTAGATGCCAGGTTCCTAATGAATTGTGGCAGATGGATGTAACTCATTATGCACCTTTTGGAAAAATGAAATTTATTCATGTTACTGTAGATACATTTAGTTCATATACAATGGCAACAGCACAAAGTTCAGAGGCTACTCAAGGTGTGATTGATCACTTATTCCATTGTTTTGCTATTGCAGGGGCACCAAAATCCACAAAAACAGATAATGGCCCTAGATATACTTCTATGGCATTTAAACAATTCTGCTTATATTAGAATATAAAACATATCACAGGTATTCCCTATAACCCCACTGGTCAAGCTTTAGTAGAAAGGAAACATAAAGATCTTAAGAGATTTCTGAAAGTGCAAAAGTAGGGAGAATATAAAAGAACAAAGGGGAAACAAAAGAGGAGAATAAATCTTGCCTTATGTATCACAAATTTTTTAACCTTGAATGATAAACAATTAACACCTGCAGAAAGATTTTTAAATAAGGATATGCAACACGAAGAGAAAGGCTTGGTCATGTGGAAGGACCCTAAAGCATCAACAATGAAAATGACTGGATCAATTATTAACATGGGGTCAAGGGCATGCTTCTGTTTTGCCCACAGATGGAGAAACTGTCTGTATACCAGAAAGAAATATTAGACTGTGCAGAGCAGATGAATCAAGTAATACAGAAAATGAATAAATTACACTTAAGAACTCAAAAGAGAAAAGATAAGAGGAGAAGGAAGGACAGACCATGCAAAAGGAGGGTCAATACAGAATTCATAGTTACTTATATTACTAATTAACTATTGGGGGATTGTAAAATGAATTGAATATTGGACTTATGTTCAAAACCCTCCATGGGTCACTAGTCTACAATGGGGAGAGAGTATGACTGAAATTGTATTAATAAGAGAAGCTGAAGATTATTTAGTATATAACAAAGTTCCTACTGGAAATATCAAAGAAGAGATGCTGAGAAGAGAACATAATTTTTCTGGTTTAAATACTATGGCACCTATATGTTCTTGTAAAATGTGTACTGTTGAACCATGTATTAAATTAAGTAAAACTATTCATTCAACTCATCCAAATATTTATAACATGGGAGCATTTAGGACCTCAGAAATATCAAGAATTCCATTTGTAGAAAGTACTGAAGGCAGAAAGATATTTTCTACAGAACCTCATTGTTTAAATTTAAATTCTTGGTATTTCAAACGTGAATGTTTTTCACCCTGGGTTGCCTATCACACCCCAAATAGAAGAATTTATGATCATTCTATTTTGCTACAAGTGTGTGAAATTCTCCTGATAGAGTTATTTCATGGGGGATCCCAGGCTATATTAAACAAATTATATACCCAGAAATAGGGTTAGCTAATTCAGAGATATGGGAAACTACGGCAGTAATAGATGAGATAATTTATATACACTGGAATAAGATGTTGGGTAAAATATATCTTATTCAGAAAAAAAATTGTCTGTGACTGTATTCACAAGATCAGATATTGCTTTTATGATAGGATCTTTCAAAAATATCGATATTACCAGAGAAAAGGGGGTATATAATATGAACTGTTATACTTGCACTATTCTAGCATGTGTAAGTAAGGAAGTGATAGATGATGATGATGTTGTTTGCATGATAAGACAACCAAAATTTGCTATAATACCCACAAAGGTAGAAGGCTGGCATATGTCTTCTGCTGATGAGTTCTTAGAAAAGGTATTAAAGAGAATAAGGCAAAAGAGATTTGTAAGTTGCAATGTGTTTGGAATATTAAGTATTGCCATTGTAGCAGCCACTTTGGTAACTATTTCTGTACAAGTGGGGAATAAGGAAAAAATAGAAGCTAAATATATTCAAGAATTATCAGAAAATGGGGTGGCTAGGTGGCATAGCAGATAAAGCACCGGCCTTGGAGTCAGGAGTACCTGGGTTCAAATCTGGTCTCATACACTTAATAATTACCTAGCTGTGTGGCCTGGGTCAAGCCACTTAACCCCATTTGCCTTGCCAAAAACCTAAAAAAACCCAAACAAAAAAAAAGAATTATCAGAAAATGTTACTAGAGCATTAAAGGCTCAGGAGAGAATTAATGAAGATCTTTATCATTTGATTAATGCATTATAAACCTCTGTAATGAACACAAGGGACAATTGAAATGTAATTTTAGGTTTTCTGCTATTTGTGCTACTCCTTTAAAATATAATACTTCACTTATTCCATGGGATAGTATAAAAGGTTATTTGAATGGAATATGGTATAATGATTCTATAACTATGGATATGAATCAATTGCATAAAATTGTTAATGATATTGCATTGGCACCTAGAATGGAAATGGACTCCGATATTAATAAATTGTTTAATTTTGTTGCTAGGTTTCATCCTTTTCATCTTATGAACCTATTAGTGAGCATGCTTCCTGGTATCTTTGCATTATTATTGATATTGTGTATTATTCCCATTTGTCTCAAATGTATTTTTTCTTTGGGACAAAATATAGATGTCCTAACACACTGTCTAAAGCTTCAGCATGCCTAAGAAGGGAGAATCTTTTGAGGGCCTGAGAGGGATTTACACATATTTTTGTTGAAATTAGCCACCAGACATATATCTGTATTCTTGCTCATTAAATGGATTTGATGTCTTTTCTAGTGAACTCTGACCTGAGACATTCTGTGGTGCCTGGAGGTATTTTAGGATTTTTTTCTGATGAGAAAGTTTGCAGATTTCTAAGGATACATTTTGTAAATTAACTCAGGAAATTACACAGTGGGGTCTCATTTAACTTGTCATTCCTGACATAAGTTTTTGTTATAAAAGTCTGAGTAACCAAGAATAAAACAGTAGAGTTTGTATCACAACCTTGTGTATGTCTCTATTTTACCTGACTCTCATCAAATGTTTAGACACACATCAGAGCAATCACTGGTGAAATCTCTGAATTATGATTCTTGTCTTCAAGGAAACATTCAGTGGACTTTCTGCTATGCTTTCTTCATTTTCCTAGGCTCTTGTTTTGGAGAGGGGCTGGTTCACAGACCTTTGGTGTTGAGTTACTTAGAGGTTTTGCTCACTGGACTTAGAAACTTCAAGTGGGATGATCAGTAGGGGATGCTGAATGTATTCTATGGAGTGCTTATGATCTTGATTAGTGACCCACTCCCTAGGCCTGGGTGGGTAGGGTGGCAGTAGGATCAGGGTTATCCTGGAGCAATGTGGACTGGACCCTCTGGCTATATAGTTAATCTACTTAATTCTCAATCAGTGCTGGGAGAGATCTGCATCCTACTTCTGAGCCTGGAGGTGTGGGAGGGCTCTTCCTGTGTTTGTTCTGGGAAGAGTCACTTTCTCTCCCAGGAATGGGAAGGAGGGGATTCAAGGACAAACAGGGGTAATTTGCTGAAAACATGGAGTCTCTCAGGCATGCTCTTCCAGACCAGCTGAGTTGATTGGATAGATGTCTAACCACTGTGCTGGACCTCTCCCAGTCGACACAGTTAACACTTCCACACTGGAACTCTTCCTGCTGCCAGGCACACAGCAAATACTTCCACTTCTCTTCTCAGGTTAGTCCCCTCATTCTCACCCCGGGTTCCCTGCATTGGCTCTGTAATCTCTGCTCCCAAATCACCCACATTCCCCTGAGACAGACCTTCTTGGAAGATATTCTTCTTCTAATTTCTTTGCTGGATTTTGTGGATTCAAATTCTAAGAGGCTTGGTTCATTTTAGTTCTGAGGTCAAGACAGGAGAACTTAAGACAGTGCCTGACTTTTCTTCATTCTCTAGGCCAGAAGTTTGTAATCTTTTTTTTTTTGTCAATTATCTGATACCCTTATCATGTCTGGCTGTAGAGTTCCTGTAACTGCTGCAGCTGTTCCCACCATTCAGTCCCATAATTGATGCTGCAACCATGTGAGTTTTGGACCAACTTTCAATCTGTTATAGATCTAAGTTATTTTGGACTTGAATAATATTTCACTTTGAATTTCTGTTGGCTCTGCCACTTCAGGATTTTATTTGATTCTTTAAATTTAGGTTGTTTGGAAGAGATTATGGAGAGACCTTATAGTTTTTTCCTCTACTTTGCTTTATTGGCTGTCCTCTGGAAGGTCCTGATGCTTTTATTTTTTTTACCTAGAAAATATTTAAGGACATCTAGATAAAAACCAAGAATGTAATTAGTCATTGTAAGGTAGGGGAAAAGATGGAATGATGAAATTATGAATTTAAAAGAATTTTAGAGTTCATGAACACACAAAGATGATAATGAAATCAAGGGGAAAATGTGTAGGTGATATTGTGACTGTAGTAGCTGGGAGATATATCAGTGGGCAAGAAGGTATATTCTGGCTCCTCCACAACAACCAGTGAATCAAGGATATGAAAGAAAGTACAACCAGTACAGGAAAGGTGACCAGAGATACTAGGTCACTGGAAGGGAACTAGGTCTCAATAAGTACCAGAAGATGGAAGCAGTGAAAATGGAAATGTTTTACTATATAACAAGTGTCTTAAGTATGGAGCAGATATTCCACAATGGAAGGAACTGGAAAAGTTGGAGATGTCAGAATTGAGGAGAATGGGAATATAGGAGATAAAAGATATATAACTGGGTTTATATGATAACTATTATTTCATACTGAAGCACAGTATTTATCCTATGCACTGATAAAGGGATGAGTATGACCTGCTAAGGAATGAGTTCAGAAAGATTATCAGCACTTGAGAGATATAAACTGATAAAAGGGGATGATTGAATTATTTAGGGACTTCCTTTGTTGTCCAGACTTGTGACACTTGGTGATATTAGGTCCTGTGAGATACAGGATGCTCATCTCACAACAGGCTATAGTAGATAAAGGTACAGACAAGGAAAGTCTATATAGAGACAAGAGCTTATAATGCATGGTTGTTCTGACATGGGATTAATCTTCAGAATAATAGGGAAAGTTCTGGAATTTGAAGCTAGTCTTGAGGCCTGGATCTAACATTGATACAAGATATTCTGGGAAATTCAAGGGCAGTATGGCCATTGTTAAGCTGACTGAATCAAGGCTTATACAAAGTCAAAGGCAGGAAATGTGAGAAATTAGGCAGTATCTGAGAGACTCCCCAGGAAATCCTAGGGGTAAAGATGAAGCCACATGTAGGGGGTCAACTGGTTCTGGCTGAAATAGTATTCTTTGGCAAGTTTTCAGGAAAAAAATAGTATTAGACTTATTATCCAGAACAAGAAGTTGAACTTCAGAATTGTTCTATTACTGTTTAATGTAGCACAAGATTACACATGAATAAATAACATCGTATTTGAGGTAAAGTGTTTGGATTTAATAACCAATGCTTTTTTCTATTGCATCAGGAAACAGTAGAGCCAGTCTGGTTCTAATGGTACTAATGAATATGATACATCCCTATTAAGCCTCCCATAGATCAAAACATATGTAAAATTTGGGGTCACCTTCTATATGAACAGAAAAGGAAGTGCTTGGGCACCTAGATGGCGCAGTGGATAGAGCACCGTTCCTGAAGTCATGAGGACCTGAATTTAAATCCAAGCTCAGACACATGATAATTACCTAGCTGTGTGACCTTGGGTAAGTCAGTTAACCCCATTGCCTTGCAAAAAAAGAAAGAAAAAAATGTAAAAGTCAGTGATGAAAGCTTTAGCTTTCACCCCTCTGTGACTGTAGGACTGATTGATCTAGTGCTTTCTGAAAGGAACCGAATTCTCTAGCTCTAAAACTCTTCCTTGCTGCAGTTATTACCTGACCTAAGGCTGAGTTCCTGTGGAAAATAGTGTGTGTGTGTGTGTGTGTGTGTGTGTGTGTGTGTGTGTGAGGGGGTACAGTGAGAGACTTTCTGAGTTCTGTAGGAAGAGCCATGAGAGATTTTTTCCCTAGCTAATTCTCCATGAAGGATTTCTTAAACACAGAATGCTTTAACTCCTTGAGACAGAGAAAGTCTTTGGCTTGCAATTGGACAAATTTCTTTTCTGCTTCATAGACTTCTAGACCAGATCATCATGGTAGTATCATTTCTCTTTGCTATTCCAAAATTATCTTGACTCATTCTTTCTTTTTGAGGACAGAAACAAGAAATTGGATTGGAGTAAGGATAACAGAGAACAAGCTAGGGAGCTCTGGGTCAAATCTGGATAATGAGAACCTAGGGATTTGGGAGAGAGAAACCTGAGGGAGGGGGACATGTTTCACACTCGCTACCAACTCCTTAAGAAACAAATAATGAACCCTTGAGAGGTGACCAGCTAATTCTCATTATCATATCTCTTTTTCAGATTTGGCATAGATTGCTGAAGTTATCGTGTTGGCCATGGGTTGCCCCAATGATTTCTAGTTTGGGGTATAAACTCAGTCTACTAATGACTCTTTAGGATAATAGTAACACAATTTCTGAGAACAGCTTTTGGGCCACAGGTAGCACAGAAACAAATGAGAAGGACCTTGATGTTTCTTATTGGTATAGCTTAAAGAATTTCCATAGAGAAGAGGTTGAAGGAATCATTTGTGAGGATATAAGGTGAGGACGAAGAAGTTAAGTTTCCTTAAGTGAGGCCATAATACTTAGGGTATAAGGAGAGACTTCCATATCACATGGCAACAGGAGATTCTCATGGAGATTTTCAGATGGGAATTCCATGGTCCAGGAAGAATAAATAGTAACAAACAGATTGAAAGCTAAGTCACTGGGACCAAGGGGTTCACATTTGAGACTGAACTTGAGAAAGGACTATAAGATTCATTATGTGACTTGGATAAAGACACATTTAAAGGAATAGAGGTTTTTATATCAAAATAACCTTTGAAATATGACTAGTAATACCTGTGTCTGAGGACTGTTTTTGCTTATTTCATGGCTGCTCAAATTGTTTTTAGCTATTGTTTTGTGCTTCACTCCCTATAGCTACTGGAAAAATAAATAAAGGAAAGTGATTATTCAGAAGAGAGAGTCACAAAGTACTTTTCTGTGTTGGAGTTTAGGGTAATTGAGGAGATAACGGAACCAAATTGAGAAGAATGAAATAACAAAGAGGCAGAAAGGATAGAAAGGTAATACTGCTATTGAAATGATCAAAGATCATTTTATATGTAAGTGGCAAAGCAGGTGTAGAGAAACCAAGGAACTATCAAATTCTTACTTTTGTTTCCCCCTTTGTATTTCTGTTGCAGAAGATCTGATGTCCTTGATTTTATCTACCTCAGTCACTTATTCAGTTTTTCAGGTAAATTGATTATCCTCTTTGTCAACACATTTTTCTCTCCCCTTCCAAGTTTCCCTCCTTTTCTAGTTAAAGTTTCTCCATAATTATATCTTCCTTGTCTATCTGATCTGTCACCTCCCAACAAACACTTTATTCTGGTATCCTCCTGAATGTGATATATGCAGAGAGGTAAATGTGTTGATTACCAACTGCACCTCTGTCCTTTGTCACTCTAGAACCACAGTTAAGTCATTATAGAGACCGACATTGTATAAAAAGGAGAGAGAACCAGTGAGAGTGATCTTCCTTTCTAGAAAGCTATTCTCCTTGGATGTGATTTTCCAATCTTATTCTGGGGAGCTGTCTGCCATAGAACCAACCTCAAGGATGAAGAATCTGAGTAGTGATGAGGTAAGGGAGAGTCAATTTGTCTGGGGAACGTTCCATGAGGCAATCTATATATCAGCCTATTTGTCAATCAACATTTTGGGTCTTTCTTCTGAATAATCTTCTCCCTTCATTTTTTTGTCCAGTAACTATAGGGAGTAAAGCACAAAATAACACTAGTGACAATTAAATTTTTTTTAAGGAGTAATGGATGGGTCCATTCCTCTAGTAGCTGCAGCAATTTATCCTATCCATCACCCCCCAACAAAAACTAGGGGAGTTATGCTCACTTATTAAGTATTCCTATTGTCTGATTCTGTGATGGAGTAGGCATAATATAAGATTATGAGAAAACTCAGGTTTTCTTCTAGTCCCATTAATTGAAAGTTGTTTAAGATTTGGCAAGCACATAATTAATAATGATGATGACGATAATAGTACCTCGTATGTATATAGAACTTTATATTTTGCAAAGAGCTTTATAAATTTTATCTTATTTGATCCTCACAAGAACCCTGGGAGATTAGGTACAATTATCTCCATTTTGCACATAAGAAAACTGAAGCACATAGAGGTTAAATGATTGGCCTAGGGTCACACATTTATTAAGTGTCTGAGACTGGATTTAAATTAAAGTGTTTCTGACTCCAGGTTAGTTCCCTATTCACTGCACTATCTAAACCACCTCAATTAATCTCTTTGGGGTTGAATTTCCTTATTTATGAAATGAGAATCATAGAATCCCAGCATATTTTCCATGATTGGACTAACCCATATCTAAGAAAAATAATACCTTCCTCTATGGTTGTTGGGGAAATAAATTTAAATAAGACACAGGGGTGTAGGTTTTGACATGCATTCAGGAGGACCAATGTCCAAATTATTTCTTAGTCACTAACTAGCTAGTTTTGAAGTATTTAAAATAGCAAAATATTGAACAGAATTTATTCTGCTTGATTCAGTAGATAAAATTAGTATTGCTGGGAATGTTACAAGTAGAGAGGTTTTAGTTCTATTTAAGAAAGATGCTCCTAATGATTGAGTCACTTGAACATTTAAAGGTAATTTTAGAAATTAACAATTTCCCAGTCACTGGAGGTTATTACCATCACTTATTAAAGATGTTACAGGGGGGATTCATGATTCAAATAGTAGTCACCATAAATAATCTCCTAAGTCCTTCCTACCTAAGTTTTCTATGATTTTAAAAAGGGACCTGGGAATTCATGAGAGCGCTGAACAATAGTCCTATTTTGGGGAAAACTGTAGAAAGAGATTTTATCAGGAGTCTTTGAGAATTGTGGTGAATAATTATATTGTTGATTATCTTTATATTATTGATATTATATTTAGGTTGCTCTCTTGGTTCTGCTAATTTTGTTTTGTTTCAATTCTCAAAGGTCTTGCCAGGTTTTTCTGAAATCTTGCCCTTTATCATTTCTTGTAGTAAAAGAATAATATTTCACATTCATAGGCCATAACTTGTTTTCATTTGCTTCTCTATATTGTGTATCTAATCTGTCTCATTGATCAATCACTCTTTTTTATCAAGTACTATTTTTTTTACTTTACAGTTTTGCAGTGTAGTTTGAGATCTTATATTCCTAGGTACCTTTCCTTCTCATTGTTTTTAACAGATTCCTTAATGCTTTTGACCTTTTTTTCTCAGAGGTATTTTGCTACTAATTTTTCGAGGTCTCTAAAGTAATTCATTGGTAGTTTGATTGATATGGTATTAAATAAGTTAATTTAGGAAGTATTTTCATTTTTATTATATTGAATCAATCTACCCATTGAACAATTAATATTTTTTCCAGTTATTCAGATCTGTATTTATTTATGTGAAGAATATTTTATAATTATGTTAATATAGATACTGGGTGTTTTTTGGCAGGAAGATTGCTAAGCATTTTGAACTGTCTTTAGTAATTACTAATGGAATTTCTCTTTCTCTTTCTTCCTGCTAGGTTGTGTTGGTAATATTTAGAAATGCTGGTGATTTGTTTGGTTTTATTTTACATTCTTTTGCTTTGCTTTAGCTGTTAATTGTCTTGACTTTTTAGTTGATTTTATAGAGTTCTTTAAATAGATCATTATATTATCTGCAACAAGTGATAGTTTTGTTTTCTTATTGCTTATTCTTTTTCCTTTAATTTCTTTTTCTTATCTTATTGCTATGACTAGCATTTCTAAAACATTAGTGAACAATAATGATCTTAATGGATATCCTTGTTTTATCTTATTGAAAAAAATTTCTGGTTTATCTCTAATAGAGACAATACTTATTCTTGGTTTTATATAATTACTATCTATTAGATTAAGGAAAGTGACATTTGTTCCTGTGCTTTCTAGTGATGTTTTCTCTTAATGAGGAATGAGTGTTATATTTTGTCAAAATCTTTTTCTGCATCCTTTGAATTTTTTTCCTGCTTTTTTCTATTAATATGGCCAATTATGCTTATAGTTTTCTTAATATAGAGCCAATCCTATATTCCTGGTATGAGTCTAATTTGAACACGGAGTATAATATTTGTAATATATTGGTATAATCACTTTACTAATATTTTATTTAAAATTTGATAATAATGTATATTAGGGGAATTGGTCTGTAGTTATCTTTCTGTTTTGGTTCTTAGCTGTTTTTCTTTGTTTTGTATTTCTTTTATCACTTGGTCAATTTTAATTTTTAAGGAATCCTTTTCTTAAGCAATATTCTGTTTCTCTTTTGCAAAACTGTTAGTTTTTTCATATCTTTCTTGTATAACTTTTTTTCTGTTTCCAGTTTCCCTTTACCACTCTTATAAAGTTTTTATAATCTTTGCTTTTTTTTTTTGGTAAAAACACTTTCTTCTCCTTAAAGGAATTCTTGTTTGGTTTGCATCCAGTATGAATTTTTCTTTGGAACTTTTCCTGTATGTTGCTTCATATCATATATTTCTTGGTTTTGCTTCTTGAGTTTTCTTGTAACTGTATAGTTATTTTTTTTTGGTCAGGTTATTTCTTTATTTATTTGTTCATTTTTTTCATCCTGCTTCTTGTCTTTGGACTTTTTGTTATTTTGGACTCTGTTCACATTTGGGGGGAAATGTCTGGTTTGAACTTCTGTCTTTTTATGTTTTTCTTCTCTTTCAACTGCTCATTTTGGGAACCTATATGCTTCCAAAGTAGTATGATTTGGGAAGAGGTTTATTCACTTCACCTTCTGATATAATTTCATTATCCTAGCTTTGAGTCTGTGGATATGTATGTGATTAAGTTTTAGAAAACTGTATCTAGATTTAGTTCCTACCTCTACTGGAAGTTCTGCAGGTTTAGAGTGACTAAATAGCTTGATTTCTCTTTGCTCTTGCTTTTCTTCCCTGTTGTTCCACAGCTGGTTTATGTTCAGGGATAAAGTTTAGAACTGTATTCCTGCTCTGTTCTTGGGTTCAGTACCATATTACCTAAATTTTTGGAACTTTTTCTTTTTTTTTTTTTTTAATGTATTTCTGCAAGGCGATGTGCTTAAATGCCTTGCTTAAGACAAGCTAAGTAAGTATTACGTATCTGAGGCCTAATTTGAATTCAGGTCCACCTGACTCCAGGTTCAGTGCTCTATCCACTGGGCAACCTAGCTGTTCTAGGAACTTGTTTCTTGCTCTATACACAAGCATATGTTTATTCTTAAATCCTTTACCTGCCCTGAGTTCTATGATGCTTGCCACTATAGCTGCCACTCCTGATATGCTGTGCTCCTGAGCAGGCTGTCCTCTCCTCCAAACCTTGCCTCCCATTCCCCAGTTTCTCTATATATATAGTCTCAAGATTTTCTGGGCTTGAAAAATGACTTTTTAATTTGACTTTCCTGATCATAATGTGATCTAGCATATTTTCTGGGTTATTGTGAATGTATAAGGTAATAAGAATAAAAATTCTGATTCTCACTGACCATTTTGATTTAACCCCCATAAAGATCATAAAAATGTCAAAGAGAGGGAGAATATTCCAGGTATGATAGAGTCATTTCTATGAACTTATAGAGTACTAATGTGAGAAGGGTTAATAATATTCAGGAGAAGATAACAGCACAGTTTGGTTAGTTAATGATTGAAGGGGTGGGACTGGGAGTACCATTAATTAAGTCTAGGTTAGGACCTTATTGTGGAGTGTTTAAATGTAACCTTGAGGAGTGTGGATTTCATCCCATGATCAATTATTATGAACTGAATATTCCTTGACAAGGGAGTGATTTAGTATGAATTATGTATTGGGTAGATTGATCTGAAAGTTTGCAGCTTGCATTGTAAAGGGAAAAGAGCAGAGGAAATAAGAAGGGAAAAGGCATTTGTATAGTACCTATATATTCCAGGCACTGTACTAAGTACATTTTACAAATATTATCTCATTTGATCCTTATTACAACTCTGCAAAGTAGATACTACTGCAACTGAGGAAACTGAGATAGAAAGATTGACTTACGTTTATCAATTTTGGTAATCATTTCAATGAACTAGCTTCTAATTTTGTTATAATTTTTATAGCTTTTTAGTTTCAGGTTATCTATTTCTTTTTAAATTTTCAGTCGTCTCTATTGAACTTACTTGGGTTTCTTGATTTATTGGTCAATTTTTTTAACTTATATCCAACCTTTTAGTCCTCTACTTTTCCATTTTATCATGCATATTAGAGGGTTAGATATGGAATAGAGATTTATGCTTATGCATATACGTGTACACAAATGCATACATATGGATGTGTTTATATACATGTATATTTATGCCTGTGGTCCTCTTTATTGCATTCTAGAAGCTTCAGCATATTATTTTATCATTTTCATTTTCTTTCTTATAATATATTTCCTACTTTTTACTCCCTAATTTAATTATTATTTTTATTATGGTCTGTAAAGAATGTTTTTGCTTTTTCTGCCTTTTACATCTATTTGAAATTTCGCAGTGTCATATTATTTGGTAAATTTTCTAAAATGTTCCATGTAATGTTAAAAAAATCCTTTAGTAGTCTTATTTAGGAAGCAATATAATTTTTTAGTTGTTTCTCAGTTTAATCAATTCTATATGTTCTCATCTGTTTATCATTCTGTTACATTTGTCTAAAGCTATGAGATAAGCTAACTAGTCAATAAGCAATCAATCAACATTTATTAAGCACTTAACTATGTGCCATCTACTGTACTATGTATTAGAGATAAAAATAGTTCATCAAATGTAGAAAGACAAAAATATTAAATACATCCTTTTCAAATCATGATGCAGTATACATGTAACAAAAGTCCATGGAAAGATAAACTAAAAAGTAATTTGAAAAAATATAGTAAAAGCCAACTGCTTCCCTCAAGGTGGTCATAATTTCCTGAGGGAGATAAAAAACAAATATGTAAAAATAACTTATAAACAAAATCAATTGGAAATAATTAAGGCTTATAAACATATCCTGATTAAGACCAGAAGACACTACAAATAAGAAAGTTTAGGAAATATTTCCTGGAGAAATTAGGTTAAAAGGTGGAATTTAAATCAAGCCAAGGAGGGCAGTATTCAGAAGAAGAGGAGAGCATTTGGGTCACAGAGAAATCAGCTACAGAAAATACCTGAATTTAGGAGATGAAAGTTTTATTTGTGAAACAGAAAAGAATTCAGTGCCAATAGATCAGAGAGGAGGAATAAACTAAAGGAAGACTAGAAAGATATGAGAGGGCTAGGTTGGAGTTATCCAAACAGTGTTGTGTATTTTGTTCTGAAGGTGATAAGGAGTCATTAGACGTTTTTAAACGGGGGAGAGACATGGTAAGACTTGTTCTTTAGGAAAATCACTTCAGTGGTTGAATGAAGGATGGATTGAAGTGGGGTGCGAGCTCACCAGTAGGATATTGCAACAGTACAGGTGTGAGGGGATGAAGGCCTGCTCCAAAGTGATGGCAATGTCAGAGGAGAGAAGGGGGAATATTCAAGGCAAAATTGACAGGCCTTCACAAGATAATGAAGAATTGAGGATGACACTTAGGGTGCAGGCCTGAAGAACTAGTAGGATGGCATTGCTCTTGAGAGTAATATGGAAATTGAGAGGGAGGAGTGGTTTAGGGTAAAAGATAATTAGTTCAGTTTTTGATGTTTAGTTTAAGATGTGTCCTTACAACCAGTTCAAGATATATGACAGGCAGTAGGAAGGAAATGTAACATTGGAGGTCAACAGAGAACTTAGGGCAGGATAGATAGATTTGAGATTTATTAGTAGAGTGATGATAATTAAATACATGAGATCACCAAGGAAAGTTGTATAGAGGAAGAAAAAGAGAGAGTTCAAAGGAAAAATATCTGAAACAATTAGAGGCTGTGACTGATTAGGATTCAGCAAAAGAGTCTGTGAAGCAGTTATCAAATTGGAAGGGGGAGAATCAGTTGAGAGTGGTATCCTGAAAACCTGGAGAGAAGAAAGAATCACAGAAAAAGAGAATGATCAGCAGGCTGCAAAGAGGGTGCAAGGGCTACAAAGAGGCTGAGGAGAGTGAGGACTAAGAAAATGCCATTAGATTTGTTAAATAGAAGATTACTGATGACTTTGAAATTCTGTTTTTGTTAGAATTGTAAGCTCAAAAGTCAAATTGTGAGGGTTAAGTAGAAGAGGGGAAAAATGGAGGCACCATGAAAGTGTGTTTAGGCTTTTGTTTGTTTTTTTGCTTTCAGAAATTTATTTGATATTTGTTCTTATATTTTATTTTTCCAAACTACATGCAATATTAGTTTTTGCCAAGTTTTTAGGCAAAATTTTGATTTACATTTTTCTCCCTCCTTCTCTTCCCTCACCCCTCCCCCTGACAGAAAGCAATCTGATATAGGTCCTAAATTTATAACCATATTGATCATGTTGTAAGAGAAGAATCAAATCCAAATGGAAGAAAGAAAACATTAGAGGAAAAAATGTCATAATAAAGAAAACAACTTTTAAAAATTGAAGATAACAAGCTTTGGTCTTCATTTAAACTTCACATTTCCTTCTCTGAATATGGAAGGTATTTTTTATCACAAGTCTTTCAAAATTGTCTTTTATTATTTTGCTACTGAAATGAACAAATTCATCCTAAGTTGATCACCACCCCATGATGTTGTTAGTGTGAGTAATGCTATTCTGGTTTTGCTCATTTGAAATTTTTTTCTGGAAAGAGGTTTAGCTACAAAGGGAAGAAGAGAAATTGGTTGATAATTAGTGGGTTTGGAAGGAATGAGGGTTTTTTTCCCAGAATGGAAAAAGAATAAGTTGGTATCCAGTAGGAAGCAAGGCAACAGACAGGGAGATATTGGAAATGAAGGGCCCTGATAAAATGAAGCAATCTGTTGGAAGAGACAGGATGTAATGGGATTATTTGTGCAGGTAGGGGTTAACCTTGATAAAGTGTTAAGTCAAGTCACCTTATCATATAAGATGGGGTGAAGGAAACAGTGGAGCAAAAGTCATGTGAAATGAGAAACTATAGAAAAGAAAACTTGTTGTGAATGACTAATTTTTTTCTGAAAAAGTATGAGGCAAATTTCTTAACTGAGAGAATGAGTGTTAAATTACATGTGTAAGGTTTGAGAAAGGATGAAAAATTTTGGAAGAGTCACTGTGGAGAGTGGTATAGTCAGCTGATATGGTGGTATTGTAAGATTATTTAGCAGAATTGCCAACCTAATTCAAACTATATAACATAATTTTGTAATGGATCCAATCTTAATAGTTGCATGATTTTATTTTTTCCCCTTTTTTGCATGTTATTTTCAAATTTTTTTCTATTACATACAAAGAGTTTTCAACATGCATTTTTTGTAATTTTTTTGTGGTGGCAAAAACTGAAAACCAAGAAGAACCATCAACTAGGGGATGACTGAACAGATAATAATTTATGATTGTGCTAGAATGCTATTATATGAAATGATAAAGGGAATGTTTTTTTAAAAATCTGGAAAGACTTTTGCCCATATGGGTCCTTTTTTTTATTTGATCTTCTTGGGGTAAAGAAAAAAGAGAGATATTGCTAAGTCAAAGGATGCTAACAGTTTTTTAGCCCTTTGGACAAACTGTTGTCCAGAATTCCACCATCACTTGTTAATCAAGTTAGTGGCAATAAGAAGTTTGATATAGATAAATGCAAGGATTTCTAGTACTTCCATAACAATAAGAAAATCTTCTTACATAAATATATCTATATCACATTCACTCACTATTAACTACTACTGGTTCTTCTAATTCTTTAATTGCATTTCTTTTATTTTATTAAGTAGTTTTTGAATAGACCCAGGTAATAGCAAAATCCTAGATAATTCAGAACATATGTTCCCAAGTTTTTTTCAGTCCATAGAATTCTTCCTTCCTTGCTCCTCTCTGCAGGTCATTTCCTGGGAACAGCATCTTCCTGCAAATATAAGCATGGTCACTGAATTCTTCTTGTTGGGCTTTTCCAGTCTCCAAGAAATGCAGCTTTTGCTTTTTGTTATCTTTCTTTTCCTCTATCTTGTCATCTTAATTGGGAATATCACCATTGTCTCTATCATCATACTGGACGATAGTCTCCATACGCCCATGTACTTCTTCCTAAGTGTTCTCTCTGTATCTGAGACCTGCTACACCTTTGTTATCCTTCCCAAAATGCTCATCAATCTTCTCTCTGTGCTCAGGACCATTTCCTTTACCAGTTGTGCTGTTCAGATGGCCTTCTTTGCTGGCTTTGCATCCACCAACTGTCTATTGTTGGTTGTAATGGGTTATGATCGCTATGCTGCTATCTGTCACCCTCTGCGTTACCCCATCCTCATGAACTGGCAGACATGCAGAATACTAGTAGCCACCTGTGGGGTTATTGGTTTTCTGATCTCAGCAATAATCACATCCTCAGTCTTCAGTTTGCCCTTCTGTAACTCTAATAAGATTAACCACTACTTCTGTGACATTTCACCTGTTATTCACCTTGCCTGTGGTATCACTTATGTTAATGAGTTGTTCATATTTCTCTGTAGTGCCTTTGTGCTTATGGTCCCATTTATTTTCATCTGCATCTCCTATGGCTTCATTGTCACCACCATTTTGAAGATTCCATCAACTGAGGGGAAGCAGAAGGCCTTTTCAACCTGTGTCTCTCACTTAACAGTGGTTGTAGTTCACTATGGCTGTGCATCCTTTGTTTACCTGCGACCCTCATCCAGGATGACATCAATAAAAGATGAGTTGATAGCAGTTACCTATACCATTATTACCCCCTTGCTGAATCCCATGGTTTACAGTCTCAGAAATAAAGCTGTTCAGGTAGCAATTCAGAAAGTTATTAGCTGGGGAGAATTTTCCCACAAAACCATATAATTTTTAATATTTCACAACCATGAACATATAATCATGTCATGAAGAGATGCAGCCATATCTCTCGGTTAGGTACTATTTCTTGGTTTGGATACTTTTCATTTTTATGTAGTGATTTTTCTGACTACAGTGTATGGTAGCAGAAAGAGTGCTGATTATGTTGTCAGGAAGACCTGGATTATATCTCATCTTTTACATTAACTGATTCCTATATTTGAGTCACTACAAATCTCAATTTTCTCATCTTTAAATGTGGATATAGTATCTACCTCACAGTTTAGCTGTGATGCTTAAATGAGAAAATATGTTGGAAACACTTTAGAAATTTTTAAATCTGTAAATATCAATAATTATTCAGAAATATATTAAGTGGGGAAGTGGAGGATGTTCACCCAGTTAATTCTGAGGTTCAGAAAAATTTCAGTATGCTTTTTCACAAATTGTGTACCCTTAGAAATGCCTCAATAATTTTTCCTTAAAAGATCCTTTTAGTATTGTAAAATTCATTCATTGTCACGTGAAGTGGTGCCAAGTGTTGGATGGAGGATAGAGATAATATTTATACTCCAAATTAGGGATTAAAAACAACAAATATTTAACAAGTCCATTCTTTTTCTGATTAAATCACATGTTCATTTAAAAAAATTAAGATATTTGTATAATCAGTATTCTAATGGACTTGTGATTTAATTGATTTTGGGGTTTAGTATGGTACTTATTGATAAACCATCCATGCTTGTCCATTATATCCTGCTCTTTACGATTTTCTCAACGAATTCTCGATATAGGAATCATTTGAGCTTCTCTAGATCTGCTTTGAAGTCTCTTGACAGAAACTCAGAAGACAAAGACAAAGGCAAAAACAAGAGTATCTATCTTATGGAACATATATTTTGCAGAATCATGATCATTTCTGAATCTGCCTTAAGAGTGTCATGCTAGAATAAGAATATGCTAATGAATTACCAGTCAGTGAAAGTATTATGTGAAGAGTTTGGAAGAAGGGAGGTCAAATAGTAATATTAAAGCTATTGTTGGAATTTCTGGTTGAACTTTCATAGTCACACTGATGGGGATTTCCTGCTTCACTAGAAGACAATTTGTCATATATTTAGACTTGGAAGAGTTAGATTTAATTTGGTTCCATGCTCTTATTTTAGAGATGAGGAATTTGGAGATGGGAACCCATAATTAATCCAAACTCACAACTTTTCCAGCTTGTACAATTTTCTACCGAATCATAATTAGAATCTCAATCAGAAGGATGGTTATCTATTCAAAGAGAAGTATGCATACATATATGTGTGTGTGTATGAATAACCTGAGGATATTTATATGTAGTAGGGAATGAACTAATATGTATAAAGAGATTGAAGATTAGAGAAAGAGAGGAAATGGCCCTCAAGGTGAGCCATTATTTAACAAATTTTTGAGTGTGAAAAGATGGAATTAGTCAAGGTTATGAGAGTGAGAGGAATAAAGGATCATTGACACTGTGAATTATTCAAGCATTCCATTTCTTTACTATTTGTCTGAGATGGCTTTTTTTTTGACTTTTATATGAAATATCTTAGCTCCTTCTTCCTCTCCTTTCTCTTCCTCCCAGTACTTCCCTTTATCATCCATTGACTCTACCTTTTTACTATATTATACCATTACATTCTACTCCTTCCTGTGCCCTGTCTATATACATGTTCCTTCTAACATCTCTTATAAATTAGAAAATTCACATAAGTTATCAATATCTTCTTCCCATGCAGGAATACAAACAGTTCAATATCATTAAGTTCCTCATAGTTAGTCCTTCTCATCCACCCCCTCTTTGGTTCACCAGAGTCCTGTACTTGGATATCAAAGTTTCTATTAAGCTCTGGTTGTTTCAATAGGAAAGTTTGAAAGTTCCCTGTTTCATTGAAAGTCCATATTTTCCCCTGAAAGAGGATGTTCAGTGTTGCTGGGTAGTTGATTCTCAGTTGTAAACAAAGATCTTTTGCCTTCTGGAATATCATATTCCAAGCCCTATGAGCCCTTAATGTAGGTGCTGCCAGATCCTGTGTAAATCTGACTATGGAGTCTCGGTAGTTGAATTGTTTGTTTCTGGCAACTTTTAGTATTTTCTCTTTGACTTGGGAGTTTTGGAATCTGGTTACAATATTGCTGGAAGTTTTTCTTTTGGGATCTCTTTCAGGAGGTGATTGATGAATTCCCTCAATTTCTATTTTGTCCTATGCTTCTGAGATCTCAGGTCAATTTTGCTGTATTATTTCTTTTTTATTTCTTTTATTTTTTAAGTTTTATTTTTTTTTTGCAAGGCAACTGGGCTTAAGTGGCTTGCCCAAGGCCACACAGCTAGGTAATTATTAAGTGTCTGAGACCCGGATTTGAACCCAGGTACTCCTGACTCCAGGGCCGGTGCTTTATCCACCGTGCCACCTAGCTGCCCCCTGTATTATTTCTTGAAAAATGAAGTTTAGGCTCTTTTCCTGATCATGACTTTCATGTAGCCCAATAATTTTTAAATTATTTTTTGTGGATCTGATTTTGAAGTCAGTTGTTTTTCCAATGGGATATTTCACATTTTCTTCTAATTTTTGGCTTTTTTGGAAGAGTTTTATTTCTTCCTGATTTCTTGCAAAGTCATCAGCTTCCTTTAGTACCATTCTGCATTTGAAGGAGCTATTTTCTTCAGAGAGCTTTTTTATCTCCTTTTCCAGGTGGCCAATCCTTCTTTTTAAAGCATTATTTTCCTCATTTGCCTTTTGTTTTGATTTTTTTTTCATTTGGCCTAAACTGGTCTTTAATATATTCTTTTCTTCAGTTTTTTTTTGTATTTCTTTCATCAAGTTGCTTATTTGGTTTTCATTTTTCTGCATCATTCTCATTTCTCTTCCCATTTTTCCCTTCATCTCCCTTAATTGCTTTTTAAAGTCTTTTTTTTGAACTTATCCATAGTCTGAGCTCTATTTGTATTTCTCTTGGAGGTATTGGATACAGATGCTTCGATTTTGTTATCATCTGAGTATATGTTTTGATCTTCCATGGGACCAAAATAATTTTCTATGGTCAGATTCTTCTTTTTCTGGTGTTTACTCATTTCCTCAGTCTAAGACCAATTTATAGCACTTCCAAGGCTTTGGGATTTTGGGGGGGACACTCCCTGGTATCTTTATTCCTCCAAGGTCTTACTTGTGCTCTCTTGCCTGTGCTTTGATATATAGATAACCATAGGCACTCCCTTTTGCCCTGGAGCTGTAAGGAGGATCCCTGTTATCTTACTATGGAAGGCCAAACTACAACCTGAATCTGAGTGTGGGCAGACAGCAGAGTCCTGCCCCCAGGGAGAGCAGAGAGATTTCTACATTCTCCCTGATCCCTTTACCATCTGTGGACTTTGCTCTGGAGGTGCAGGCTGGGTTTCCCTGATTCTCACTGCAGGTTCTGCAACTAATGCTCCTCATTCCATTCTCATTCTGGTGTAGCAGAATTTTCTCACTGCCCCTTCAAGGTGTTCACAGTGGATCCTGGGCTGGGCTGGGCTGAGCTGCACTGCAGCCAGGGTTTTTTCCCAACTCCTGGTCCTGGTGAAACACATTTCCTGTGGAACTTCTAAGTTATCTTAGACTGGGAAAATGTATCACTCAGTCTTTCTGTGGGTTCTGCCACCCGAAATTTTGGTTAGAATCATAATAGAGTCTTTTGGAGTTTTGGGGGGAAGGAGTTTCTTGGAAATGTTGCCTTCATGTCTCCATCTTGGCTCTGACACCCCCCCCCCCAATACATAATATTCTTTATTTTTTCTTTAAGGTTTTTGCAAGGCAAATAGGATTAAGTGGCTTGCCCAAGGCCACATGGCTAGGTAATTATCAAGTGTCTGAGACCGGATTTGAACCCAGGTACTCCTGACTCCAGGGCCAGTGCTTTATCCACTGTGCCACCTAGCCACCCCCATACATAGCATTCTTGATGTTACTTACATTAATTCATATTTTCTAATGCTTCTTAGAATTCTTCATAGTCACTGTTTCTAATAGGCTTAATAATAATTTGTTATATTTATGTACCACTATTTTTAGCCATCTCCAAAATGATGGGCATCTACTTTGTTTTTAGTTCTTTACTACCACAATATATATTATATCATTGTATATGTACACACTACAGAGCTATGTGGGGGGAGAAAAGGGAGGGATGTACAGAATTTGAAATCCAAAATTTAAAAAAAAAAGTATGTTAAAATTGTTTTTGCATGTAACTGGCTGGAAAATAAAATATTACTTAAAAAAAATCTAAACAAAGTGTGATACCTGAATGTATTGCATAAGAAATCATGAATACAAAGAATACTGAGAAGCATGAGAAAATCTAGGAATTAAAGCAGACAAAAGTAATCAGAAACAAGTTTTAGCCCCCAGGTTAGAATGAACCATTGGAATAGAGGATGGGCAAAGGATATTGATCCTCAGAAATTTAGGAGGCCATTGGAAGGGGGAGGAAGGAAGTGGTCTAGTTCTTCTGAGAAGAGAGGAGAAAATATGGAATAGGCACTATAAAAATATAATCTGAAAAGAATAAAAGGATTTCCATGGAGTATTTAAAACTCTGACATTATTATATTGCTCAGCACAGTTGTGTGACTTGTGAAAAAAGTATCAGAAGTTTATAAGAAGACTGTTAGTACAGATGATTTTTTTCCATGAAATGAACAGTGAACAAAGGGTAAAAGGTAACACAGTGTTTGAACTAGTAAAACAAGGAGTCAAGACTATGAAGAAAAAGATGAATGATTTGGGCAAAAAAAGGGTAAGGGTCACTGGAAGGCATGATGAATGCATTTATGAGGAGGAAACTAGAGGAAGAAATTATTTATACTAAAAGAAGGAATATGGGCCTTGTAGTTGAATCAATTATAGGTGATGATAAAATTAAGAGTGTAACCATTCCTATGAATAGTTAAAGAAGATTTTAGATGGAAGTCCCTAGGGTTCAGGAAACTTGTGGACTGAGGAATTCAGATGTTCTAAGTAGTATTGGCATAAATACTTAGGTTTCCAACTATAAGAGGAAGGATTGGGGTATAGAGGAAGAATATGAACTGCATACTGACTTCATTGTTAATAAAGGGAACTGACTTATGATTGGTAGTTGTTGGACTAGCTGATTATAACTGTTGAAAACAGACAAGTTGATAAAAAAAGGAGAAAACCTTATAGATAGGATTCTAGACCATACCAAGCTAGAATAATCCTTATTCAGGATGTGGGGGTAAAATGGAAAAAGGTCCTCTTGGACATAAAAACGCAATTAAACATTTTGCTAAAAATTAGAAACTAGAATAATAGTACTTTAATTTAAAAACAAAATAAAATAATACTACAGTTGATTTCAAGGGATCCACAAAATTCCCTATTGTTAAGGTAGGAACTCAGAAAATCATTTCCTTACAGACTCTTAGGACCTCAGATATAATTTCTGACTTAGCTCCCTTAGAAAATAAGCATCTGATAATTCATAAGTCAAGTCAAATAATATCTTAGTTCCTTAAAGAACCAGTTCTGTGTATAGGGTCCTGGGTGAGGATGATTGGTGAAGCAAAAAGGATAGCTATACACCTGAGAAAAAGGGAAAGGAGGAGATAGAGGGATTCCATTTTTCCATAGACCAGCAGGGATGAGAACACCATTCATCCCTCATGTATATATAGGTCCAGTTGCCTGTCCCATTCTCCTCATTGTTGGCGCCCTGCCCTCAACTATCAATACAAAATGAATATAGCTTCTATTATTAGAAGAATGGTCTCTGGGTATAGGTGAAAAAATTCAATAAGATCTCGATTTGCAAGAGAACACACACATACAAAATAGGGTTTAAAATGCATACTTCAATATGCACCAAGGTTTCATCAATTCTCTCCCTGGAGGTGGATAGCATTTTTCATTATGGCTCCATTGGAATTGTCCTGGATCACTATCTTGATCAGAATAGCTAAGTCTTTCACAGTTGATCATCCTTACAATATTACTGTTATAATGTGCTCTCAGTTTTTCTTACTTTGCTTAGCATCTTATAATATTACTGTGATATTGCTCTCTGTTTTGCTTACTTCTTTTTATATCAATTCATAAAAATTTTGCTGGACTGATATCCAGTAATCTTATTTAAAGAAAACCCAGAATGAAGCCCCCTCAATACACTCCTTATATGAGGCATAGACTCGTTAACTCCTGAGTTCTGAGGACCAAGAAGTAAAAGGTCCCACAGTGTTCTGAGTCTTGGGATTTAAAGTCAGTGCTGTTAGTGCTGGTGCAAAAACTTTTCTTTTCCATTTGTTTTCCCATTATTCCTTTGGAGATTTTAATTGATTATGAGCTACTACTGATAGTGATTTTTTCACATGGGAAAAGTTCATTCTATCTTTAGAGATTTCCCAAACATCTTCCTCCCCTATTTTTCAGTTTTCTGAAAGATGAAATGAAAATTATTGTTCCAGGGGAGGTGAACTCAGACTGTTCTGAGTTTATAACTTCTTCTCCAGTCTCCTCTCCTTTCCATGTGCAGACTGTCACAGTTCCAGACTATTCCATGGCAGCAGACCTGCATGGTGAGTATGTTTCTATAATTTAACATCTCTTCTAGGAAGTGTATATGAATGTTGGGATTGGGGGAAAAACCCTGAGAAAGATCTTTAGAACTGATGTTGATCCCTGATCCTCAGGAGTAGCATTGTCTCTATTTTTGGGATATTTCATGAGGTTGCTTTCTTCTTTCCCTTCTTGGATCCCATTAAGTGTGTACATGGGAAATAAAAACTGTATTGGAATCCTGATGTTGAGTAATTCTGATTCATCATCAGATCTGTGTTCTAGACAGTTCTTATCTTTACTGCAAATAGATTGGAATTAGTGAACCTTAGCCCATTTTGAAGAACAGGGGTCACTCAATTCAAATTCAGTCCCATTCATTGTGGAGAGAAGGAACCTAATAATAAATGATCCCTTCAGAGCTGAGTTGAGTATCTGGAATATTTTCTAAACTTTATATTTAAT